>NC_137143.1:18471991-19074491 GCF_949319135.1 Squalius cephalus
GAAATTTCAAAAGAACAGCATTTTTTTTTTTTTTTAAGAAATCATTATAAATATCTTTACTGTCACTTTTGATTAATTTAATGCATCCTTGCTGAATAAAAGTATTATAAGTAATTTCTTACTGACCCAAACTTTTGAATGGTGTTATACGTGTAACATTATTATTTGGAAGAACACTCACCTTCGACTGAAAGGTGCAGTAGAGGTGTGTAAGAAAAGGGTTTTCCCAGGCTAACGCCAACACTCTTTTTTCCACCATCGTGCACTCCACGTCATCGTCCATAAGCACAACATCTTTCTTCAGGGCCTTTACGGCAAAATATTCCCCCTTTCCTTTGAGCTCAGCCAGCAGCACCTAACATGGGAACTGTTTAAAGACTGGACTTCATAATAATCCAATGCAGAAATCTGTACACTGTGTGCTTCTTACCTTTCCAAAGCTGCCTTTTCCCAGTACCTTATGGAACACGAAGTTGCTCATGGAGACGCGGGACGGGATGTTGGAGCTGGGAGGGGCAGGGGTCGTTTCATCCCATTGTTTTCCATACTGAGAGGCCTCCGCTAACACTTATAAACACAAATATACCAATGTCCACACATTAATAAACACAAAACAGGGTTATAAAAGTGAAATAAAACTAAAACAAAAACCATAAAAAAACATTTCCGTTGTTTGAAATGAAATAATTGTTAACTGGAAAAAAAAAAAACATTAAAAAACGAAACTCATTTAATTTCAGCTAGATGCCAAAGCAACATTTCTTATTTTATTTGTTTATTTTATTTACTTCTTGTAATAAAATAACTCAAACTAAAATTGAAATATACTTTGAAATATTTTTTTAAAAAGACAAAAACACAAAATTACTACAACTTTACAAGTAAAATTAAAACAAAAACAAAAAATATAAAGATACAAATTATGAATAAAAAAATAGAAGTATCAATGATACTATAACACTGTAACATTATCATTTCCAATGGATTTCATGTTTTTCTTAAGATTCTGCACCCACAGAAAGTGACTTCAAACATCCACTAAAAATCACAATGACACAAGCTTGATAAAAGCCACTGCAAAATTGGCACAGAAAAGACATTAGAGCTGAGACAAACTTAATGTGCAGATGTCACAGTTAGATATTTTCTAATTAAATTAAATTTATGACATTTTTGAATACGTTTTGGAGCCACTGTCTATTTAATTAAAATCAAAGCGGATCTAATATAAATGTACCAAAGCTAAAGGGGAGCAAAAATACAGCAGAGAATATGCAGTAATGGAAACTCACCACTAGGGTCCACTGGCATGTTTTTCTCAATGGCTTGATAGATTCCAATATCCGTGGGATCTGGACGCTTTGTGGAAGATTTCTAAACACAATAAATGAAAATAGTAAGAATATCAGATTTTGTCTACTTTATTTGGGAGTTTGTTACATACTAATAATACAGAGAACATGACTCAGTATGCCAAACATAATTCCACACATGAAAATTCAACACGACCCCAAAAAATAAGCTTTTAGGTTTATAAAATGGACATGTTATTGCAGATGCAATGAAAACGAGCCAGGGAATCACTTACCAGGCTGACTTGAGTCAAAGCCTCAGCCAGGAGCTTCTGGTTGATTCCGCAGAGATTGGCAACCTTGGTCTGGCATTTATGATGGATGTTCATGCTACATTCTGAACAGAGAGAATTAGTTGCATTAGATATTAAAAACAGAGAAAGAGACAAAGAAGGAAAAAAGACATTGCAAAAGAAATGGGAAAACAGGTGAGAGACATCCACCAATAAAACAAAATCTTCCTTACCTTCACACTTGAGGCCTTGTTTGACCATTCCCCACAGCAGACTCCCACAGTGGTCGCAGAAGGTCGGGCTCATGTAGTTATGGGTCTTGAAGCGATGTGGCATGTCAATCTTAAAGCGCTCCTTCTGAAACTGCAGACGTACCAAGAACCCATCAGCACCAGACTGAATCGAAAGGCTTGTGGGCAGAGATGCAACATCTAAAATGCCTCATGAATCATGATAGCCCTTCATTGCCTCATGGACCCCAGAACTGCCCACTGGGACTAATGTAATCAAAACTATTGCTAAAAAAGAAGGCAAAATGGGCTGTTTATGAGTTTAGTGACCCTGACACAGACATATTTGCAACATGGCAACTCTGCTTTTATAATGTCATGAGCTTCTATTGATTGATAGACTCTGATCCCTGCTCTGTTCATTATTGGAATTGGGAGCAGAAGGACCAGCCCTTTGGAACTCCAAGTGAATGGTTCAAATTTGACCATTAGACCCAAAACAGTTAAGCATGCATCAGAGAGGTACATACTTATTATTATATTTACAGTGCAAAGCCATAAAAATAATCATATAATATTTATTTACAAAAGAAATAACAATATTATAAAACAGGGTTCGTACAGTTACTGTAAAATGAAATTCCGTGACTTTTAAAGTACTACTTTTTGGGGGGGTTTTCAAGGACTACAATCAAAAGATCTCACAAATAAAACAATATCTTTATTATCTTTCAAACTCTAAAAAGGTAAATATATAAATAAGTATAAAGTAATAAAAACAAATGGTACAAATAAAGTACAGCACATGCAAAGCATGCAAAGACTGTGGTAACTTTAACCACTGAAAGGATACTATCGCTTTCCTTAATTAAACTGATGTTTTATTCATTAATATATGATTGACTTGAAGAATGAAAGCTGTATCATATAATTGGATATTTATTTGAGCAATGTCATGCTCATAGACATGCAAAATGGATCTATATCTATATCAGACGAACTGCAGTGTTAACCTTGCACGAAATGGTTGTTTTATCCAAAAAATTCAATATATACTGTCTTTCAACAATTTAAGCACTTTAAGTAGTTTCTCATGAATATGGCTGTTTTCAAGGTTTTTACAGGACTTAAATGTCAAAGTGTCAAATTCAAGTACTTCAAGCACATTGTATGAACCTTGCACATTGTGACATTATACAGCAGAGTCATTTATCATAGAAACTATGATTATGATCTTCTGAAATATATATGAAACTATATATCTTACTAATCTTAAACTTTTAAACCGAGATTATCTATCTATCTATCTATCTATCTATCTATCTATCTATCTATCTATCTATCTATCTATCTATCTATCTATCTATATATATATAGAATATATATATAAATAAATTAACTTAACATTGCATCAATAGTAAGTTTTGTTTTGCTAAATATTGCTTTCATACTTTATTTTAATTTTATTTTTCATAAAAATAGGTTTTAGATCAATTAACAATTGGCGGACCCCCTACAGAACTGCTTCGGACCCTCTCATGGTGACGGACCCCTTGTTGAAGAGGACTCTAATGCTTACCACTGTATCTCGACTGTTGGTTGCTGTTCCTGTGCATCTCCCAATGATCTTATCAATGCACTTCTTGTGAATGGCCGCATTGCATTCTAGAAAAGAGCAAGGGGGCAATAAGGTGTAATGTGTTCAAATTACCTTCTGATTAATCTAATGGTACAAAATGTCTTATTAAAAACAGATTTCAAAAGAGCCCATTAAGTTAATTCCGCACAGGAGGATGATTTATGTGCCACACAGAAAAAAACTTTTCTTGGTCAAGGAACATGAACAATGTATAATGTGTGTTCTTACTAAGAAACAGATGGGAGTGTCTACAATAGATCAAGAAAGCTGTAAAGATACTTACGCCTACATTTGTAGCCCTGCTTGTTGAGACCCCTAGAATGTAAATAACGAAAAATGTTGGATTATTGATATTTCTACACAGCAGGTGATAATAGACTGTTAGTATATAAATGGTGTACATTTGAAACTCTTATTCGGGAGACTTTGGATAAATGACTCTCCAACACAAATACATTTATATACACAGCGTGAACAAAGCACTAACGCAATCGGTCTCATGCTGCACAGGAAGGAGACAGCCCAAGGGACTCTGCTGAGGCGGCTGAAATATCAGAGGAAAGTCCAAGTGCGCTTGCGCAAACAAACACAGATGCTGTCCAATACTATGACTTACAAACACACACACACCAAGATTATTGCTGCCAGACGCTTCTGGCTACTTACAGATATTACTTTCTTATGCCTACATGAGATACAATTTTAAATCATTTAAAGATTTCTAATAGTGATGAAATAATATTTTCTAATTGTTTAATGTTAGTCATGCAGTGACTGGCTATTTATAATGCGTTTCTTTTTTCTATTCAAAGTGACTTATCTCGCTGGATCCCATCTCCCTGGACTAACCTGTTATAGTACGCCAATTAGAGGACTATGCGTCACTTTGACTGAGAAGTACATTGCTTAAGGGCACATCAGTGCTGCATTGTATTTTCAGTAATTCTCTAGTTTCTGGGTCATTTCTATTTGGTATCGAACCTGCAAACTTTGCTTTCGCAGTCTTGATCACGAACCACTGCTGTTGCTAATACTTGGGACCAGGACTAGGGGCATCGCAAGGCCCTTTTTACTGGGGCATGAGACCCAGTGAAATACGGCTGTGCCCTAGCAAACAATTACTAATAATATTAAAAATAATATTATTATAAACTGGAGATTATCGTACACCAAACTGATAATTGTTTTCTCTAATATCAAGTCATGTTTGTTTTCTATCAGCTGTTTAGAATCAGAACTAGTATAGTGATGGCAGATGTGAATGAATCACTCTTTTATTCTAATTGGTCAAATGGGTTTGCCAGGTCTTGTTCAGGATTCAGTTTGATTCATTCAAATGCAGAACCTGATTTCACCAAGTGCAACATATTTGTTGATCCTGGAACAACATTCCAATCAACCAATCAGATTCAAGGGACAAGTTTAGGCTTGCACGCTTCTACATCAGTGTTATTCACCTATCATTTCTCTCTGATCGCAGGGATAACTTTTCAGTAGGGATAGGTTCAGGGGTAGGGATATGTTTAGGACTACATTTTGGGACAGAAAGAAATGTTGTTCCAGGATCAACAAAATATGTTGATCCAGGAACGCGTCTAACCAGACACAATCAGGACGTGCCGTTCAGACAATTCACTTACGCACGGAATCGTTTCTATATTATATATATTTTATAAGACAGAAAACAAAAATAGCACTGGATGAGGTGAATATAGGAAACAAAACTTGCAAATGTTATCTATCATTTGTCAACTCGAATGACTCGTACAGCACATGAATGACTTAATATTACAGGGAAAGACCATTTATATCCAAAACAATAATAATTAATAAAAACAAAAAAAGTATTAAATATGGGCACACGTTTTATACTAATGGAAAGCTAGAAACACCTCTGATGTGGGCATGATACCTTGAAAAAAAAAATTCTTTTAAATTAGGCAACTACTTATAAATGCCCTAGCAAACACATAGCAATGCACTTAAAAAAAGAAACCCTTGCATCCACCTAAAACAAATGGTGGCGATGAATGGCGACAAATGTATTCTCTAGTTAACTCTAGTTATTAAATATATTTCACTGTTACTGTGTTGGCTATACAAGCTATTAGATGTGGGATGATTACTGTGCAATAAAAGTGCATCTGTAACACCATTTGTTTTTCTTTAATTCATTTATTTATTTACTCACCACACAAACTCCCTGCAGACCGAGCAGAAGGTGGGCTGTTTGAAGAAGGTGGCTGTGAACTCATGGTTCTTGATGAAGTGAACCTTGGCCTGTTTGATGGCTCCTCTCCTTCGGTTTATTGTGAGGAGGCCATCATCCTCTTTCATAGTCATTGAGGACTTTGAGTCTGTGAAGCAGGTCAAAACAGGGTCTTTTGAAATAGACAACTCTCTCTGTTCTGAATTAAAATGAGCTTTACTTGCATATTAAAATGACAATACATTAGGGGTGTAACGATACCCTAATTTCACGATTCGATACATATCACGATACTGAACTCACGATACGATATTATCGTGATACTCCAAGACATATAATAAAAGGTTAAGAAAAAAAATGTACTGTTGATTAAATGCTAAATTTGATATAACATTGTGGGTGTAAATGAATAGGCTTGGACAATGGTGACACCAGAATAAATATATTCATGATTCTGAACCTGAAAATACAGAATTATTTTAGACGAATATGCTTGCACTCTGTCACTGGCTAGATATATTTAAAATAATGTAGGCCACTTTTTACTGGTAACATAAGACTTATAAAATAAGCCTTATCAGGACCCACTAATATTCCCCCATTATTATACATTATATTCAACATAATATATTGTAGTTTAATGTAGTGCTGACTACATATTGTCATTATCCACGATACATATTGTTGCATTTTTGTATTGCGATATATTGTGACACGATATATTGTTACACCCCTACAATACATAGCTACTGACATTTTACCAGAAAATGAAAATTGTCATAATCTATTTACTGTTATGTTGTTTAAAACTCATTTGATTTTTTAAACTCATTTTGTGACTAAAAAAGAAAAAGGAATAAAAAGAAAAAAGAAAATAGATTAGAAATTGTAAATGGCACCGTGCTAAATAAAAAATTAATTTTTGCAATACATGTCCCTTAAATGGGATATAACTTATGCCTAAACATTAACCTCACTGGCTTTTGGATACTAAATATGTGGTACATAAAGATAATTCTGTTTATGATGCCTTCAGCATTTTAAAAGATTACTATCACCTCATTTCCTGCTGAGAGTTGGAAACAAAACTCTCACGGGTTGAGATTGATGGTTTTGCCCTCAGGCACAGTGCCAGAGTGTATGGCACAATTATTGTTTTAAAGACAAGTAAAAAGACAAGTCTTTCCAAAATATCACTGTGAAAATATGTTTTTACAGTACGGTAACAACCAGTTGTATATTGTGAAATATAATAAGCAAATATGCTATAATGTTTAAAAAAAAAATTAGATGCCAGAAAAAGGAGAGAAGGAAGAATGAAAAAAAAAAATACCAGCATGAAAACATGAGTAAGACAGCATGAGTAAGCAAAGACAGGACAGATACCAGCTGACAGGACTAAACTGATATCTGAGGGTGGTGAGATAATGGAAAAAAATACATTTAAAGAAAGAGGGGAAAGCCACAGTGGAACAAAGGGAAACAAAGGGAGGAGATGCTACTAACAGAAATAGTCACAAGGCTTCTATGGGTTTCAAATTAGGGTTTTAAAAATGTTAGTTTTTGCCCATCAAGGCAGAGCTTGATTCAGAAAAAGATCATTTGGTTTATGCAAGTCATCTTAAATTAAAATATATAAATACGGAAAAGGTTTGGAAGAGATTTTCTTTGGTTCAAAAGTTTGGGGTCAGTATGTTGTTGTTGTTTTTTTTAAAGAAATTAAAGGTGCTCTAAGTGATGTTGGGTGACGTCACTTCTTGTTGGCGTTTAAAGTATTGTTAAACAAAACGGAGGCTAGCTAGACCCTCCCTCCTCCTCATCCGCGCACTAACTTCTTCTTCTTGTCGGTTATTGGCTGGAACAGTTTGTTATGTTTCGTGGTGCGGGTTAGCCCAATTTGTTGTTGTAGTTTGTGGAGCTTGTGGTGTCTGCAGAGACTGCGTTTTTTTACAGTGTGTTCAGGGGACAGGCAGCTAGCGGATAGTGAGGAGATGTTTGCTGTATGTGACAAAAAATGTTTTGGCCTAAAAAACGTGTGACATCGCTTAGAGCACCTTTAATACGTTTATTCAATAAGGATGCATTAAATTGATCTAAAGTGAAAGTAAATACGTTTATGAAGTTACAAAAATGAAATGTATAAAGGCCTGTTCACACCGGGACGAATTTCGCGCGCGATATTCGCAGACGTTTAACGCCTCGTGACTAAACAAAGGGCGCCAATGTGAGTGTGCACACCGACACGAAAAACGTCACGCGTAAAAGCGTCATTTTTTAAAAAACGCCTCGGGTTCATTTTTTTGGGTTTGACGCGCCGCGTCAAAAACTATCCGACCAATGAGATTGCCGCTTTTGCTCACGTGTCTGGAGCTTCTGAAGTTACAGTAAAACACAACTTGGGGGCGCTCAAACACAAAACGGTCTTGCCGTGCACACATACGTAACGGCGAAGAAGATATACACCAAGTAGCGTCTACACTGCCGGGAAGATATAAGACGAGGAAGATGCAAGGCAAGATTAATGTAGAGTTGCTGCTCTCGTTGGTGTCGGAACATAAAGAACTATATGACAAACGCGACAGCGACTACAAAAATCTTGATAAAAGAGAACTGTTATGGAGTGGTATTGCACCTTGTGTACCGGGGTATTTATGTTTTACATTAAGCGCCATCTAATGTCAGGGAATGAATTTGCATGTTCACTCGGCTCATCGTCAGCGAAAATCACTTGGGTGTGAACACTTTTGTGAAACGCATTGAAAAACGCTGGCGAATAACGCGCGCCGATATTTGTCCCGGTGTGTAGGGTGCTTAATGGTTTCAAAAAAGTAGGCAGTACAACTGTTTTCAGCATTGATAATAATAAGAATGATTACATTATATTATTATATTATATTCAAATAAGCAAATTAGAATAATGTGACAATTAAGACTGAAAATAGTTTCAAATTGTAATAATATTCCACAAGATCACTGTTTTTACTGTATTATTGATCAAATAAATGCAGCCAGTGTCAGCATAAGAGACTTCTTTCAAAAACTTGTACAAAATCCCCAAACTTTTGAACGTTGTATACAAGTTTACGTTTACATGTACCCACCTAGGTCTGCGTCCTCCAAAAAGAACTGGACAGACATCATCACCTTCCCAGAAGGCTGCAGGTCCACCCAGAACTCCGCACGACCATTGCCTTTTTTGCAGCGCTCAGCAATGACAGAGACCCCGACAGTGGCCTCCGACAGAGCCTCCTCTGCTGTTTTCATCAGGACCACCTGTATGACACGGCCCTCGTAGATGTGTGCGTCAAATGGGGATTTCCATGCAGGGTACATGGTGGGCTTCCTCTGGACCAGCGTCTTCCCTCGCTCTGGGTGGACAAAGAGAGGAAGAAATGCTAATGAAATAATGATGCCTCTAGGTCTGTGCAACGACTAAACGTGATAAATCGCATCCAAAATAAAAGTTTGTGTTTACATAATACATGTGTGTGTACGGTGTATAATTATTTTGTATATATAAATACACACACATGCATGTATATATTTAAAAAATATTTGCATGTATATACTGTGTATATATATTTATATTATATATAATTTATATTATATATAAATATTTTATATATAAATAACACATTTTCTTAAATATATATATGCATGTGTGTGTATTTATATATAGAAAATAATTATACTCCGTACACAGACATAAATTATGCAAACACAAACTTTTATTTTGGATGCGATTAATCGCGATTAATCGTTCGACAGCCCTAATATATATATATATATATATATATATATATATATATATATATATATATATATATATATATATATATATATATATATATATATATATATATATTATATATATATAATTTAAATATATTTTTACTAATTTATATATATTTAAATATAAATATTTTATAAATAAATAAAAAAATCTAAAATATATACATGCATGCCTATACACAGTACACACACATATATTATGTGAACACAGACTTTTATTTTGGATGCTATTAATCGCGATTAATCGTTGCACAGCCCTTCTAAGATTCCACATTTTAGCACTGCATTCTGTATATCTTGAGAAAAAGACAATCCCATAAGGTGAATTTTACCTTGCAGAAAGCATTATGCTCTGTTTGAAAGCCTCACTGACCTGTGCTGAGCGATTCCTTCATTTTGATGGCACAAAACGGTTGCTCTGTCATAGGAGGAAGGTCTCCCAGGTTAAATTCATTGAAGGCAATCCGCAGGAACGGAGCCATGGTGAGAGATCACTGTGCCTAACACAAAAGAAAGATAATTGATAAAGATCAGAGGTTGTATGAAACCTCAACCTACCAAACTGGCAGGCAGTTCTCACCCAGAGAAATTGTTTTTTCCCCCTCACAATTAGCAGAAACATCACTTGCTCTGACAAGAAACACTTTATAGGCAGATTTAGGCAATGATATAAGGCAGTATTTCTTAGAAGATGAGTAAAATATGATGTGTGTGAAGTAGATATGTGTGAGAAGAAAAAGGAAGTGAGTTATACTGAGTGATCAGTTCATCCTTCCTGATATACACTGGAGAAATGATGAAATTCATGCACATTTTTTAAATCTGTTATGCTGAGAATGTAATTTGTAATGAAAAATTCAGAATTAGAAAAATAAAAAACAAAAGCACTTTCATTGGCCTCGGATGTTTGGATTTTAGACAAAAAAAAAACTACAAAAACGTGCAAAGATGCAAACAATCTTTTTGTATATACAGTATACTACTCTTCAAAGTAGGGCTGGGCGATATGGCCAAAAAAAAAAAATCACGATAATTTTTTTTATATCAGTCGATATCGATAATTATCACGATAAAAGTCAAATCTTTATTTCTTTAAAGTTTAAAGGCAGATTTTTGCTCCTAAGTGAAAGTTGTAGAAACCAGAGCGTTAACTGTGGTTTTAAACTACTCTTTATTGTCAGAACATATCAGGACAAACATTTGTCATTTTTCCTTAACAAAATAAATATTTATTGGACAATTTCTTAGTTTCTGCATGTGCAAATTTTTTTTTTTTTTGTTGGTAAAATGTAATATTCTGACTGTTTGAGTTTTATTAAACTTAACCATTGGTCATCCAGTATCATGCATTTAGATCATGATAACCACAGATAAAACCAAATGTAACTTTATGGTTTCTATGGTATTTGTATGAAAAACAGTAGTCTAAATACATTATTAAATACTGTAATTATATTCCATTAGTCCTTTAATACATTGTCTACATTAATAATATAATACAATTCAATGCATATCCTACATTTCATAGTGCAGTTAATATTACTAAGCTAACAGTAAATCCGTGGTAAATGATGGGAATTTCAGCCTTCAGACTGTATCGTTGCGCACAGTTTGTCAGCGCTGTTTCATCTGCCTTTAAGCTGGTTTAAATCACTGAGACATTTGTGTTCCTCGCTGAATTCAAGTAGCCTGGTAATACCAGACTCTGCTACTTCACTTTGCTTTGTAGAGAGAGTCTGGAATAGCATAATAGAGAAGTGTTTTCTCTCTCGCGGGGGGCGCTTGTCTGAAGTTTAAAATCATTGGTTACCCGTAAGCCAATCACATAACGTTTGGTTATGGCGTGTGTTATGCGCATGCTCAGCCGCATCTAACTTCCACTGTAAACACATGTATGATGCAAAAACTAAACCATTGAGCGAAATACCGGAGTGAACATGGCTGTGAACGACTTTTGCAGATTATGTGAAGTAAATCTATGCAAGTACGCATCCACCACGGTACAATCAGCGTCTACGTCACGGCTCTCAGCCCGCCCTCTGTTCGTTGATTGGCCCGGCTGTTTTCAGGCCGGTGGAAAACTGAAAGATACGCTGCTATCTCAGACTGACTACAGGAGCGAAATGAAATTAGCGGAAGTAGGAAGTCTGACGTAGTCAGGCTAGAATTCAAGCGCTTCTCACTGGATTTCGTGACCGAGACCGATCAGAGTAAACGCATCTGCTCTAACTTTAGTGAGCTCGCGCTCGCGCTGCCGTTTGGACTTTGAGCCGAGCGGATAAATGGTCCGTGTGGCGCGCGGTTCAAATGAGTTTCGTTCCGCTTTTGGCGCATAAACATTATCGAACATTTATCGACCTCTTGATATCGTTTTATCGAGAAAAATTATATCGCGATAATTATCGTTATCGTTTTATCGCCCAGCCCTACTTCAAAGGTTTGGGTTGATAAGACTAATTAATGTTTTTGAAATAAGTCTCTTATCCTCACTAAGGCTGCATTTATTTGATCAAAAATACAGTAAAAAAATTGTGAAATATTATTACAATTTAAAATATCTTTTTTCTGTTTTAATATGTTTTAAAATGTTATTTATTCCTGTGATGACAAAGCTGAATTTTCAACATCCAACTCTAATCTTCAGTGTCACATGATCCTTCAGAAATCATTCTAATATGCTGATTTGCTGCTTAAGAAACAGTATTATTATAATCAATGTTGAAAACACACAAGTTGTGCTTCTTAATATTTTAACCTGATACATTTTTACATTCCTTGATGAATAGAACATTAAAAATTCAATCATTTATTTGGCATAACAATCTTTTATAACATTTTAAATGTCTTCACTGTCACTTGTGATCAATTAAATGCATCTTTGCTGAATAAAAATATAAATAGCTTGGTAGTAAACAATATTTTCCTTGACATCTTTAACAAGAACTGTTCATAAATGCCTCAAAATGTAAAGTTTCAGCCTTGTTGCTTCAACTTCCTATTGTAAAACTGTGTGAAATAAACTCTTTTCCGATAGTTCTTGCATCACACTCACTGCGGAGTGCGGATGACCAGCTAGTTTTGTTTTCCTAATAAGCACAATGAAAGAGTAGAACCTAAATCATTTGTTATTTTTCATAGCCACAAAATTCGTAGCCACAAAATCGTTTTCCAATCCCAGCCCCTCAGTTAGGACCAGATTCCTGCTGGTATTACTGTTCACACAACGGCTTCACAGAGCTTTGCCAGGATTCTGGGACACAATTGGCCCTTTACTTGGTTTCACAAAATAATCACGGGGATTAAGGGCTTAAATATACACTGCACACACACAAACACAATGGAAAATGACAAAAGTTCTGTCTTGTATATAGTTATCTGTCACAATAACTTATTAATCTTGTACTTATTTAAATAGATTTTAAGAAATTATCAAACAAACAGATTAATGTTTTGAAAGCACCACAGAGCCACAGTTTTTACAGTTTTCAGGAAAATCAACCTACAAATGACTTTCTGGTCTGCTATTGCTTATTATTAATAAAAAAAACACACACTTCAGCTTAAAATACTGATAGAGCAACTTTCTGTGGATAGTTTTGCCCCATAATCGCTAAGAGACAAAATGTCAAGCTGGTGAAGTGGGACCATAAGTAATAACACCCACAATGGAGTACTGAGAGATGTTGCTCAATGGTTGATTTGCTGATCTGTCACACTTAGATCAAAAGTGTTGAAACCATTCAGACGAGTGACTTGTTTACATCTGCAGGGAGGGAAACCAGAAACTTAAGTCTGTGTAGTGTGTATGTAGTATCACCTCAAAATGACAGAGGACATTTTATGTAGGTTTCTCAATACGTTTCTACGGTTGAATCTATTTTTATTTAAGCTTAAAGTAATCAATCAATACATAAAATATACATGTCCCAACAAAAAAATACAGAAGTGAAGACCTGTAATGACGATATAATGCTCTGAAACACTTGGTGTCCCAAAGCTTAGAAATTGCATGCCCTAAAAAAATTGTCCTAAAATGGATGTTATTGGACTAATCTGTGTCACACACAGTATTAAATAATGATACAGAGAGAGTAGATTTAGATAATTGCTGAGGGTTGTGACAGAGCCTTGCTCCACAAATGATATAATACATGAATTACATCATTATAAAATGGTAAATTGAGTAATTGTAACCAGCTGTAAAAGCTCCCACACAAAACTCTCAAGTATAGAGGGGGAAAACCTGGCAATATTTGTTTTTATCACCATTATTTTTCATGGTGATGATGTGTTATATACTCAAACATGTACATCTATAATAGAGAGAGTGAGAAAGATCAAAAAAATAATCTGGGACCACACACACACTCAAATGCATATTATGACAAAAATGCATTAATATCAGCTAATAAAACACTTACTCGGTCAAACATAAACCTCTTACACTCAAAGGCATATGACTACAAAAAAAAATGTTTCCCTGGAGAGAGTGGAAAAAATGAGCCCATCCAGCAAGGGAGGGGATGGAGAGAAAATGAGGAAAAAGTAGAAAGGGGGGATGGAAGAAAGAAAGAAAGAAAGCATTGAGTGGCATACTGCAAGTTTAATGTGCTTTAAAGTGTAAAAATCCAGAGTCAGACTCTTACACCATTCATATACTTGACTGACTGACAGCCTTACTCTATTCGCCTCTCAATCTTGTCTACAAATCATGATTTGAAAATACAGAAAACATGTCATTATGACAAGGTTTTACGTCATCAATATTAATGTGAAAGGTGTGCTCAACAGACACTGTGTGTGTGTATCTTTTCAGTAGCCTGGTTCCCTTAGCGGTCTATTAATCTGTCAAGAGAGGTCACCTCCATCGCACACAGATCGGTTGCTGCTTAATTAACACACTCTGGAATGCGTATAGTATAGGCTATGTGTCTTAATGTGTGCATGGCACTACTTTTAACTCTTATGATGCTAAAACTGGCAAACCACCAGCTACAATGTTAAACAAATGGAGTAATGTGCTCAAATTGCACAAATGTGTGCGGTGAAGGTAGAAGGATGTGGAACAGACATGATTTCCTCACTGATAGGCAACACTTCATCTTCAAGAACGCACAAAAATGAAGGCCAAAGCAGCTAATGATACCTTTACTCAGTAAAGTCATGGCCACAATATCTATACTGTCTCTATGACAAGGGGCCACATGAAGTAGATGTGAAGTGTGTCAGTAGCTGTTTTAATCCACCTCCAACAAAAAACTAATTTTGGATAACTGGACTAACCAGCAAGACCAATCGCATCGCACAGCATCTCAAATGCTGGTTTGAGCCAAATACCTGAGCCAACGTCTGATATCAAAATAATTAGGCTAGGAGCATCTCACATGATTGCATTCCCAAACACCAGGAATCCGAACGCAAGAAAACATGACAGAGTTTATTGAGTTTAGTCTCTGAGCTCTGAGATGCAAGTCATTTATGATGTAGGAAAAAATCCATCCATTTTTATTACCCAGGAAGTGACAATTTCCCAGGAAGTGACAATTTTGTTCTCAAGAACACAAGATGTAAACAGTGCAAATGTTTTATGCAATATTCCAATTTTGCGCATAATTTACATTTGCTACTTTGGATGTAAACACAGCTTTTCCCCATGTTAAATACTTTCTTCAATCCCAGTTTAATGTGCAAAAATAACTAGGACTAATTTAAGTTTAGCTGATTTCCCCCAAAAATGTAAACAAAAAGTGTCCCATTTCACAAACTTCGTGACTATTTTAATCTTTTTGTAGTAAACATAGCGTGGAGTATTGCGTTCACACTGAAAAACACAAACTTCCGTGGTGAAGACACCTAACAAATGTGAGAAAGCTGAAAGTGAAAGCTTTAACTCCGCTTTATAATTGTCAAATTTATGTTCCAATACTGTAGAACAACACTATAGTATAATATGCAAAATATGTAAAAAGTCATTTTTGTCCACTTTTATTAAACTTGGACTCATGTTAGCCAACATATTTACAGCAAAACAAACGAAAGATGCAGGATTGTATTGTTCGTCTGAGCAGCCAGACACAGCAACACTGGAGTGTTCAGGAAATGTTAATGCAAAGTTGTACATAAAATCCTATATATATATATATATATATATATATATATTATTCTGCCCACTACGTCCACCATATATTTTTGATCCTCTCTCTCACACATCATAGACTTTTACATTTTCTTTTTACATTTTACATACGAGTGATATAAAGGTAAACATATTTGGCTCTCACATCTCCATATAGATTGAAAACATGTATAAATCTTCGCCCTCTATTGCATTTGACTTTCCCCGAGTTTTATCTATTGGACACATTCTGTTTTTCTTTCTGTGTGGAGCTCACACAGGCTGTGTCTGTTGCGGGGATCTCACTCTGTGTGCGGGTGTTTGTGTAGAAGTAATTGGACAGAATTACAGTGTGTGTAGTAGTGCCGGCCCTGTATAAGAGTCTCGCTCTGTTCTCTATCCTGCATCAGACAGCTGCTCTGCTCACCTTTTATTTTTTTCCTCCTACAGTCTCCAAATTGTTCTCGCTCAATACAGGAATAGAAGCAAGCACATATATTTCAGATGATTTCACTATAATACAGATCAAATGGAAAACAGATTGAAACCTATAAATAGATACTTTGCTTTTCTTCCCTATTGCAATGTATAAGTGAAACGGCTTCTCAAACAAGAAAAAATGTAGGGACTCGATTTTGTCCATTGGGAATTGATTGGATCATTGGCAAAGTCATCATGGATCATCATATGAAATGGTGAAGAAAAACCGAAAGTTTATAAGATGACCCATGTTTCGGAGAACACTAGGAAACCGGTTAGTCCAGATGGTGCGGTTGCATATTTCTATAATCACACTTGTGAATATATCTGTATGCATGGAATTACAGTTCATAGCCAGAGTTCAAGGCATCATGCTGCTGTTTGTACTTTGCTAATGTACAGCAAATATAATCCGCCAGGCTCCCAAATTCCCCCTCTGCATGTGCTCAGTCCTCATAATACAGTTAAGAAATGCGAAATCCTTTGTTTGAAGTTAATAAAAATACGATTGCAATCCATTTTACTTCCGGTCCAGAATATGGGACATTAATGTGAAACTGGACATACAAGAAAATTATTTGGATCATAAAAAATGGTCCCTATATGAAAGGTGATTGGAGGGAAGAAAAATATTGAAAAATAAAACAGGTTGGTGATGTCAGCTGAAAAGAAAAGTCGTTTTAGAATTTGAGAACCAGGTTATGCTTATTAAGATATATTTCAGTTATATATTACATTAAGAAAGTAAATTGGGCTAATTTGATTTCATGTTGACACTAAACCCATTTTAATGTGACAGACAAAAGTAAGATTTTTTAATAGGCCTATAGCTATATATTTTTGAAAGAAATCTCTAATGCTCACCAAGGCTGCATTCATTTAATCAGAAATATAGTAAAACAGTAATATTGTGAAATATTATTTAGTTAAAACAATTTTTTTCTATTTCAGTATATTTTAAAATACAATTTATTCCTGTGATCATTACTCCAGTCTTCACTGTAGAAATCATTGTAATATGTTGATTTGCTGATTAAGAAACATTTCGTATTATTAATGTTGTAAATAGTAGTAATTTTTATATTAAAATATTTTATTTGAATAGACAGTTCAAAATATTTTTTTGACCAACATGCACCAATGAATCGTCTACGATAAGACAAGTAATGTCCATTAAAATAGTAGTGTTCATTTTCATTTTATGTTGAATTTAAGGTCAAAATTTGGGACACAAACATGAACAATGACACATTCGTCATGTTAAAACTTGACAAACCGGTCTTTGTAATGTGCATTCCCCATTTTTGCAAGCAAGATCTAGAATTACATGTAAATGGTCTGCAGGTGAGTTTAATCAGTTACTGATTGGTGGAATGAAAGAACAAAAATTTCATTGTGAGTATTACATAACACCAAGCATAACCATTTCTTTTTTTACACGTACTGTATGTCACAGGGTTATTGGGTTAAAATAACATGCATCAAGGAAGCGTTTGTGTGCAGAGAGAGTTAGTGCGGGAGAGAAACATGGAGAGCGAGAGATCAGTGACTTCAAGGTCAGATGAGTGCATAGAGCATGTGACATTAGTTTTAGTGTAGCATTGATTTCTCACCCCTCTCTTCCCTGAGGCTAAGAAACAAGAGACCCTATGCCTCTGTCTTTCCCTCGCCTATAACACACACACACACACAAGCACACAATAGTTAGTCAAGGTTAGTGTGGAAAAGCCAATTCCTCTCTGAAACAGGGCTTATTGTGTGACTGCAGGCTTGCTATCAAATGTGTGTGTGCGATATTAGGGCTCAAATCTGCTGAACTGCTCAATGCAGTGTTTTGGACAAGAATTTTGGGCACACACACTCATATATGCGTGTATATTGGCATGTCGACCTAAAGGTGAAGCTGAGCTTGCCTCTGTCTGCCTGTGCAATAAGAGTGGTGTCCATTTCTGCCTTACGCACACTTCACAAAAGCTTCATTAATCCAAGACCAACAGAGAACGGCCTGTGCGCTTGCACTCTACCATAAAAGCACGCAACAGACCTTTTGTTGCTGTGCGTTCAAAAGCGGTACAACAAGACAAAATGAGTAATGACATGCAAAAGATATAAAACGCAAACAATACTTTCGGAGTGTTGGGCTCTAAAGCTTTTTACAAAAAAGTTGTGTGTTGTATTTGTGTTTGCCGGAGGCACTATGAGGGAAAAACAACTCAAAACAAAGCCGATGATAGATATGAACTCTACTAATGGTGTTTGCTTGTAAAAGGCCGTGCGTATAACAGACACGACATAGATGTTGGCAGACGGAGTGACGGCGCACCATCATCACTACTTTCTTCTCTCCTGCAGTTTGGTTGATAAATAATTCAGAGGCGATGCATGTTGTTGATTAAGACCTTTACTAACATGTGCCATCCGTCTGAGCACAATGTGTTGATTTGGTTCACTGTACAGGTTGTGGACGTACAGTAGCGACTGATGACACACAAGCAAGAAAAACACAAGAGACAAACTACTGGCCCTGGTTAATGTCAAGAACAAAGCACCCAGTGAGTATTTGTAAAAGAGGAAAGAAAAAAAAATTGTGCAATACAGTGGCTTGTGTGTGTGTGCTTTAAAAGAAAAGATTAAAAAATGATTAAGTCTGTGGTTGTGTCTTGTGGATGCACAATATGTAAAAATAAAATAAAAAATAAATCAGCGTTCACAATATAAGCCTGATTTAAATTATATGTGACCCTGGATCACAAAACCAGTCACAAGTCGCACGGGTATATTTGTGGCAATAGCCAACAATACATTGTATGGGGCAAAATGATAGATTTTTCTTTTATGCCAAAAATCAAGAGGATATTAAATAAAGATCATGATCCATGAAGATATTTTGTAAATTGCCTACCGTAAATATATAAAACATTTATTTTTGTGAGTGAATGCAGCACAATCGTGAACATAGACAACTTTAAAGGCGATTTTCTCAATGTTTGGATTTTTTTTGCACCCTCAGATTCCAGATTTTCAAACAGTTATCTCAACCAAATATTGTCCTATCCTAACAAACCATACATCAATGGAAAGCTTATTTATTCAGCTTTCAGGTGATATATAAATCTCAATTTCAAAAAATTTACCCATGTGGTCCAGGTTCACATATATTATGTATGGGTCTGAACTTCCTTTAGAAAACTTCCTTCCTTTTGGTATGAGTTTCTTTCTTCTGTTGAACACAAAAGAAGATATTTTGAAGAATGTTGCTAATCAAACAGTTGACAGCACCCATTGACATCCCTAGGAAAAATAAATACTATGCCAATGGGTGCCGTCAACTGTTTGATTAGCAACATTCTGTAAAATATCTTCTTTTGTCTAATTGAATTTTAATTAATAAAGCTGCTTTAATATAATATTGGTTATGGACATAATATAAAAATAATTATTGGTTCTTGGTATCAGCCACAATGTCTATTTTGGTGCATGCTTAAAATTATATTTAAAAAAACAATATATGCCATTTGCACCATGACAAGTACAGTAGTACACAGCAGCTTGCAAATATGGCCTGGATACTGAGTATACGCCATGCAAATACATAAGTTCTTTGGTACATAATGGAAACAAACAAAGCAAGAGAATGAAAATCTCATAATAAAGCATTTGTCACCTACAGATATTCCCCATGTTCTGTTGTTGTTTAAGGGTGGATGGAGAGACTGTGCAGGAACTGCTGTCATACTGAATGGTTTGGTAAATATTGTCACTGAGATAATAGTCGACACTGCTCATTTTGTGGTGGCAATTAATGCTTTAGAAAAATAGATAAAGATGCTTTAGAAAAATTGGCACAGCTAACTTAAAGCTATAAAGCTATAACAGGGTTGACTGTTAAAAGAGACTGATCCAGATGGGAGGATAAAATATTTTCTCATCAGCCTCTGAAGAACTCGCTAGTCATAGCGGTAACTATGGAAACCACGATAAAGAAGCTAATGAAACGTTGGTCAAAGCGAATCATATGTGTCATGCGAATAATAAACATTGTCGTCAAGACTAGTTAGTTTGTATCTCTCTCTCCGTCTCAAAAAACTTGAAAAACAAGACCGTACAGTAGGCCAACACTTTCTGTTTCCTGACTAAAATAGCCTACATGATAAAATGATCTACATGTTATAGTATGGAGGAGCAGGGCCGGGAAAGAGTTGTCAGTCTGGTCTTTCTACGGTTTATGTATTTACAAAACTTTAAGGCAGCGCATTCTATGAAACACTGTCGAAAAGTACAGCGGCTGCTGCTTCCGCGTATCTGGAGAGCGTAGCCAAGTGAAGTCGGATAAAAAAAAAACTGAATGTTTGAAATGCCCTCAAAAGAGCTTGAATGTTTAAGAACACACGATATCAAACATTTATAGGACCTCCTGTCCAAAAAAGGCTCGATAATCTCTCGTTACCAAGTGTCTACAATTGTTTCCATTAACTCATAATGGATTTGTTGGAAATGTGTCGTTTGATGCTCGCGGCGACCGAGAGACAAACATCGAAAATGCGACGAAATCTATTGGTTGTTGGCGGACAACGTGGACGTTTCATGTTATAGATGTCTGTCATTTCTACGCTCCCGATGGGCGGATTTTAAAACGCCTACAAAACGCGCAAAAAGTGAAAAGTTGTAAGCAGAAAACTTACCAACTTCAGTGTCCGAGAGGTTTCGATAATTCGTCTCTTATCCTCACTGCTGCTGTGTAAGTTGAGCGCAGAATGAGCAACGCGGTGTGTTTGAGGAAGTATTTACCCGCTCACTGAGCCTGTCTGGGGTTGACAATACTGGAAGAGTGACGTCGAGCAGGTAGAGAGAGAGAGAGAGAGAGAGAGAGAGAGAGAGAGAGAGAGAGAGAGAGAGAGAGAGAGAGAGAGAGAGAGAGAGAGAGAGAGAGAGAGAGAGAGAGAGAGAGAGAGAGAGAGAGAGAGAGAGAGAGAGAGAGAGAGAGAGAGAGAGAGAGAGATGGGAGTTTCTAAATGACTGTAAATACAATATTGCGAAAGCTTGAAATATTATGCCTTAACTTAAATTTGAATGGACAGTGTAACAAATTAAAACATGTGTGAACATTTGATACCAGTGTTTTACCATACACACACACACACACACACACACACACACACACACACACACACACACACACACATTGAGGGTCACTGTCTGTCTGTCTGTCTGTCTGTCTGTCTATCTATCTATCTATCTATCTATCTATCTATCTATCTATCTATCTATCTATCTATCTATCTATCTATCTATCTATCTATCTATCTATCTATCCATTAATATATATATATATGTGTGTGTGTGTGTGTGTGTGTGTGTGTGTGTGTGTGTGTGTGTGTGTGTGTGTGTCTGTCTGTCTGTCTGTCTGTTTGTCTATATCTCTTCACAAAGTAAATTAACTAATACGATAACTAGGATATCTGTTGTGTAATGTCTCAGGCTTTGAGTTGTCATAATGTCTTTGACAGTTTTAGATGATATGATGTCATATTTAAAGATTGACAGAAATGCACAATCACAGTCATAATTTTCTGTTGAAAAAAAAAATGTTCATGTATGTTTCTCACTTAACCACCTTTGAACTGGTTGAGTTACCATTGTTGATGGTTAAAGGTGCTTTCCTTTAAAGGCAGGAGATTCCTGATGGAAACCTTAGCTTTGGGAACTCCATTCAGGCCAGCCCTCACAACTACACAAGGAATGGGTATGGACAACACACACACACACACACACACACACACACACACACACACACACACACACACACACACACACACACACACACACACACACACACACACACACACAGAAGCAGCAGTCACATGATGCTGACTCATAAACTGCCCCACCCCTTCAATCTAGGTCTGTCTGTGGTGTATAAAGCTCGGAGTTTCAGTGTTTCTATATTTAGTATAATTTCCAACTATGACCGCTTACCCTAATCTGACATTTGTGTGCAACAAATTGACTGTAAACTGCAATCCAACAGATACCATTGTTATTATAGAGAAAAGTTAAGTTCTGAAGCTCAGTGAAGACTGAGCGTGGGTTTATGAAAGATGGTTTCACTTCTCTTCTATTTTATAGAACTGTTTCTTGCCAGTTATTCCTTTCTTCTCCTTTATTGTTTCTCTTACCTCCTTATTTTTCCTCTCCTCTTCCTTCCTATCTCACACATTCTAATATAATTTATCAGTGTTGCCTCACTTCTCTTTCGCTATTACTTTCCTCTTCTTTCTTTTGTTTTAGAGCCTCTATGTTTTAAGTAAAGTCTGTAATGAGTTTTAAATGAATGAGTTCTTTTTCTAGCAATCCATTGTTCTCGATGAAAACATAGCCTATATAATATATCTCCATATTCATTTGATCACGTCTTAACACAATCTGTTAGTTTTACTTAGTTTTACTTCAGGAGGACCAAAGCTTTTGCTTTGAATATCAAGTGGTCACCCAAGAAAATACCAAAATTGTACAAAAGTACATAAAAAATGTCCTTAAAAACAAATGTCCAAATTTAGTCATTTAAGAAATATTTAACAAAAAAACATGTTCTCATACCAAGTGAACAAGTATTTAACGCAGGGTTATTATCATTAACTAAAAACTAAAGCTAAATCTATTTTTAAAAAATGATGTTAATTAAAATAAAGCTGAAATAAATAAAATAAAATAAAATATAAATATTAGTTGAAAAACTTAAAACTTAAAATTATGGACTGAAAATAAATAAAAACTAAAACTGAAATAAATTAAACCTAAATAGCAATATAAAAAAGGCAAAATCACATTACTAAAAAGTTAACTAAAATGATCATGAAAACTAAAAATATAAAAATTACAAATAAATTCAAAATATTAATAAAACTAAAATAACACTGATTTAATGTAGCCTTGATTATATCTTACTTTGCATTGTTTGCATCAAACTTTTCAAGGATAAGCACATCACCAACCTGACCAAGTTGTCATTCACATTTAGCATGGTTCACTCTTGGTGAAGACACTCTCACTGTGTTAGTGTGTTAGTGAGGCTGATCACTGAGGAGTGGAACGAGGGTGGACTCAGTGCCAGTTTCCCTGCAGTGCCAGGGCAAACAGTAGTCTGTGAGTAATGACAGGAACCCAGTAGGCTAGGGAGGAAAGAGGAAACCCCCCAAAATAACATGTCTGGTTATCGACTGCTATCTGTTCCTCACTCTGTGTCTCTTATTTTCTGTCCCTTTTGGTATCTTTCTGTTACATACAATTGGCACCAAAGGAAAAGACACGGAGCATGTTGATTAAGTATGGAACACAAGCATGACTAAAACAAAGAATCATAAAAAAATGATCTGTAGGATTCTATGACAGAATGTCATTTCCAGTGGACAAGTCATTCTGAGACATTCCAACCATTACATTTCAATAAGTGGTAGCTAGCTACATATATGTAAAAAAAATTATATGATCAATAAGTTATGACAACATATGTTTTTACATTGCTTTAACTCATCAAAATAAGTTAAGCGATTTACAACCTTTTTTTATAAGTTATACAAGATTCAACAATTTCTTTAAGTCAGTTTAATGTAATTTAAGTTGAAATGACTTAAACGTCTAAGTTGATTGTACTCAAAAAATTAAGGCAGCATTTTTATAGCACATATTCATCTGGCCTTGTGCGAGGGTGACGGAAAACGGAAATAAATTTCCTGCTAATATCCTGGAAATACATGATCTTGGTTTGGGAGAGCAGTGTTAACAGAACCTCTGACTGTTTGTAAACAAAAGACATTCATTTACTATTCAAATGTATTTCGAACAGGCAAATGCACAAAGGAACAGAGCACTCCAAACTCTGAAGTTCCAAAGTTGGAGCCAGTAATGAAAGTGAAGCTCATTCATGAACACACAAAAGCTGGGTATTGCTGAAGGTGAGGTCATGCTTCCCAAGCCTAATGGATCTTATGTTTTTCATGCCCATTGTGCATTAGGTCTTGAGGAACAGATGGACACCTGTGTGTGGGCAACTTTTGAGGTTCACTGTTCTCGATTCATATACAGTATGTAGCTATTATTAGATCTTCTCAGAATTACCATAGTAGAACTACAATGACCATTTTATATCATGCTTCAATTAAATTTGTACCATTAGGGTCCATTAACTGATATATAGAATTCTTTTAAAAAATATAAAAATATTCACATATAAAAATCACTCGCAATTTTGCCGTTGGTTCGAATAGCATGACCGTGATTACTTGCGGCCTTGTACTTGCAACACGAACACCTTCATTTCTATGAACCAACGATTCAATAAACAAGACGTCAGTATTGAGCAACTTACATTTTAGACACAATATTTCCAGTTATTTTTGTGTATTTTTGCTTCGTCAGCGAAGATGAAGTCTCGATTTTGAATAAGTAATTAGGCTACATCATGACCGCTAAAAAGTATGTATAGTATGAATGTGTGTAGTATGAATGTATGTCAAGATTACATTCATACTACACACATTCATACTATATAGAACATACTTTTTAGCGGTCATGATGTAATTACTTATTCAAAATCGGTAGCCTACCTACTCAAGGGAGTATGCGATTTCGGACGCAGATCAACTGCACTGTTTTATACGCAAGAACCAATGAGGTTCGGAAGAACCGTCCTTGCTGCATTCAAAATCGCATAGGCTACTGTAGTACTATACCGCATTTGATTTGAAACTTGAAAAAAATATGTTCTATTGTACAAATGTAAGTATATGAATGAAATTCGGACGTGCCACATCCGCCATGTTGTCACTGTCATGCTCTGTTGGCATGCTGTTTTCCACATGCTAGAAGGGAAGTATTTGATTTCGGACTCAACGCCTCACCTCAGAATATCGCCTGAAGTAGTATGTCATCCAGGAACCTTTCACATACTATTTGTGAATACTCTGAATTCGGACACTGTTTTCATGTACTGTTTTTTGCATATATGGTAGGGAAGTAGGCATATTCAGATGCAGAGAGCACCTTGTTTAGTTCGTGAGTTAATCTGTGTTTTGAAAGAATCGTTTGAGATTCAATTAAGAACTTAAAGGGATAGTTCCCCCAAAAATGAAAATTCTGTCGTTAATTACTCACCCTCAAAGCCTAAATTAAATCTGTCCATCATATAAAGCGATCAAGTCTCTTCAAAAAAATTTTTGAATAAAGTGCTCAATTCATATGGATTAGTTATATCAACTTTTTGAAGTGTCAAAGTGGTAGTTGCGTAGCTGTCAATGGAAGGACAGAAAGCTCTCAGATTTCATCAAAAAGATTTTCATTTGTGTTCATTTGATGAACAAATGTTTTACAGGTTTGGAACGACATGAGGGTGAGTAATTAATGACAGAATTTTTATTTTTGGGTGAACTAACCCTTTCAAGTAAATGTCTTGTCACCACCTACTGGGGGTAACCTTCAGAAAGTGTCATTGAAAAACTGTTCCTGAGAAAATTGAATACACTTTATTTATAAGAAGTCCCTGACTTGACTGAAGGGTCGGGGTGGGGGGTCTCTGGGTCTGTAAAGATTGAAGGGTATTTATTCTTTTTATGGTGTCAATTGTTCAGTAACCTATTAAATGAGGGATAGGCAGTCGTTGTATGTACAGTACTGGTTTGATGGTCATAGTACAGACACTTGAAGAGAGGAAGTGGAGACATAAAGGCAGTTTGTCCTTTATGCTGAATGTCTCTGTGTCTGAACTTGGTTATGAGCTCATTTTTCATCAACCTGTACACGTACTTCGCCACAACCGACATGGTAACAAAAATGCAGTCCCTGATCTAATAAAAATGACATTTCAAGCAATTAAATGCTTCGAATTGATCAATTACTCTTTCATTAGTGGGTCAGGGGAACTCAAGGGAGTGTGGCAACTAGAACAGTCCCATTTCTATCTCACTTTCCTTCTTTAACATCCTTTTTCTCTTTCTTGCCATTTCGCCATCACTGCCACTCTATTGTGATATTCCCTGGATCCTCTTTTTCAGTCTTCGTTCCTGTCCTTTGCTTTCTATCTTCTTTTATATCCTTTGTGTCCTGTCCTGGATGACCTAGTAAAGCTCAGTCTAATGAAGTCTATTTAGTCCCGACAACAGAGACTATTAATGAAATGTTTGCTGATCTGACATCACTATGTGCTTTTTCCCCTACAGCTTTATAGTCTATTTAAGTTTAGAAAACTGATCCCAGATCAGTGTCAAAATAACAGTGGAGCCTACAATAGCACAGTGCATCATTAATATTTCAAAGGATGAAAAGAAATAGGGCGAAATGTTTTGTGCTGCTGCTTTTTTCTGTCGTATCAATTATTTATGCATTCTGCTGCTTAATCAACCTCTCTTATTTGGCCGAAGTGCCACAGACCACTTTATTAAAGCTAATTATCTTAACCTACTTATATCGCATTACTAGGCTGCAGTTTGATAATAGAGCTCACACTCAGGAAGATTATTGAGATAATGATGAATGGGTTTCACATTTGACTTGAATAAGCACCCTATGTCATCACAGTTAAGTCGTTCATTGCTAGGTTTGATATTGTAATGAAATAATCCTAATTATTAATCATAGATAGGCTACAGTAGGATAACGGGGAGAAACTAAAATGGTATCGAAATCTGACCACTTATTTATATTTATATTTAGTAACAAATATACCGCATCACAGACAAAAAGCTTGACTGGTTGTTCGTTGTTTAAGTATGTGTCGCCCCCTAGAGGCTGTATATGAATAGCTGGAAAGTCTTTCACAGTTATTATATAATTATTAATATATTTATCTTTTATACTCTTTATTTTCCTTTATGCAGGGTCTTTGTTTAATTTTTTTTTTAAATAATGCATTAAGGAAAGGGGGATGGTCGTCTATAGGAATAGGGTCTATGGGGATTATTGAACCTATAGGCCTATGAATATGGAAATAAATAACTGAGTCGGGAGAGTGGGGTAAGATGAGCCAGTGGGTAAATTCACCCACCCCCTTACTTTTGGCAACCATACACTTTTATTGTTATGTGACCATATATTTTGGAACCAGTTTGACCAGATTGTGAAAAAGCAGTGGAAGAGTGGAAGGCACACATTTACTTTAAAAACTGTTTTTGGCTTGTCAAAGTAAAATTTTAGCATACCAGATGTAATGGCTGTTACATCAAAGCAAATTTGTCCAGGTCTAAAAATATTTATGATCCATATGGGTGATTTACCCATGCAAATCATTTAGCTAAATATTAGCCTGAATTGGTAAGCTAGCTTTGTCCAAAATGGCAGCTATGGGGTAAAGTGAGCCAAATGCTGTGGGGTAAATTGAGCCTGCATTTTAACTTACCCCACCATAAGGCAGTTAAGTTAAATCTCTGAAGTAGCCTATAAACTGGTATAATTTCAATGTAATATTACACAACTGGTTTAGTTTATCTTGTTCTTTTAGTTTGAGTTTAGGAACAATTCCACCAAATCCTTCTACTAGAAGATGCTTTTTCACCAGATTATAATCATATATATATACAGTATATATATTTCCACCTGTAGTCCATAATGGCCTAACATGTTCGGCATTGCAGAAAACCATGCCAATAACCTTTTGACTAAATGTTTATTAGTTTCAGTGAAATTGATTAAATCCTTCTAATTCAGATTGTATTTAATATTACTTAACAAACTCTCTGTTTAGTCTGTTTTTGGGAAGGGTACAACATAGCCTATTGTTTCACATTAAAGATACTGAAATTACAACTTAATTTGGTTTTGTTGTTTGCTTTAAGAAAAGAAATATGTAGAAAGAAATAGGAAATTTGATTATTAAATTTGTTTTTAAGAGGTAAATTATCTTTAAAATTTCACGTGTTCGAATCAATTAATATAGTCAGTTTACACTCAGATGGAGCAACTTACCCCAAACCTGCCCTTCGTCATAGATGTATTCTGATAATTTAAAACAATTGTAAACATCCTGAAATTTCTTAACATAAATAAAAAAAATGTTACCCCACTCTCCCCCTACTGGAGTTTTTTTTTTTTCTTCTGTTTTACAGAATACAGCTTTTTTCAAATGTAACATTCAAAGGCAAATAAAAACAAACATGATATAAAAAAGAGTGATTTTAGAAATATAACCGAACAGAAAAATGCTCAGTTATGTAGATTCTTTCCAGTGAGATGAATAGCCTATATAGGCTACAACAAAACTCTCCTCAACACATTCAAAAATGCAAGTTTGAGCGTTTGTATGATGTTCATGTTTTAAAAAACAGACATTTTTAAACATATCTTTGTGGAATAATGCGACTTTCGACGATGGCCCAATTCCAAAACTGCTTAAGGTCGATACTCTACATAAAGCTTATGACACTTTGTTATTTTTAATGAAACATTTAACCGACACACAGATGTAGGCTACAACATTTCCATACTGATTTACATCGAGGTTTTACTGAACTATGCCAAAGAAAACATGCGCTGTGGAAATGCATGCGCATATGAACCATACGCTGTTATTTATCACAAATGCATAGGCTATAGGATCATATTAAAACAATACGTTTACTGTGTTATGTATGACGCCAATGTTTAGCACAGCTTCACAATAGTAACAACAACTGTAGTGGTATTCTAGTGAAAACAATGTTTGCCATGGTAATGTTTGTAAGGGTACAGAGTCAGATGTAAAATAACTCCCAAACGTGAGGATAAAAATGAATCACAGCAGATGATAGCAATATCTTAATATAGCTGCATATTAAATATATTACGGAATTGTAAAATGTACAGCTCGTTCCAGTTCCATCAAATCCATATATATAATCACATGATGTCATTTGTATATAAAACATGGACTTTTTAAATCTGAGGTGGTAAGATATGGCATGCTAAACATTCAGCTGTTTTAAGGAAATTAACAATATATTGTCTATAACAAGCCTGTATTGGCTTAATCATACTCATCCAAACTATAACAAATGCCTTGTACTTAATTTATTTTGAATTTTACAATGTATAAAATGACAGCACTGAATTATATCTGCATATAGAAAGGTAGTTACAGTTTCTAAAAAACGAACATTCTCCTTTATTCGACACACGTGAGTAGTTTCAGAACAATCGTTCACTGGACTGCACAGTTTACATTTGGCACTTTTTTGAATTAGTCTGTGAAGTAGGTGAGGCACAGGACAAACAAACACCGAGCATGACATGCCTTGTGTGACTGTCCTGAAATTCAGCAGCCAAAAGAAGATAGAGATTTAAAAAAACGAAGGTATTTGTGGTGTGATTCCGCTGGTTTCTCAGGCACAGGTGACTCTGATGTCATAGGAGTAAGCCCATAATGGGTTTAGCTGTCTGGGGAACCCTGCCCAGAGTCCTCTTGTCATCTGGGCAGATAGCTGGATACTATAACACTGTGGCCTCTTCCATGGCATTTACCCACCTGCAAAATAACAGTTTATTTAACATATTTCTGTTGATTTAATTTGTGACAATGCATCATCTCAAGTCTGTTTTCTCTAAACGTGTTTTCATGACTCTTGTGTGTCATACCTGCGTGCAGTATTCTGGTCATCTGCTCTGAAGGTGTAATACAGTGTTTTTTTATGGTAGAGCTGGAAAACATTGTCTGTGTCTTCCCCCTCTGATCGATCAGACAGCTTCACAGTAAAACCCTGCAGAGGAAGACTTTCAGATGCCACTTTATCCTGCAGACACAGAAGAGAAAGACAGTTCAAATATGCGCGAGGGGTTGTATGCTACATGGTACTGCATATTTCAGTACCTGACCCATGAAAAATACCTTTATTTAGCACAGTTCAGTGAGTCAGATTTAAAAATTAATTTAATAACACTGAATAAATAAACATTGTTAATAATAGGAAATGCTTCTTGAGCACCAAATCAGCATATTTGAATGATTTCTGAAGGATCATGTGACACTGAAGACTGGAGTAATGATGCTGAAAATTCAGCTTAACCATCACAGGAATAAATTACATTTTACAAAATATTCACATAGAAAACAGCTATTTTAAATTGTTTTTACTGCATTTTTTTATTAAATAAATGCAGCCTTGGTGAGCAGAAAAGACTTCTTTCAAAAACATTAAACAATTGTATGAATGTTTTCCAAACTTTTGACAGGTACTGTGTATTTTCTGCCTTATTCTGTAATAATAATTTTTTATTTTTTTACATTGTATGAAATCCATGAGGACTTAATGCACAAGTGTTTGTAGTACATGTAGTACATAGGAAAAATATTATAGATATTAGTGTTATTGTTATTGTTCAGCAGTGTATTTGATTTTTTTAACGAATTAAAAGCAAGAGATGCGATACAAAATAAAAAGGTAAGATAAAAACTGGTATTACACCTGACATCTCTGTCCCCCTCACTTCTGAAATGATGGCTATACCCCTGACCTGACATCAGCAATGATGCTGAAAATTCAGTTGTGCCCTCCCAGAATAAATTGCACTTAAAATATAATAAAATAGAAAACGGTTATTTTAAATTGTAATAATATATCACAATATTACTGTTTTTACTGTATTTTTGAACTTGATTTATAGTCCATGTGATATGTGAAAATTATGTTCACTTTTTCATAAAAGCATGAAACTTTTTCAGACATTTTCAGAAATTGAGCCATCGCAAAAACGCATCGTGGCGGCCATTTTGCTTTCCACCATAACTGAATTATGTATTTTATTATTATATCTCCTGAATCAAACATGATAGGATGGAAAATTTGATGTCTACCCCTATGTTTTGATGGTCAAGGATTACAATGATACCATTTGCAACATCATAAAATGTTCAGGTGAATAGTTAATGGTGAATTCAGTGACATTGTGAGAAGGATTACAATGAAATTGCAGTATCTGAGAATATCATCTGAAGCTGGGGACACACTAAAAGATTTTTAAAATCGTATAATATTTTCAAAATGTGAGAAACCACAAATATGACGATAAAAAATCGTAGATTTATCTGTTTTGTTCCTCTGTAGTGTGGAGTGCCGCGAATGTGACCAGGAAAGCACACCACACACAAATAGATTCCATTCACAGACAACAGTGTCCCGCCTGTGAACACGGGAAATCCCGCAAAATGTCTTGCATCAAACGTGACTTGGCGGACAACTTGCATGAAGAAATGGTGCTTATAGTGTATGGATTGCTTTTTAAGCCAGAGACACACCAAGCCGGCAGTCGGCCGTCGGACAGTTTTTGAGTGTCGGCCGACTTAGTTTTTCCGGTGTGTTCCAACACAGTTGGCTTTCATCAGCGCTCGTTCTTTGGCGTGGGTTGGGTGTGTCCCTACCCTTACAGAAAATTTGCGGGGGAAAAAAAGTTAGATGGAATCATGGAGATGGTGTGAACATGAACTTTACATGTTACAGCATGAGCTGGAGGTGAGTCTTCCGTCAGCTCGCTTTCTGATTGGGTATTGTTTCGTTTTACGTGATAATCTCCAGAGCATGCGCGCGTTTGTCCTCGGGGTTCCCCCAACACAACAGGATTTCTGATTTGATTCGAGATTGGGCCGGTTCCGCGTTCTTCCGAGCAGATTCGGTCACTCTTAACACACCTCACACCAGAGCAAAATCTGATAAGATCATTTGTAGAACCATCAAGATAATCGCGACTTTACCTGGCATTGTCGGAAGGGGAGAAATTGGTTCAAAATCACCCCAAATATCTTGTAGTGTGTACCAAGTGATGAGTTTGAGAATGCCATGGAGTTCAGCAGTAAGGGTGTCTCTGAAAACTGACATCGTGAACAGGCCAAAAGTGTCCAGCTGAAATTCAAAACATTTGAGTTGGCTGACATGATTGAGGAAATGGGAAACCCCTTCGCAGAGGACAGCAACAACCTTCTGAAGCTGAACTCAAGAGAATTAGCAGACCAAGCTGTTGTGGATGCTGTTCGAGTTGCAGAGGATGGACCAAGACAAAAGCAGTACAAACTCTTTGTTGCAGAGAGGATGCAGGGCACAAAATGCATCACTGTCCATTGGAAGAGGAACAAGCTCCCTCTTTTTAAAACAGCTCTGATAAGAGGACAGTCCCAGACAAAACCCGCTGAAAAATGACTGTGCACTGTTTTCCAAACTCTACGTTGCCTGTCAGACCCATGATGGGAACCATGAAAACTTCTTCAAAAATGGAAATCAGGCCTACCCTCCATCACTCTCACTTCATGGTGGACTACGCTTGGGAAACAAGGCTGATCTGCCTGGGAAACAAAGCTGATCTGCCTGGGAAACAGTATAAGCAGTGCCCCAGACAGTGAGGTCTAAATATTATATGGGTCAGCAGTCATCAACATGCTGAAACCAGGCATAGCTAAAACCTTAAATGACTTTTCCAGCAAGATCTTCATACCTTATATTAAAGAGAAACTTGAAATGGTCAACAGAGTGGATGTTGTTTGGGACTGCTATGAAGTTACCAGCTTAAAGTCCCAGAAGCAAGAAAAGGGGACAAGAACAAGAGTGGATGGAAAAAGACAAGTTAACAAACCAACGGCAAAGGCTTCATGAGAGTGGATAAAAACAAAACAGAGCTCTTTTACTTTCTGGCCAGGAACCTTGTGGAAAGGTCGACTACCAAACGAGTTGTTTACACATGCGGACCCAATCATCTCACCCACAAGAATCAGATCAGATTACACCTTGCACACATGAAGAGGCACATACAAGGATGCTACTCCATGCGGTGGATGCTGCAAGAAAAGGATTTAAAAAGATCACCTTGCGCACTGTGGACCAACTGTTGTGGTTCTAGCCATAGCACATGTGTCAGAGCTGGACATTGAGGAGTTGTGGGTGGCATTTAGGACTGGCAAGAACTTCATATACATACCTGCCCATGAGATTGCCAAGTCTCTGGGTCCTGACAAATCCAAGGCCCTTCCTGTATTCCATGCCTTCACTGGCTGTGACACAGTCTCTGAATTTGCAACCAGGGGCAAGAAGGCAGTATGGGATACCTGGAATGCAGATGAAATGGCAACATAGGCCTTTCATGGCTCTGTCAAAAAAGCATTCCAGAGGAGGTAATTTCCATTGTTGAGCTCTTCACAATTCTCCTCTATGATCGCATTAGCAGCCAACTCAACATCGATCAAGCTCGTCTTGAGTTGTTCACAAAGAAAGGAAGGAGGAATGGAGCAAATCCCCCCAACTAAGGATGCACTGGTGCAGTCAAGTCACCTTCATTTTTATAACGCTTTTTACAATATAGATTGATTTAAAGCAGCTTTACAGTGATAATAGGAAATTCAGCAGCTCTAGGAGAAAATCATTGTCCAGCTTAAGTAAGTTTTTTATTGATTCATTTCCATTGTAAAAATCATTAGGTATTAACTTAGGGGCCGCTTACACAACCCTGTTCTCAACAGAAAACAGACAACCCTCAATGCACTCCAGCCATTCATCCACACGACAACGGCACCCTGGTGGCCCGAAAGAGCAAACTCCGAAATAGGTTTCAAAGTGCAAGCTCTTGAAAACGAGTTTTGAAAATGATACCGTTCTCATCTCTAAGTAAACTTCAAAGGCATAAATCTGTGAAAACGGCGACAGTATGCACATACGAATTACGTGTTTGGTCAACATGCCTGTTGACCAAACACGTAATTCGTATGTGCATACTGTCGCATTTGAATGCGTATGTGCGTGAATGCATAGTCTTTGTTTACAAAGTGCAGCACCTCAAAAGAGCAGTTTACCAAGGAGGACACTGTTGGGGAAAAGCACTTGAGGTGGCACCAAATATGCCATCTCCAACAGACTGGGGTTGGATGGACCCAAGCGATTGGAGACCATCATGGTCAACTCTTCCACAGGCAAGCCAGTCCATCCTTAAAATGTGGCTGCAAGAAAGGCTGCCGTTGGCATTGCAAATGCAAACAATCTTCCTTAAAGTGCACAGCTCTGTGTCAATGTGAAGGAGACATTGAAGAATAGGTTCAACAACAACAAAACAATCAAACAACTGTGTTTCTGAAATAGATTTTTTTTGAAGTAAATCTTTGTGTTTGACATTCTTTTTAAGCTATGTTGCTAAGCTCATGTAGAATATTCTACTCTTTACAGTCACTGTATTGTCAAGGTTAATGAACAAAAGGATTAAGCTTTTTAAACTCTACACAACATGCATGCAACAGACATGATATTATAGAGTCTAGCCTAGTTTCTCAGATACTGTGATTTCCTTTTCACAACCCCGAATTCACCATTAACTATTCACCTGAACAGTTTATGATGTTGTATATGGTATCGTTGTAATCATTGACCATCAAAACATAGAGGTAGACATCATATTTTCTGTGTTATCATGTTTGATTCAGGAGATATGGTACAAAATACATAATTTGGTTATAGCGGAAAGTAAAATGGCCGCCAATGGCAGCCACGAGGCGTTTTTACGATGGCTCCATTTCTGAAAATGTTCAGGGCCCCAAACTCTACAAGAGTACCAAGTTTCATGCTTTTATGAAAAAGTTAACATATCACCTGGACTATTAGTAATGATGCAACATACCAGAGGCTCTCTTATCAAAGCCAAAATTTTGGTATCGATCCAACGCACAGTTCATTCACACTTACAAGTTCACACTTACAAATAATCAGATATAATAATAATCGTATTTGGCGTGCTATCCGAGGAGAGGGCTCCAAACTCTGTATTTTGGCCCGAACCCGGGTACTCCCCCCTTCGGGGAGACGGGGTGGTGGAGGGATGCTGAAAACTGTTGAGGAACATAGGTGAATCGGCTGCATATATAGGCCTCCTCTCAAGCTGATTGGATAGATTATTTAAACGCGTTCCACCCTAATGTAGTTTGTTCACTAAAATATGGGTCACTAAAGACCAGGTGAAAATAAAATTGTTTTGTGTGCATGTATGCATATGAGTGTTTGTGTGCACGTAATCTAGTGTCTGTGCTGGTGTGGGAGACTCTGGGTCCCCTCACCTCTCGTGCTTTAAAGGTGTAGAGCACCTTGTCTTTGAGCAGGAACCACAGCCTCTTCCACTTCCTTTTGCTCTTTTTGCGCCTTTGCAGACTGCCACTGATAGTGGACCCCTCTGCACCCACAGATACCTGCACACATGGAGTCTTTTTAGACACATTGTGTAATCATGTTTTAGACAGAAAAATACCATAAAATGATTCAGATGTGGAAGTGAAGGAGCAGGGGAGAGTTTATGTGTGTGTGTGTGTGTGTGTGTGTGTGTGTGTGTGTGTGTGTGTGTGTGTGTGTGTGTGTGTGTGTGTGTGTGTGTGTGTGTGTGTGTACCTGTGTGAGAGGTGAGCTGCTCTTTCTGTTCCTCCACAGGCTGGGCGGCTGTAGGCTCTGGAACACAGCAGAGAGAGGCCTGCTGGCCCTGTTTGTGCGGGGACTAGCGCTCGCACATGATCCAGGAATATTACCACCTACATAGACATCATACACTGACATTAACTAGACAGAAATCAAGATTATTTTAAATGTTTCAAATGGAAATAGCATATTTTGTTTAAACAATCAATTGCAGATGAATAATGATGAATATTGAGAATACATTTTATTTTGGATAATATTAAAAAATAACTTTAACTGTGACACTACATATTAAAGGGATAGTTCACCCAAAAAATGTTGTCATCACTTACCCTCATGTTGTTCTAAACCTGTATCCATTTCTTTCTTCTGCTGAACACAAAAGAATATATTTTAAAGAATGTTCTTAATCAAACAGTTGATGAGTCCCTCCACTTCCAAAGTAGGAAACAAAATACTATGGAAGTCAATGGGTGCTGTCAACTGTTTGATTACCAACATACTTTAAAATATATTATTTGGTGTTCAACAGAAGAAAGAAAATCATACAGGTTTGGAACAACATGAGGGTGAGTAAATGATGACAACATTTTCATTTTTGGGGGAACTATCCCTTTAAAGGGTTCAGATTAGCATCCAATCAAAGTGAACAGTTTACATGAACAATTTCTGTACAATTTCTAATCCTAAATTGCATAACACACTGCATAATTTTGCAGTCTTACCCCTCTTCCTAAGCTCAGCATAGCAGTGATCACAGACTTTAGCCATCCTATCCTTCAGGTACTTTAGAGGATACCTGTTCCGCGAGCAGGAACGACACACAACCTAAAAATCATTTGAATAAAGAAGAGATGCTAATGTCAATAGTCAGTAGAATTTAATGCTGATATTTAGTATACACTAATGTTTAAAAGATTGGGTCTGTAAGATTTTTTTAAAATAAATTAATAAATTTATTCTGCGAGTAAGCATTAAATTGATCAAATATGACAGTTAAGACATCTATATAATGTTACTAATTTTTTTTATTTCAAATAAATACTGTTATTTTGAACTTTCTATTCATTCAACATTTTAACAAATGTTTTTGAGTACCGCACTTTATTTTAAACTGAAATAATATTTCACAATATTAGTTATACTGTATTTTGATCAAATAGATACAGCCTTGATGAGCATAAAATACTTTTTTCAAAAACATTTAAAAAATCTTAATCTGTTTTAGTAAGTGTTTTATTTAGATTTTTTATTTTCAAATGATTTTATTTCTTATAATTTAACTTTTTTATTATTTTATTAATTATTAGCCTCTTTCGTTCCAAACCCTAGTATAGGAAACCCTGATGTTATGTAATGTTTAATGCACTTCATGTTGTTGATAGCAAAAAAAGGGAATAGTTTCCCTTTCTTTTTGTATTTTTTATCCTTATGGTACAAGATTATTCTATTCAAACCAATGTTATAAAAAAAAGTTAGGTCAAAAGAAATCTAAAAGTAATCAAAAAGTAGTCAGATTATCCAAGATGTGCAATGTAATAGATTATGTTAATAACTGTGCACTATAAAGTCAACACATTACTGTGAATCAACTAAATAGTAAACAAAACTCTTTCCTGACACAAGAGGGAGCTGACACTTCATCTTTTACCTTTCCACATGCGTTGCAGTGATGCCGTCGCAGTGTTAGGCTGAAGTCCGACGTGCAGTTCATGCACATCATCACATGTGACACAGGAACCAGAACAGGAGCAGCCTCTCCCAGAGACATCCATAACTTCTCTCTCGCCTGGAAACATGGACAGTGATAGCGAATGTGATTACACACATTTCATTATTTAGGTTCTTTACAGAGGACCTATTATGCTTAGTATACAGTTTAAACTTTCTTTAGTGTGTAATGTTGCTGTTTGAGCATGATTAAGGTCTGCAAAGTTACAAAGTCACTGAAAAAGGAGTTATTCTCTATATCAGTAAGCATGATTCTGACAACGCCTCGATTGTAGTCTTGAGTTTTCTTCTGGGAACGAACACATCACAATATATCCCTGATTTAAATAATTCCTGCCTAAGGCATACACAAAATAAGGGGTGAGGCCTGGTTGAGTTGCGTTAGTCTAAGAGACGCTGCTTTTTCCGCCCTGGATCTAACATGGTTAAGGGTGTGACATTTCCAAAACATGCTTGAAGCATTTGACCAATCACAACACACTGGTCCAGCCAACCAATCAGAGCACATTGTGCTTTTTGGGCAGAGGGGCTTCATAGAGAAAGGAACTAAAAAGAGTGTAACAGACAGACTGGGAAAGGTAATGTTTTTTGAACAGTCAAGCATGAAAACCTATTCTAGTAGACCCCAAAAACAAAAAGGGCATATTATGGCCTCTTTAATACTGAATACTAATGCAATAAACAAAAGCTTTGTGATGATGTTCCTTCTGTTGCCGGTTTTATAACTGGACCATACTGTAGATGTTTTTGTATGGTGTCAGTGTAAGATAATATCCTCACACCTCACTAGAGCAGCTGAAGGTATTGAGGCCTGCAGCGTGATCCGCTATAGCCCGGCTCAACGTGTGGAACCAGTCTTCTCTCTCTCCTAAAGAACTATCAGAGACAGAAAGAAGCCATGCTTGAAGTGACTGAATATCAGTACATACAGTACAGACACATGCAAACAATTATGGAAATGCTTATTACCTCGCTGAGAGGGTGATGGTAACCTCGCTGACTTCTATTCTGAGCGTGTTGAGCACATTGTCTATGACAGGTTTACTGACCTACAGACACATGAAAACACATACATTTTAAAATACTTAATACCATTTGAATCACACCTCATCTAATGGAGTCAACCATTTTGTTTCTTAGTTGGATAAACAAAAAAAATGAAACTGATCTTCTGAGAAGTGCTGCTTTCTTACCTTCATTCCACTTAAAGTCAGTGTGTTCTTCAGCCTGTATTTACCATCCTGCTGAGGGTAGGTGTACAGCATCACGTCATTCATCTGCAACACACACATTCACTTAGCTAAAATGGGACATTTCCAGAGATTTATACTGTTTTTATTTACTTCATTGTTAAACCATTACCCTCCCTCTTGCATCGACATCTCTTCTCTGATAGAGAAGCTATTTTACTCGGATATACATCACAATAGGGAAGAAAAGACTGTCACAACTTGTTTCATGCCGACTAAATAACATGAGTGCTATGTGGAGAGCTTTATTATTTAACTAACATGATAATAATTTAGATTATATATTTCAATTATTTCATTTTAATTAGAAATATAAGCATCATTATTACTACTATAGGCAATAACAATACTGTAACCCCTAATCTTATTATGAGCAAAAGTAATAGTGATGCTTTCCTTCTATTATTATGTTGTGTTTATTTTCACCACAAGGAGGCAGTAAAAGCTTTTAAATCAGTGGTTCTCAACCTGTCCACAATACCTGAATCCCCCCACTACCCTTTTTAAATGACAGAAATTAGGAGTGCCCATAGATTACAATAACAGTAACACTTTATTTTATAAAGTCCTTGTTACACATGTACTTACTATAGTTATAACAGTAAACTATGCATAATTACAACCCACTAATCCTAACCCTATAGCAAGTTCAGGTTGTTAATTAATATTACTCCGTACTTATTTGTAGTTACACTGTAACAGGGACACCTTAAAAATAAAGTGTAAAAAAAATTAAATAAAAGATTATAAAAAATAAAACAAAATTAGAATAACCTTTTTGTTGTGTAGCTTATTTTAGAGCTTGTTTTGTCTTATTTTAAAACATTTTTAGTAATCTTGAGGCTTTGTTTGAAGTTTGCTGAGGCCCCCTAGTGGCCCCGGACCCTTGGTTGAGAATCACTGCTTAAAATAGCTTTCACACAATGCATTTCATTCCTGCCTTTGCAATACACATTCTTCCACAAGTGTAGCACGTTCAGTTTAGTACTCAAGAAAGCAATTCACATGTTCAATTCAATAGGTTGTGCATGATAAAAACAGTTTATGGGATATTTTTCTGCGCTTCAGTCCTGACAATGATGTAGTTGTGAAAGGAACACAAGCTCACGCCCACAAACAGACAAGCCCTATAACTTCAAACCATTGTGTTTGCTTGACATATATAGCTCCAAACAAAAGTGGTGACATCAGAAATGCAATGTGCGTGCCCCAAACATCCGCAGTTCACAGGCAGAGTCCAGGAATTCAGTCCGGACGCTCCTGAGAAAGGCTTTTTGGGTGGAGGCAGCAAGACAGGGACAACAAAAACATCAACACTAACAGCCACAACAACCCTGAAACAGCTGAGATTTTAATGGACACAACAATACTGTCCTGAACAAAAATGCTACAGATTCTCATGTAACTAGTGTGCGTGTCCCTTGAGACTGGACCAACAAACCACTGGTCCTAAGTAAAATCTCAATAGTGATCTGATATGATTACAGTAGCCAAGGTTCTGAAAAAACTGCACCACAATGTTACTTAACTAAAATCTCACACAATAAAGCTTATCCCTGATGAATATGTCACAGTAGGGTTTCTATAACCTTTGACCTGTGAATTTTACTCTGACTTTTCCAGCTGTTTATGATTACTGGATAAGGATTTTTGATCATTTCATAGAGATTGCTGGGACAGATTTTCTGTTTTTAATGTCATGTCATGTTTGTTTTATCAAAACATGTTTTATGTCAGACAATTCTTCGAAACTAGTAGCTTACACAAATTACAAATAATAGTAATTAAAACAAAATAATCGTTTTAAATCACTTTTCCAGGCCTGTAAAGCCAGAGTTATTTTAGTATTATTTATATACTATTATAGAATTGGTCATATTTTAAATGTGCATTTTTTATTTTAATTTTAGTAGTTTTAGTAATTTTATGTACATTTTTCTATTTTGTAATATTTTTATTTAGCTTTCATTTATTTTATTTTATTTTTTATTAATTTTAGTACTTTATTTTATTTCAGTAAGTTACCAAAGCAGCATTTGTAATATTCCTTTAAGTTTTACTTTTTCATCTAATATTTACATTTTATTTTAGCTTTATTTCAATGACCAAAAATGACGTGTAACACTGTAAATCACAAAACTGAAATTCCCTGACATGTTTTCCATGATGGTGTATTTCTGAACCAGAGGTAGTTCTTCAAAGACACTGACAGCTTTGAGTCTTCCCTGTTGTAGGGAAGAAGTGGCAGATTAGTACAGGCAGTGATGGGTGGTTTTAACGGAGGAAATGGCCCTCGAGCATCAGTGTGAGAGTAATGGTTTGTTGGTGGGATTTTTTGAGCCGATTCACTTATTACTCCATAAATTATATCCAGAACTCAAAGAGTCATCGTTACCAGGGGACCCTCTGACATCATATTACACCCAGTCAGTGCTGGAGTCTATGACATCAGTCACGAGCTCTCATAAAAAAACATCAGTCAGAGCTTGATCGATTCAAGGAGGGCAAGAGAGCAGGAAGGACAGAACAGCAGCAGGAGAGATGAAAGAAAGCCATCCAATATCTAGGGTCTTCAGAGCCAAGAGTGTCACAACTTCCTGTACGTATACGTATTTTTGTTGTTGTTGGCAAGTGCAGTTTTGCTAAGAGACAAGTCATCTCGTATATGACGTTGTGAATCACATGGTGCTCAATTTGTCACAAATAGTAGAACCCATGACTTTGGCATTGCTAGCACCATTATTTACTGTTTGAGCTACAGGAAGCTCCATGTAATATCTTGAAATATTATTACAATTTAAAATAACTCTTAATATAGTTTAAACTGTACTTTATTTATTGTAACGTGATTTATGTAATTTATTTCTGTGATGAATTTTCAGCATCATTATTCCAGTCTTCAGTGTCTCATGATCCTTCAGAAATCATCCTAATATTCTATATATATATATATATATATATATATATATATATATATATATATATATATATATATATTCAAAACAAGAAAGTTAAAAAGAACAGCATTTATTTGAAATAGAAATCTTTTGTAGAATGTCACTTTTGATTTTGATTTAATGCATCTTTGCTGAAATAAAGATTTGTACTGATAACTCAAATTATAGTGCAAGTTGATTTAAAGCATCTTAGCAAAACTCAACAATACCTAGATGTCAAATCTGTACAGCATTCTTAAAATCTCATCAAGACATTCAGAAAACCAGGAAGTGGTACTTCAGTGACTGCTCAGTCTAATGGTTTTAGTGTTATTTTCAGCTGCGGTGGCTCAGTGTTGTTGATCTGTTGTTCTCTGGGCCTAGACTTCAGTGTGCTGTCAGTACAGTCCCAGCACAGGAAGCTGGCATCCACTGACCTACAACAGACATCCTGAGTGGAAGTACGACCCTCGAAAACAACAGCGGTACAGAGACGGGTGGGGGTAGCCTTGTGCTACAGCTAACATAGCCTCCAGTGTCCGGTGAACACTTACGGCACATATATACCGGCTCACTTACTCTCTAAGAAACTGGCTGGCGTGTTTTGAATGACCAAATATCAGCGATACCTGTCTATAACTACTCAGTACTCAAGGGGGCGATAAAGGCACCTTCAAATGTCTGTCACTGAACTGAATGTGTAACGCAGCTAGCTGTAAACATGTTGACAGTTTAACTAAACTTGCCGAGCAAGATTTCCTTCAGACGGTTGCTCTGCAATGACAGAATTTGACTAAATCCAACTCTATCTAATGATCAGAATGCAACACGCACTTGCCATCAGACACATTTCCGAAACGCAAGAAGCCATAAAAGTCTAACTGAAAGAGAAGCTGTTAATGGTCCCGTTCTGCCAATTGGTCTGATCAATATTGTTGAAAACATGTATTTACCAAACACACAAGTCATGTGAGCTCCAAATGACAGTGAAGCCACCAGTTCTAAGGCATGTAAACAAACCCTTGTGAGAAAGAAGTACACTTTAGCATACTTTAGCATTATGGAATAATATACCTTAAAACACTTGAGTGTGAACTGAATGTTGTTTTCAGATACTTAATTACATGTTAACTGCAATTACAGTAAACGAAAATGTATTATATTTAAATTTTAAATATATATTATTAGCTTTTTTGACTGACTTGAGTAAGACTTAAGTACATTTTTATATGTACTTTCATAATTACTTCTATTGTTTTTGAAATACGGTTAAAGTGTACGGCTGAAAGTACTGACAAGCAAACAAAATGTAATTTAAAGTAAAACATTTAATTTTGCATTATTACAAAGTGGACTTTTTGAAAGTGTTACTTAAGCGTGTTATGAAACAGTCATGAAAGTGTACTCGCTTTAAATATACTTAAGTCACAAGTGACCTTTTATTTTATTAATACTATATTATTTACAAGTACAGTTTTTTTATATATACTTTAAGATTTGAAGTACACAACAAGTGCACATTCAGTACAATTGAGCACACTTCTTTTTCACAAGCGAAGTACAGAAGCATGATACGATACCAGGAAGAGGTGTCTGGGCTGCCTGCTTTTACGAGAGACCTTCATCAGGGTGCCCTCCTTGACAAAAACCTGCAAAACACACAGGTGCCAGAGGTCAGGTGAGTTATGGGTAAATGTGTTATTCACTTGAAACTTTGATGTCTAATAGCTGTTACTGATCTTTCAGGTTTTACAGCCAGTAAAAACGGTAGTAAACTATAAACATGAAACCGTAAATAAAGTGTATGGAGCAGAATTTACCCTTCCTGGTTGGAGAAGGTCTCTTTTTCCTCTCACGCTGTAGTCAATATGAACCAAACGAAGCAGGTTCTCCTGCGATTTTGAGGGAGAAAGATATAAAAGAGTGAGAAACAGAAATAGAACTAGAAAATGAAAATTATTATTTCTCATATGTGGATGAGAACAAGAAAGAGCTGTTAATAAATGAATAATAGAGATAGAAGGATTCTGTGTCTGTTTGAGAATATGTGTGTGTGTTTGGGAATGCCTCTCTGTCCCGCTGATTTCACACTGCTCTCTTTGTTTTTGGACACCTGGAACACTTTGATGACATCATATCCCCTTGCTCCTTTTTCTTTATGTATTAACAATGCACTCTCTCACAAACAGAGACAACTCACCCCGTGTTTTAGATTGTCATTAACCTGGTCTGCGACTTCTGACACGATTACCAGCGCAGCTGTTGATAAAAAGTTGCAGTTACGAGCACGATTAGTGTTTTCACAGATCAAATATGGTCAGTGTTCATCACTGTGTGACAGAGAAGACAGAGACAACAATACCTTGTGTGTCTTCATACTCTTTCGAATCAGGGGAGAGATTGTTTAAGTAGTCTGAAAAGAATGAGATAGAAACCACATGAAGGATAAAAAAGACAAAATTATTTTTCACAGGCTCATACCTCTTATACACACTCTTGTGTCTTGTTTTGTACAGGATCCCACATACACACCCTCAAGGTTGAAATGATAACAGCCTGCCTTATACTCACGCAAAACAATTTACACCCTCACAACAAAGTTGTTTTTCTTTTTAACACATTTATTCAATGTAACATTACAACTGTTTCATTCCATTCTGTGTGATTTCAAATAACTTATCACACACACACACACACACACACACACACACACACACACGCATGTCTGGTGCACTATCTTTGTGAGGACTCTCCATAGACGTAATGGTTTTTATACTGTACAAACTGTATATTCTATCCCCTTACACTGCCCCTATCCCTAAACCTACCCATCACAGGAGACATTCTGCATTTTTACATTTTCAAAAAAACTAATTCTGTATGATTTATAAGCTTTTGTACCCATGGGGACCTCAATTTAGGTCCCCACGGTGACACGAGTCCCCATGAGTCTGTGTGCATTCAGGTTTAAGTCCCCACCGGTGTAGAAAAACATGTCCACACACACACACACACACACACACACACACACACATACACACACACAGAGCTATTTGCTATTTACAATTAGCTCAAACTCGAAACTTGTCATTTACAGCTTTTGTATGGTGAAATTTAATCATCAAAGCTCATAAAGTGACTCGAGTGAAATTCCGGTAATCAAAATGCAAACACCAGGACTGCAAGTCAGCAGCAAAACATCAATTCTACACATAAGATTATGTCCATGAACTGTTGAGAAAGTAGTTTTATTATTTAATTACGGTATTTCCTGTGTTTTGATGCAGTTTGATAAATATAGACAAAAATGAACCTCTGTCCAGTATCTTTCTATATAGTAGATATACATATATTTAGCATCATCCACATATACAGAACTCATCTGTGTTATTTTAGCGTAATTTCAATACTATTATAGTATGTTACTATTTCAAATAAGCTTTTATTTTATATTTATATTTTTAGTTTAAAGGGATAGTTCACCCAAAAAATGAAAATTTTGTCATCATTTACTCACCCTCATGTTGTTCCAAACCAGTATGAATTTCATACATTTTATACATTGAAACACAAAAGAAGATATTTTGAAGAATATTGGTAACCAAACAGTTGATGGACCCCATTGACTTCCATAGTATTTTTTTTCTTCCATACTTTGGAAGTCAATGGCTACTGACAACCGTTTGGTTACAGACATTCTTTAAAATATCTTCTTTTGTGTTCAGCAGAAGAAAGAAATTCATACACCAAAAATGATATTGTGAACGCTAAGCGAACCAGGACTAAATGTATCATGTTCTATTTAGGTCTGAAGCAAAAGTACAGAGAACTGAACAAGAAGTGTGAACACCTTTTTTTTATAATTTTTTTTTATTTCTAATATTTACGGAACCCCACAAATGCATGCGGGGAAACAATATGTATATCGTGGCCACATTGATAATGATGAGTGGCCATGATATAGCTATATATATATATATATATATATATATATTTCTCCGTATGTTATGTGCAGGACTCCGTAAATATTTCAATTTTATTTCAGCTTTGTTTTAATAAAAAAAAAAAGTCTGAAAGAAAGAAAAGGGACTGAATGTGTTAACGTATTAACTGCGCAAAAAATATCATCAGGACTAAATATCTGAATCACAGGTGTTCACCTGTGAGCAGCATGCGGTACTGGAGCACACGCACAATGACCCGCATCAGCTGGTGTTTCAGAGGAACATGAACACCTTCTGCATTCTCCGTCTGGAAGACACAAAAACACATGCAAATGAGAAATGGCACATGAAACACAATATACAATGTGTGTAAACATATTATAACTGAAAATCACAAACTCAAACACGCACAATCATACACAAATGAGAGGTATATGTCACCTTTGCTCTCTCTTCGCCCACAAGATACAGTATTATAGATCACAATGGCCCCACTTAGAAAAGCCCATTTCAAGGTTATTCATTGACCTTCCCTTTCCCCTTACACAAAAACCTGAGTACGCCTCATTCCATCCAATTCCAACCCAATTATATCAATCACTGGGAGAAAAAGTGAACAAGTGAATCAGTCAAACACGCGGTGAGAAGAAATCAATCAAGGCCTAATTGACTTTGACACGTCATTGTTCATGCGAGCTCTGAGGAGCCTTAGGGGACATGAGAGGTCAGTAGAGGGCAGATTAGGGCAAATAACTTTAGACTTCTGGACATCCAGAGACATGGGACAATGCTTGAGATCTTCAACGAGAAAAGGAGAACAGAAATGCCGTAAACGACCTTGTGTGAGGAGTGTGAACGGAGGGAGTAGTGGCTTCAAGATAAAGGAACAGACAGCGACTGTCCAGTTTGCACACCTGCCACAACACCTCTGATAGACACCATTATCTCTTTCACACCAGCTCTCTCAGTTTCCCTGTGTCTCTACCTGCATTATAACCTTCATCATCATCATCATAATTCACATGTTCTATCCATTACATTCCTCATTTCTCTTCACACTGCAGTTTTTCTATTACATGTAACACAGATCTGTTATTTGGATGATAATGTGAACATCAAAAAATCACAAAGAATGTGACTGTTAAATTCAAATGAATACTAGATATACTGACTATACCAATCTAACTTGAAATTATGCCAACATTTTTATTCAGTTTAATATTTCATAAAATATTGAATTGAAATAAATGGAATAAAACATTAAAAATTTAAATATTCAGATATTAAATAAAACATATTTTATAAAATATTTAATGTTTAAAATATTCCGTAAATTCCACTGTAAAGTGATTTGTTTAAAATACATATTGATGCAAGTTACATTGGTGTTGGAGTTAAAAAGTTAATGATGCACAAACTTCTAATTTCATATAATATACTAAGGGTGAACAGAGCGCAACATTTTAATTCAATATAATAGTTTATAAGATATTAAATTGAACTGAAATGTCTTAAGTCAAATCACATTTATTTATATTGCACTTTATACATTACAACAATGGTGACAAAATATTATTATTATTATAATAAAATGTAATATTATTTAAAATAAAATTAAATAATTGGGGTGAATAAAAGCTAAATTATGGCAAATTCTATTCAATTTATTATTTTATAAACTATTACATTGAGTAAATGATCAAATAAAATATAAATAAAATATTTAATATTAAAGTATTCAGTTATTAAATAAAATGTCTTATTTTCTAAAATATTAATTCATTCAAAATATTCAGTAAATTGCACCATAATGAAGTATATTATACAGATACTGATGCACTAAATCTATATTAGCAGATATATTGATGTATTATATATATATATATATATATATATATATATAGTAATAGTTAAAAATGTCATGCTAATGCACAGACTTATAATATGATAATATGCCATCATATTAAAAGATTATGAAACGTGTTGATGATGTTATGTTGAGGAGTGATTTTTTTTTAACCACATTTAAAAGGAATTGGGCAGAAAGTCTACATTAGGCACTTTAAGGTTTTTGTGTGAATGTAGCATCTCACTCTTCAACTCTAAATATCATTGCACCTGTCTTCCATTATCTAATTACTTCCTCTATGTACCGTTTCTTCACTGCAGTGAGCCTCATCCTGACCATAAAGCCTGTCAGATTCCAGTGTTTAAGCACAACATGGCTCCATTGTTGAAGGCAGCAGACCTAATGAACAGTCTCACACTGAATACTTGCACCAAACTGCAATCCAATTGACATTTGTGCTGAAGAAGTGGCCAGTCTTTGTGTATGTGTGCAAGGGTAGATATTTAGCGATAGCTCTCCAGTCGAGTTGGGATACAGCCAAGAGAGGGAACAGTGGCTTGTGCCAGAGAACAGACAGGCTACACAAATCAGGCACTGGTCCGGCTGAAGCAGCGCCTGTGTGGACAGCTGATTTAATTGAGGGTTGTTTAAGAAGACTGCTTGGCTAATTAGCTTTTTTCCCCCTCATTGCCCAAATGCCAGATGAGTGTGCATGTGTGTCAGTGTCTTGTTCTGTCTTTATCTTGTCCTTTCCACCTGTACAATTTAGGAGCAACACTGTGTAATAGTGATACATGCACACAGAAATACCATGCTTGCTCATAGTCGCTATATGTTATCATATGGAGTTTGAGCCAAGTGGATTTTGATTGCATCTTCCAAAAATACTATATAAATATATATTACCAGTCAAAAGTTTGGAACGATTTAATGTTGTTGAAATAAGTCTCTTATGCTCATCAAGGCTGCATTTATTTGATCAAAATACAGTCAAAACAAAATGAAATACTATGACCACCAGTTAAAAGAAGTTTATTTAAAAATGTAATATGTTCCTGTGATGCCAGGAATAGCAGGAAAGCTTTACACATTAAATTGATCAAAAGTGACGGTAAAGATATTTATAATGTTACAAAAGATTTCTATTTCAATAATAAATGGTGTTCTTTTGAATCTATTCATCAAAGTATAATGAAAAAAATGTATCATGGTTTCGACAAAAATATTAAGTTCTGTGGGAGGCGCACTGTCCTTCACCCGGGGATGTGCACAGATAACCATATTAATCATAAAATCGTATTACTTGATTATCATTGTTATTTTTTGGATGATTTGGAGGAGAGGAGAGTGGGGTGAGGAGAGAAAGGGTATAAGATGTTAAATTACTGAATACCTTAAAACACTCAACACCCCCAAAAGATAAATATTTCAAATTATAAGGTCTTTCTTTTCTTTTTTTACCTTTTTTTTTCTTTCTTTTTTCTCCTCGACTATTCTTATATTGTTGTTTATCTGTGTTTCTTTTCTTTTTTTTGGTCGATATGTGTATTTTGTAAAATTTCTGTATGTATATACAGTATACACTCACCTAAAGGATTATTAGGAACACCTGTTCAATTTCTCATTAATGCAATTATCTAATCAACCAATCACATGGCAGTTGCTTCAATGCATTTAGGGGTGTGGTCCTGGTCAAGACAATCTCCTGAACTCCAAACTGAATGTCAGAATGGGAAAGAAAGGTGATTTAAGCAATTTTGAGCGTGGCATGGTTGTTGGTGCCAGACGGGCCGGTCTGAGTATTTCACAATCTGCTCAGTTACTGGGATTTTCACGCACAACCATTTCTAGGGTTTAAAAAGAATGGTGTGAAAAGTGAAAAACATCCAGTATGCGGCAGTCCTGTGGGCGAAAATGCCTTGTTGATGCTAGAGGTCAGAGGAGAATGGGCCGACTGATTCAAGCTGATAGAAGAGCAACTTTGATTGAAATAACCACTTGTTACAACCGAGGTATGCAGCATTTGTGAAGCCACAACACGCACAACCTTGAGGCGGATGGGCTACAACATCAGAAGACCCCACCGGGTACCACTCATCTCCACTACAAATAGGAAAAAGAGGCTACAATTTGCACGAGCTCACCAAAATTGGACAGTTGAAGACTGGAAAAATGTTGCCTGGTCTAATGAGTCTCGATTTCTGTTGAGACATTCAGATGGTAGAGTCAGAATTTGGCGTAAACAGAATGAGAACATGGATCCATCATGCCTTGTTACCACTGTGCAGGCTGGTGGTGGTGGTGTAATGGAGTGGGGGATGTTTTCTTGGCACACTTTAGGCCCCTTAGTGCCAATTGAGCATCGTTTAAATGCCACGGCCTACCTGAGCATTGTTTCTGACCATGTCCATCCCTTTATGACCACCATGTACCCATCCTCTGATGGCTACTTCCAGCAGGGTAATGCACCATGTCACAAAGCTCGAATCATTTCAAATTGGTTTCTTGAACATGACAATGAGTTAACTGTACTAAAATGGCCCCCACAGTCACCAGATCTCAACCCAATAGAGCATCTTTGGGATGTGGTGGAACGGGAGCTTTGTGCCCTGGATGTGCATCCCAATTAAGGCAGTTCTGAAGGCGAAAGGGGGTCAAACACAGTATTAGTATGGTGTTCCTAATAATCCTTTAGGTGAGTGTATATTAAGAGGCAAAAACTGTTTTCAACATTATTCCATTATTAATAATTGAGTATTGATAATAATTGATAACAACTGAGCACAGATCAATATATTTCGATAATTTCTGAAAGATTATGTGACTCTGAAGACTGTAATAAAGGCTGCTGATAATGTACCTTTACTATCACAAGAATAAAGTGTACATCTTAAAATATATTGATATAGAAAACTTTTCTTTTAAATTGTAATAATACTTCGCAATATCACTGTTTTTGATGTATTTTTCATCAAGAAAATGCAGTCTTGATGAGCATATGAGACTTCTAAAAATCCTAATTATTCCAAACTTTTGACTGGTAGTATAGTATAGTATATTACTTGGATGGATGACGATGGATGGATGGATGGATTGGTGGATGGATAGATGAATAGATAGATCTGAATCTTTTCTGAAAGATTCTGAAAGAATCTGAAAGTTTACACTCCCACAATTAAGTCACACCTTCTGCAGATCATTTATTATAAACTGAAGGGCTAAAAGGACATGGTATGAAAATGCTGTAGAATGTTGAATATAAACATGAAGCTTGCACACAATCTCCTCTCTCTCTCTCTCTCTCTCTCTCTCGATTTCTTTCAGAGCACCCCACCTTCGTCTCTTTCCCTCTTACACATTCTGCACACACACCCCCAGATACTTATAAACACACACACACACACGTTTGTGGTGAAAACCCCTCGTAAACAGTGTAGCTGAACAGGGTTTAATCCTATCAGACCACAGCGGTGATCAGATCAGCTACTGTTGATACTTCATCTCTGTCATCAACCCAGCACGCACACACACGCACAAAATAAGATTACACAAGCTCGGATCCAGAGAAGAGAATTCCTAATACATCCTCTATCCTCAATGCATCCACTATCTTTTATCAAAAAGCTAAAATGCTGCTAATACAAAATGCCACACAAGTGAAACCAATGTGGTACATTCTACAGTACAAGATAAATATAATAGATAGAATTTAATACCTGGTTGAATCTCACAAAAGCATGTCCAGGTCACACGGCAAGAAAAGAAAATTATTTTTTTCTTTTTTAAACTATTTTAAAGGGGTCATGACGTGGATATTTTTTTTATCATTTTAATATATTCCTTGAGGTACACTTATAATGTTAAATATTACTGTGTATATATATATATATATATATATATATATATATATATATATATATATATATGCATAAAAAATATTATTTTTAATCTTTATTCTGCCCCTCTGTCTGAAATGATCTGTTTTTAAGGGGCGGCTCCTTTAAGGCTTGTCAATAAAAGGCCACTGTTATGATTGCCTAACGTCATTGCATAGGAGACAGTATCAACAAGTGCTTTGAAAACATTTTCTATATAAAACTGTAATTTACAGACAAAGCATGGTTTGTGATGCAGCTGCTGTAAGATCAGTTCGCTTTCTACAAAATGTTCTTTGCTAACTATCCATTACATTATGCATTACAATAAATCATCCACTTGTTTTCGACGCTGAGATCCTTCTGAAATCTGTACAAGACGCAAACGAGCTGTTTTGACTGGACGTGTCAAAGCGAATGTTCTTTCACTCTTACATTTGTCCTGTTGTCGACAGACTCCCCTAACATAAAATTTAGACACTGAATGCACATCTGTATACTGTATCCATCCAGTGTAGACAGCATCAGTGATTATAATGGGTACTTGCTTTTGATGTGATGCTCACATTCAGTGTAGGCAAATGTCAGTCATGTCGTTTATAATAAGTTTTAATGGTAAAAGACCTCATATGTCAAAAGATCAAGGCAAATTTCAGCATCTTTAAGTTATCTTTATAGTTATCATTCTTGCTGTGAACAGGCCTTAAATCAGGGATAATTTTTTAAAAAGAATAATTTAATTTCTAATTTCTTTCTTTTTTGGTGAAATATGAAGCAGACATATTCTTAACTAAATATTCTAAAGAGCTGATATGCAGTGCTGACAATGGTGGCTACTGATAAAGTCAAGCAGGCGATTAAACTCCTGACTTGTACACCTTCAGGTCCCAATCAATAAAACAACTGCATCTCCTCCCATTAACTGAGCCGAGAGAAGCATCACGGCACAGATTGGTGAATAAAACAAGTCAGCAGTGGCTAGAATAATGGTTGGCAGGTTAAGAGAAATGTAAGGAAAAGCCTACCTTGTTGTTCACTTGTGTGTTCGCACAGTGGTTCAACACTGAGAGTCAGCTCTATTGGTTTCATTAGTGCAGAGTGACCAGAGGCAACCAGTGATGCTCAGTACATACATCACCCAGTCAAAGCCTATAAGCGTTACTGCAGCATTACTGACCAGGACTCACAGAGGACTGAGTGAGCACATTTTACACCCAGAAATGAATTACATTGTGTTGAAAAGAATAATATGTGCGGTTATAGGCAGAAATTACATCTTAATCTCGTTTCATTACTCTGGGGTTATTTGGATCATAAGCCTCTGCTATTGATTGTGAAGCCACTCGAGAAACCCATGGCAAGCTGTCACACATTATTAAAGATGCAATCCTTGATCTAATAAATATAAAACAGACCTCAACTCATTTCACAAACGTATGAGCGTGTGAGCAGGCTCAATTAATGAGTATAAGAAAAAAAAATTTACTTTTCATTGAGAACAGCTGATGACGACGCACACATTTAAAGGACCTTTGGCTAAATCAGCCTTTCTTTATCCCTTTCCTGATCTCTCCCTGCTATACATTGAGGGTCCAATTTTGAGTCTACCACCCAAGGAGGCTTCTCTGAATACAGATGCTCATGCATATTAATGAGCGAGGGCAGCTGGCTTCCTGTCGTTGATGATCCCGATCACCATTGAAATGTGTGGTCAGTGACTCCACCAATTAAATGAATCAGCGGAGCCTCTGTCATGAATATTGCTGGCACAGTGAACTGATTGTGTCCTTAATACACTCCAGGTACCAAAACTGCAGCAGTCGATGCTACTAGATTTCGTGATTCTCAACTTTTTCCATCCAAAAGTAGTTTGCTACAGAACGCATTATTTAATAAAAATATTATTAAGGGATAATAACGCATATATGTTTATATTTATGTTGTTAATACATTTGTTTGTGTATAAATACAAATCTAAAAAAAAATTATATATAATGACAATTATTATATAATTTAATTCAATTAAATATCAAATAGATAAATTAAAGAAAATATGCATACAAGTGCTCAAATCAATCAGACAGTGAATCTGAAACACATCTAGTACCACTAATGCTGAATTTTATTTTAGTAAAGCAGGTCTCTAGCAGGTTCTTATTACCACGATCGACACCACAATCGTAATGGAATACAGTTTTTATAAATGAATACCATTTCTGGATCACGTCAGAGGATTATAGGTTTGTTTCTAGGGGTGCAACGGATCAAAAAACTCACGGTTCGGATCGTTTCTCGGATCAGAGTCACGGATCGGATCATTTTTCGGATCAGCAAAAAAAAAAAAAAAAGACAAGACAAATAAACATAAGTTTTGTCTTTTTGTTTATTAACACTTTTAAAATATTAAATAAAAAAATATATAATCAACAGTGGGTGCGCGACGGGATGATGTAACGTGGCCATGCTTGATGTGTTTCCACCGATGTCCCGATACCACTTTTTCACTTCCGATACGATACCGATGCCGCAGCTTTGGCTATTTGCCGATACCGAAATCAATCCGATATTTTTATTTTAATCTTGAACTAATACTACTAATAATAAAATATATGGAAGAATAGTTTTGCTCAATTAGCCACATCAACTTTGCTCAATTAGCCACATAAAAACATCTCACTCAAATGGAGAACAAATACTTCTCCAGTATATAGTCCACAACAACAGTTGATAATGAAAGACTGCCACCCTTTATTCTAAAGACCTTGAGATATGTTTGGTAATTGTACCTGAATGAATTTAAAATTTAAATTAAACTTTAACGTTATTCTCATCTGAATTATAAATAATTTATTTCTGTATAAAATAATATTAACACATTTGATTTTCTTTTTTAATCAATGTAGAATGTGTAACTTCAAAATAAACAGATTACTCTGTTTGAGGACAAGAAATGAAAACCAATGCAATATGATGAATGTCCAAAAGATGAGATAATTTTTGCTTTTAAACACTGTGTGTGTGTGTGTGTGTGTGTGTGTGTGTGTGTGTGTGTGTGTGTGTGTGTGTGTGTGTGTGTGTGTGTGTGTGTGTGTGTGTGTGTGTGTTTGGGTGACGGTTGTAGGTTACAGTTTGACAAGTTTACAGTTTGACTGTTCCACATGTTTCCACTGTTCGATCGCGCCCGTGCCTCTCTCTCTCGCTCTCTCTCTCACACACACACACACACACACACACACATTGCAATCTCGCAGCCTGTTCATTTTGCTGCGTTCACACGAAACGCGAATAGAGCGTCAAATTCGCGTCTAGTTCGATGCTTGAACAGTTTGAATCCTTTCGCGCGTCCAAAGCGAATAGGACGTGCCGCGCGCGTATAATGATAAAGCGAGCGTTTGAAGCCAAATAGACGCGTGTTCCAGGGAAGCCAAAATGCTCCCATACAGGTAATTTTAAATGACGCGGGGCGTTCAAGCTCCTCCGTTTCTCCGCTCGCCATGACCACGCTGTGTGTGGACTGAACATGCGCACAACTTCTTTTTTTTTCATAAATCAATCCGCGAATCACGTGTGTGCCGAACCGAAGATATTGATCCGAACGGATCACGGATCAATAGCCCCGTTTACATGTAGCATTGTATTCCGATTATAACCAGGTGCAAGTCCAATCAGAATGAAAATGCTCCATGTCAACACCTCAATCGGAATAAAAATGCTCAAACCGATTGAAATTTCAGTCGGATTGAAGGGGGTGGAATAAACCTTTTCATGAACCGATCAAACGAAAGATTACACCATGTAAACGAGCTGTTCCGATTACTTTGAGCGTACGTCTTTCTGCGCATGCCTGGTTTTGCGCCAGATAATTCTGTCAGCTAACATAATGCCTTCTGTTTGTGATCTGATGTGGATTCTGATCACCGTATAAGGTAGGAATATTTATACCCGATGCAAAAAAACTATGCACGCTAAACATTACCATAGTAAACATGGAAAATATGTACGCTTGAAGAAATCAGACAAATCATAATCCTGTTTTTATTTTATCTTTCAGTAGCCTATGTCTCGGACTATCCTCTTTTTCTCTGACTGAAAATATAACTGTATCCTTCTGGGAGAGAGTGCTAAAGCTCCTCAGGTCATATTTTTGGTGGCATATTTGTAGAAATGAACATTCTTTCTAAATGTGATGTAAATACGTCCTGTTACTAGGCTACCAAATAAACAGAAACAGACGCGAATAAGTTTTGTGTCCTCTTTCTTTTGTAAACGTTCACAAACGTCATAAACGGTAAACCACTTTATTTCTGTGACTAGTGTGCAATTTTGACACAAATGAATTCATTATGATAAATGTATCGATTTTTATTGTAAACCTGTGGTAAAACATCTATTCTTGGGTTTTAAAATTCAATTAAACAACAAAAATGCCAGCAAACAGTCGCTCTTGTTTTGCGATCGATCAGGCTGTTTCCAGTGATTTCTTTCCGATCAGTTTTCTGATAAAACTTCCTTTTTTTTCTTCTTTTTTTTTTTTACAATAATGATGGCCTATATTTAATTATATGCTATCATGAGTGTGATATGAGTATGAGAATGAAAAACTGATGCAAATAGGCTACAAAACAAGACAATAATTAACAAAGAACAATAGCCTACACAATACAATAAAACGGCCCGTTTATGGCTCGCACTGGCCCGACAGTGGAAACGCGTCTGATGCCTACAACTAAACGCGACAATTAAGTGATGCACCATCTTGACAGGATTGAAAACGTGGAAATAATAATGAGCTTCCAGATCCGTCAGACAAGCTGTGTGCGCATGTCAGAAAATGACTTCGACTGAAAGCGTCAGCACATGTAAACACCAGATCGGTTTAGATAACATCCCATGTAAACAGTCAACCGGAATCCGTCAATCAGAACGATCTCAATCAGAATAGCAAAAAAGTGTGCATGTAAACGGGGCTACTGATGATCCGTTGCACCACTATTTGTTTCGCAGCATTTTGTTTTGTAAATGAGGAACAGTGTAATGGATAGTTTGCAAAGAACATTTTGTAGAAAGATGAAGCAGCGAACTGATCTTACAGCAGCTGCATCACAAACCATGCTTTGTCTTTAAATGACGGTTTTATATGGATAATGTTTTCAAAACACTTGTTGATACTGTTTCCTATGCAACGACATTAGTCGATCATAACAGTGGCCTTTTACTGACAAGCCTTAAAGCAGGGGTTCCCAAACTTTTCCATTCCAGGACCCACCAAGACAAGAACAATCTATCTCAAGACCCACCAAAATAATTTTAAAGCATGAATGTGGGGTGGGGTGGGAGGCGTTAGTTCTCTTTAGAGCAGTTTTTTTCCTTGTCAAAGTATGAATGACATATAAGTTTAATTGCAATACAAACTTATGGTACACTATCAAAATTTTTGATAATTAAAATAGCAGATGTGTAGAATACTGAGTAGTTTATACAGACATGGCGGAACAAATTTAAAGAAATGAAAAAGATGAATCTTAACCAAAGGTTTGATACGACAAAAAATAAGATTATAAAAAACTAATAGACTAATAATTTTATTTGACAGAAGGCCTAGGACCTAGAATTTCAATACTAATATTTATGCTGCGAGTGTTGTTAAACTCATTGCGTTGTTCAGCGCAGAAAACGCTTTCGTGCTCGTGTGTGTACATGTGAAATACTTTTACATCAATATTTTCCTTGTGTTGGTAGGTAGCAAAATTCACGCGCTCTTATGACGACCATATCGCTGAAAGACAACAGAGCTGCGTTGAACAGACGACAGAGATTAATGCGTTTCCCAAATGCCTAAGTAGATCGTAGAACCATCGCCATTCGCCACCCATGGGGCCCTATTTTAACGATCTGAAACGCAAGTGTCAAAGCGCAAAGCGCAAGTAACTTTGTGGGCGGGTCTTGGCGCTGTTGCTATTTTCCCGGCGGGATAAATGACTCTTGCGCCAGGCGCAAATCTAAAATGGGTTGGTCTGAAGTAGCTTCATTATTCATAGGTGTGGTTTGGGCGTAACGTGAAATAAACCAATCAGAGCGTCATCTCACATTCCCTTTAAGAGCAGGCGCGCTTGTTCTAAAGCGGATTCCTATTATAACGGCGGATTTGCCAGGCGCACGTGAGGAGCGGTTCACAGCCAAGGAGAGCAACGCTCTCGTCAGGGACGTTGGGGATGGAGAAACCCACCCAAATTAACTTCGGTTAAAAAGGCGTATGATAATTTGGGTAAATGTGTAAGCTAGATGTATGCTTTTATAATAAATTGTCTATCTATCTATCTATCTATCTATCTATCTATCTATTGTAATAATGTATGATTTGCAAAAATGAAAACTGCTGCTTCTGTGTAGATGAGAGAATCAAAGTGTATGCGCGTTGTGCACACGCTACATTGATTATGGCCAAGCATGCGCCCTTAAAATAGCATATGAATAACATGCGCAACGCGCCACTGACTTTAAACTATTTTTTCCTGGTTAGTGGCGCAGTTGTTTTCTAAACCTGCAAAATAGCATGAAGGAACGTTTGCGCCGGAACACGCTTCCTTTTTGGCGCTGAACCGCCCAGGGAGCGCAAGTTCATTCCCTAGTTTACCGACGTGCTTCTGTGGAGGGAAAAACGCGCTTTGCGCGGGTGCAAAATAGGAATGATACATGCGTCGGTGTACAAAGTCAATTGCGCTGGGTGCAAGATAGGGCCCATGGTCTCTACGATCAATTTAGCTCATGATGCTTTTGGGAAACGCAGCCCAGACCTGAATCAGCCTTTCATTTGAATTCTTCGGTGTAATGCGATCTCATGCAGAATGCAGAGCAGTGATTGGAGTAAACGAGTTTCTTCTTGTTAATAACGCGCACCGAACTGCTTAATGAACCGAGCCGCTCTGAGACGCTGAAAACCCACCTCTTCCCAATCTGCGACCCACAGTTTGAACAATCTTTTCTTTTTTTTATATATAACTTTATAACAAATAAATTTGGTATAACATCATCCCACCCAGTCTTTTCAACTGAAAGATATACTGAAATGAACTGTGACAAAGGAATCATCAAATTGTGATTAATTCCCAAACAAACTCACAAAATTCCAACATTTTCATCTCAGAACTCACCTCAAACTGTTTTACCACATCCTCAAAAGCTTTACTCTGTCTACAGCTCTCCTCCAGCAGTGACATGCTGCGGTCATAGTCTGAGATGTAGGTCGCAAAGGCTGAAAACTCAGCCCGGCGCGTTAATATGACATCAACCACTGACGGGCTGTCCTCCCTGAAGATGAATGGGAAACAACGAGAACTTTTCAGAGGGCATCCAAGAACATTCATGATGGCATTATAATGGATTGTGCTACTGCAACATCACATGTACTGCTATGAAAGAAATAAGAGATCTGTGTGTGTAAGCAAGCAAGAACACATCAGCTTGTCTAGTGGCATGCAGTGGTGTTCTGAAATGAGTCCTCACAGTTTTTTTAACAAATCAAATGTAAATTTAGGACCAGTTACATTTACATTTACATTTAGCAGACGCTTTTGTCCAAAGCGACTTACAAATTAGGACTAAATTAAGCGAGTCATCGTGAAGAGGCAAAAAACAACGCAAGAAGTGCTCAAAATACGAAGTTCAGGCATTGTTCAGAGTAGCATAAGCCTGATAAGCGAGGATTATAAATCTTATTTTAAAATAAAAATTTTATTTAATATTTTTATATTTATTCCAAAATAATACATAAAGGCAGTGACAATTTAAACACGTTTTGAGGAGGCACTGCCTCCTCTGGGGAAATGCCGCTGAGCTCATCTTTATTAGCATGTGTCTCAGGTGGGAGATGCATACAGTAGATGTGGAGTGCATGCATTAGCACCTTGTAAATGATGCACATGTTATATATAACATAAGTATGGACTTTTTATGGATTGCCATGCTATAAAATATGTGCATAAGCATGTGTACATTTCGTGTATGTTGATGTGAATTAGTATAGTGTGCATCAGTGTAAAGTGCTTGAGTGTTCTCACCACTGTTTAATGCGGGTCTCCAGCTCATTGAGGATCTCATTGTGTAGATGGTAGGCCTGAGGAAGAGTGCTCATGATCTCGTCCAGCTTCACATTTTCTGACAGAGGTTCCTCATCATCTCCTACTGCTGACTCCACTGCTCCCCTGAAGTCCTGTAGAAAAAGTGGATTGGTGTGAGGAATCAAATATCAAATATTTCAAAAAATGTTTTAATAATTATTAAATGTTTTGGCCAATAAAAGTGTACTAGTGACATAATTGGTCATGTTTAAATGCATTCCACAGGATTCTGTATTCTAATTTCCCAGAAAAAAACACTGTCTGTATGGATAACAGTGGCAAAAGAAAAAGTTGAAACAAAATGCAGCGAACTTCTGTCTGGATTAGCCTCAGACAAAAGAATGATGACAGATATTGAAGAACAAATGGGATGTTTATTGTAAGAATCAGCAGGAACAGAATCCAATGCAGGTAAGAACTGAAGAGATGGTTAATTAGCAACAATGGAGACTGATGATACCTGTTTTTTCTTAGGGTGCTTTCACACTGGACTCGCTTGCTGCGGTCCGAGTGCGAGCGTGATTGTTCCCAGCGCTCCCTGCAGCGCTGGTCTGTTTTCACACTCAACTTGATTCTATCGAACCCTGTATGCGTGCATTTTACGTCATCGCAAACGTGCACGGTGCATGATAGAACGTGCACCGGTGCACGGTCAACATATTGTGTTTTTTATTAATTTGGTGCTATTATGTGCAGCTGAGTTAACAACACAGGTTTACTGTGTGTGTGTGTGTATGTGTGTCGCATTAGGTGGCTTTCTGCTGCTTGCAAATGGACTCTTTTGAGGAGACAGTGGATTTCCATTCATTTGTAGCATTGATTCCACGTGCTATGCACAAATACACGGCAGGCTCACTTTCGCTCGTATCCAAGGTAAATCATCAACACTATCATCCCTTACATGTGTTTTATTTAACTAAATACATCATAATCAGCTAAAACGCATGTGCAGGTTACTTCCTGAACAAGTGCACACCCGAGTGCAGGTAGTCTTGGGTTCGGTACCCCAGTGCGCACCCGGGTCCGCATGACAGCGTTCACATTAGCAATTTTTCATGCGAACCGTGCCCCGTTCCGTACTAAACTGCCAGTGTGAAAGCACCCTTAAAGAGTTGCCAGGCACACGCACACACACACAGACACAATAGCATTGCAGAAGATCACAAAAGCTTAAGGTAGTATTTCCAGGTAAGTTTCCAGGACAACAATTGATGGTGTGTGTACGTGTGCTTTAGTACTGGTCATGAGGGCTGATGAGTGGCAGGTGTGCGTGGTTAGTACTCTGTTGACTGTGAAGGCTGAGTGAGTGAGGTAGAGCCTGGCATGTTCGTGACAACTATACCATCTCCCTTAGGCTTCCGTGCAAATACATCAAATAATCTGTACTTGTCCTCTCCTGCCTCTGAATTGAACTCTGACCACATTCATCCCTCAGGATTAGCTTCCAAAACTGGATTGAGCTCCAAGCGGCCTGCGCACGAGCCTCCAGCTTTGACACAATCTTTGCCCACATACCACCCGTCAGGGGAACATGTTATTAGTTTCTGCTGAATATATTTGTTTTGGCCATAACAGACAGTTGAATTGAGCGGTCATAAGCTGGCCTGTTCGGGTCCACTAGCCTGATGGCTCAGGATCCATAGAGGATTTATTTACTTGTTCCATTATACATACACATGTCATGTACCTTATGAATTGCCAGGAAGGGGTAAAATCTGCTCTGAAATGTCTTCACAGGCAAAGCCATGAGGGAATGTGTGTCCGTTATGAGGAAAGTGATGACATAAAACAAAATCCATCATGAATGCGCACACAGACGTGTAAGCGGTCATGCTGGGAGGTGATACACTAAAATTCCTTTCTGAGCTTCACAAATGAATCAATGTGTATCGATCGCAGCCGTGTCGGCATTTGTCAATGCTCTCATAAATAACTCAGTGCTGTTATACAGTACTCCTAGGTGCTATGAAACTTGTTTCCTCCGATAGCATCTCAATAGCTGAAACTCCCTGACAACTTTCCAAATGTTCATTGTAATGAAATTGCTCTGTTTTACAGTTGCCTTCTTAAGACTCATTACACTTTTATTGCTTTCTCACAGTTCAGCTAGTGTCTGATGCTTAATGACACAGGAATGAATTGGCTGGTGGGAGATACTTGTCTTATTGTACTTGTTTATGCTTCTGCATGCTTTTCATTTCAGAAAAAATTAAGCAAGCTGCAGTTTCTCAATCTCTTGGCTATTCGCATGCCTAGAAACCTGCACTACAATTAAGAGCATAACTTCCCATTAGGGACAGGTTTTGGAAATTCTTTGTATTTTGGTGTTATTCAATATCAAACAATGGAACAATAGGCCACATGTTCTGTCCTGTAGCATTCTGATAGAGGACGCTTTCCCTTTCAGAGTACACAAAACAAAGTGAGTGATAGAGAGAAAAAAAAAAAATATACTGTACATAAAAAGGGGGAAACAAATGACAGGCTAAGCAAACCAAGAAAATATTTGTACTTAGGTGTCGCTCTTTCAACTTTGTCTCAGATATTTCTCCTAAAATTTGTAATGAGAAATAAAAAAATAAAAACATGACAACCACTGACAAAGTAGGTGTATGTAGCTCTAAGAAGAATTTAGACAACATAGGACAGATAATTTGGTCTTGAAAGAATATAATGAGAAATGTTTGAATTCATGTTGAAATCTCCGCTTAATAGCTTTTAAAGAGGGATTATAACAGATCATAAATTGTGCATTTTCTGTAGAATATTAATGAACACAAATGTAAATGTATTTTGAAATTAATTTACAGTTATTTTAAAATGAACTCAAATGAACCCTTCAACATCTATACACTACAGTTCAAAAGTTTATGGTTAGTAATATTTTTTATTAGAAATAAATTAATACTTTTTTTCAGCAAGGATGCTAAATAAAGAAAATTTAATAAAGTATATATATATATATATATATATATATATATATATATATATATATATATATATATATATATATATTAAGCTATTGTTGAGTTCATGAGAAGAATTGTACATTGTTGAATACTACAACAAGTGTTGTGTAATGACGTAATGTGGGTGAAGTTTGCTACTCCTGTCTCGTGGGCTTCATTGTTTTATAAATCCTCCTGACAGATAACTCAGCTATTTTTCTCAGGAGAAACATTTAAGAAGGAGGAGACTTAAGGAAAATTCATAAAATGTCATAAAATTCCTTAAAGGGGGGGTGAAATGCTCATTTTCACTCAATCTCCTGTTAATCTTGAGTACCTATAGAGTAATATTGCATCCTTCATATCTCCAAAAAGTCTTTTGTTTTATTAAATTTTTAACAGAAAGATAGGCTGTACCGAGTCTTTCCGGAAAAAACCGAGCGGCTGGGGGCGGGCCGTGTGGGCGGAGCTTAGCTGTGCTAACGCGCCGAGCTAGTGACAACACACAGAGACATTTGTTCAACAAACAGTTTTACTCACCGTCCGGTTCCAACGCACGACCGCGAACCTTTATCATTGTGACTGCTCGATCCTTAAGCATTAGACGATCTGCAAATCCGTCGATATGGGCTTTGTTTATAAAACAATCATCGTCGAAATGCAGGGAACAAACAGTCTTACAACACAACTCCGTTTATGCTCAGGAAAACAAACTCCATCCACGGGAATCTGTGCAGGGTTGTCTTGCCCTGGCAACCAAAAACACACTTCTTTGGTGACATTGACTTCCCAAAAGCCGGGCAGGGCGCTTTGATGGCGAACTGCTTTCACTCTCTTGCTCTAGTCTACGAGTGCGCGCGCGGCCGCGATCTTACCGGAGAAGTGCCCTTAGGACCCATATAAGGAAATTCTGCCCTATCTTACGTAAGACAGAGCCATACTCGAAAAAAACTTTCCGAAACTTGTGACAAACCGGAAGGAGTATTTTTGGAACAAAAATACTCCTTCAAACGTACAACTTAGTTTTTGAAACTTTGTCCATGTTTAGCATGGGAATCCAACTCTTTACCAGTGTAAAAAACTCAGTATGCATGAAATAGCATTTCACCCCCCCTTTAAATGACATATTATAGAGATCTCCAGGGTTCCCACACCTTGGTTAACCTCAAATTCAAGAACCTTTCAAGGACTTTTCAGGTCCAATACCCTCAAATTCAAGGACTTAATATGGGGACACATTTGTTGTGTTCAACAACAAACGTTTAGGTTCCATCGTAGTAGTTTTGAGCGAGCGTGAACGTCATGGCAACGTACAACACAAAGTACCTCACGTGGGAAACACAAAACGTAACGCGTAAATGCGCGTAACTAACGTAAATCAAGCAAGCTAGTGCGCATAGGCCAAGAAGTGTTGACGAAATAACACTTTCACCCAACCGGAGGGAAAAATATGGAATTTTTTTCTAGAAAACTTCTTGCACAAAATAAATTCAAGCACATTCAAGGACCTGTGTCTGTGTGTGTTTATTTTCCAAAACTTTCCAGGGCCTTGAATTTTTTTTTCAGATTCACAAATTTTCAAGGATTTCAAGGACCCGTAGGAGCCCTGGATCTCATACAGTGCCATGCATAAGTTTAGACACCCCTGCTAAAGTTGACTAAAAAGAGGAATAAAAAATCATCTTTTGGAAATTGAACTTAATGCCTTAATTAAAAAAATTAGGAAAAATCCAACCTTTAAGGACACCTATTTTCTTTGTGAATGAATAATGTATCGTAAATAAATAAAAGATTGGCATGGAGTACTTTCCATAAGATCATCTCTCAATGCAAATCAAACCAGCTATTAGGCTAACTGAAATAAAACCATGCCAATCTCTAGGTATGGTGAAGGCTATGTGATGATGTGGGGCTATTTTAATTCCAAAGGCCAAGGGAACTTTATCAGGATGCATAGTATCCTGGATCCATGAAGTAACTGGCCTTTAAAAATAAAAATCTGCCTGCCTCTATGGGAATTTAACATAGGGGTGTCCAGACTTATGCACCCTGTATTTTAAGGAAGAACATTTATTTATTTACGATACATTATTCATTCACAAAGAAAATTGGTGTCCTTAAAGGTTGGATTTTTCCTAATTTTTTTAATTAAGGCATTAAGTTCAATTTCCAAAAGATGATTTTTTTATTCCTCTTTGTAGTCAACTTTAGCATGGGTGTCTAAACTTATGCATAGCACTGTATGTCAGCTTTCTTTTACAGATGGAATGCATTTGCTTTATTTGTGCTATTTTGCTTTGTTTCCTCAGCCTCTTCATCTATAGGACCAAAAAGTACTTTCCCGCAACTTTAAGAGATGTATGCTGAACCTAAACTGCACAAATCCCCATGCAACGCAACAGTGGGGAAGGTAACACCCTCAAAGTCGCCGTTGACAGCAGCCAAACACTGATTTAATGATGTCATATAGTGGACAGAAAATCAAGGTGACTCAGATCCTCAAACTCATTAACATTCAGAACAGAACAGGGAGAGTGATTAATGACATCTTTATCTTTTCCACGTACCCACTAATTGTTAAATGCAGTATAAATATTTATAGCACATCAATATCAAACTAAACGTTCTCCCAAGTGAAAGCTAGGCATGAAATAATACTGCAGCACTTGCTCTGATGGGCCTATTCATCCGGCTCCATTCAAAATCCATCCCGCTTATGCTGCTCAATGCAAATCTACGGCATTATGTACGAATAGGGGAACTATAATTACAGTTCTACTGTAATACAATACACCATATGCATACAAGACACACAGGCATGTATATGATTAGCATTCTTTAGTCGTTAATAGGACAGCGATTCTATTGACTATGGCTTATTTTATTCAAATGAGGCAATTAAAATGGTGAATATGAAGTATAGTAATTTACATGAGGTGCGGCGTGTGAAGAACTTTAGTTCCCGCTGGATTGTGTTAAATTGCTCCTTCAGCCCCGCCTCGACTTGATAATTAGGATACATATTGTATTAATCATGAAAACATAAGCGCTAAATCTGGTTATGAGGTAACAGTCTAGAGGACAATGTTTAAAACAATAGGTTTTTTTCTGGCTAATTCCATCACTCTCACTGACTCTGCAAGCCATGCACAAATCTGCAAGCCCTAGAGAACCAGGTTAGAAAGACACTTTGGCTGTCAGAAAGGGAGAGCTAATGAAAACAAATGATAACATGAATTGGAAACAGTACATCACAGAGCAAAATTAAGTACAGTGTAAAGAGCCCATGCATATAGGCAAACAGTAAAACTAGACGTCACTGAAGTCTTTTACACTGAGATATAGGAAGCAGCAACAGCTAATGTCTTAATGAATAACGTATACAAGAAAAACAAAAATTCTGTCTTTTTTTAATCCACACAACACAAGTCAATAGGTTCCAATGTTGTTTTGGACTCCATTGACATTCATTGTATGAACAAAAACAGTTAAAACATTCATCAAAATATCTTTTTTGTCTGGGTTCAGCAGAAATAAAAACTGTATGATTTACAGTCTGTATGAATTAAATCTGTATGATTTATGGAACGAAATGAGGGTAATGTTGACAGTGAAGACAGAATTGAAATATTTAGGTGAACTATCCCTTTATAACCACTTTGATACTTAATAATATGTCTTAAAATGAGAAACTCTCAAAAAGCGAGGGAAGTTCAGTAAATTCACTCACCTTGAAAAGTTATTTGGGGCTTATTACCAGAACTGATGTGTTTTTACGTTTATAAGTGGCGAGGCTCACGAGAAGATACCCAAAACAAAGGCCTGGTGCGTAGGTATTGCGTCACTCACAGGCTCACTTTTTCAAGACAAGGTTGTCAAGGGCAGGAAGTCTCAGTTACTGAAACAACACTGATAAAGGTTTGCTAACCCCCCCACCCTGAGTGTGTGTGTTTCTTTCAATGTATGTGATATGTGCATGTTGGTGCATTTGCAATCGGCTGCCAAGAAACAGGTAGTGACATCACCAGCACAGATCTAATTTAGGAGCCTTTCTATGGGACCTTTGCATTTCATGTCTGTAGCCCCCTAAGTATGAGCAATGGTAATACTGGCGCTTACCTTAAAAATCAACTAATAAGGTTGCATCCTTGAAACTATTTTACTGGTTGAAGCACAAGCCAATATGATCAAGAGCAAATCAGACAGTCTGCATACTGACTGGTAGCAATATACTGGCTTAGGATTGTTTTTAACATCTCTATGATGTGTATACATTGCCAGAATTGAGAGACATGGCGTATGTATTTAGTGACCACAGAGGTCTTGGATACTACAAGATAATTTTATGTGTATACATTGATAAACATAAACCTCTGTTATAAAGCCCTGTAAGTGATTTCTCACGGTGGAAGGATTTACCAGCCATATTTTTTTTTTTTAGGTTAGCACAAACTTGTAGCTGAATGTTTCATTTACACTACTGTTAAAAAAATTTGCGGTTGAATATATATATATATAAAAAAAAAGAAAAAGATTTTCTTACCTCTTGAAGAATCTTCAGAGCCTTCACATGTCTGTAGATAATTGAAAAGAGGTGACATTATTTTTTTACTCTTAAAGACAGAACAAAACACCTGTCCAATTCTGTCAAGCAGATATATCCCTGATCATCCAAGTAAAACCAACATTTAAACAGCCAATTTATGAAGTCAGTTGAGATACATAACACATACATTTGAAGGGCTTAGGAGAAAAAGCAGGCTTGCTTATATCGGATCGCATTTAATAAATCTACACGCTTAATGACTCATTGAGGCGCTGCTGAAATGCAATAACTTAAGGCAGACAGTCCAGTAATAGGCTGTCAGTTTGAGTATCAGAGGAGCTGTTGAGTGAACAAGAATAGACAGTGATAAAGATGTGGACAGGGTCTGGATAAAGAAGATCCCTGAAGGACATCACATGAGACACAATTGGTCTGTATCTGAAATGTGTTCAAATCCAGACAGAGACAAACACTTACTCTCTTTCTGAGTCCACCAGGTCTTTGGCAACGTAGTAGGCTCTGGATCGACCATCAATCTGAGTGTGACAGAAAAGAAAGCCATGAGAGATAAATGAAGAGACCCAGTTTAAAGAGTCCATAGTGCAGCTTTTAGTTACAACACTGAGTAAATAGAAATAAATAGATGATATTAATACTGCATATAAATGTATTGATAGATACATATATGGAGACAGAGTGAGAAAGGAATGGACGTTCTGATCTAATTTCTCATTCAACCCTGTCAAAAGAAGACTGATCATTTCATTAAACCACAACGTAAATGAGAAAGCTTTCCTGGACGTGCCGCTTTAAGCACAGATGCATTATGGATGAGAGGCTGCGTTCATGGCAAGCACAAATCCACCATTGATTTGCAAGCTAATCACAGCTGTCTGAACACGAGTGTTACTACTGAATGGACATATTTAGGAGAACATGACTGGAACATAATTTCTAATACTCTACATATCTATGTTTAGATTTTAATAGTTTTGTCAAAATCTGGGCTAAGCTCATTTTTAAGCATGCATAAAAATCCATAATGAAACCAATTGTTAAGTGCAGCTGGCTTTTTTCCAGTTTGTTGTTGTGCCGGGACAGGTTACTCCCAGATATTCTTTTCTTTTTAAAGACGAAGAAAACAAGGAAGCAGGCGTCACAAGGCCGGGGCCCCGGCTGATATTACAGTGGCAGAGGGAAGGGGTGGGGTTCGGCTCTCACTGCAGCGCTACACTGACTGCCAGGAGATGTATGAACCTGGATCTCAGACAATTGCACATGCAGGGAATTCCACTTCAACAGGGAGGGTCCTTGTTTTTACCTACTTTAAAGCTGTGATTATTCAGGTAATGGTGTAAGGGAAGGTTATAAGAGGTACTGTAGTAAAAGTGTATACAGGATCGGAAAGTGTAAGATTAAAGTGACAGACATTATTTTTGAGTTTATAAATGTTTTTGATATCAGGGACACAAAAATGATGATTTTAAGCCTTCTTAAAATGTATAAAAATATAAGCAGCTAAAAATGTTAAAGTATAAAGACACATTTATACTTAATTTTTTTTTTAAGTATTATAAAAACAACATGTTTGCAATATTAAATAATGTCTGATATTTTCATTTCACTAAACATTGTATAATACTTATTAGTAGTGGAAATCTCCTGGCACCTCACAATTCGATTACGATTCAAAGGATTGCGATGCAATGATAAAACGATTACTTGTTACTTGCGATGATAAAACGACTACTTAGTACTTTCAAAGCAAAGTATTTGTAATGATTCATAATAAATTTCTCCCAAATATAGTAAATTGTATTTATTAAATTAAATATTGCATATTTACTTTGTATTAGGTTTTTTAGAATACTGTATTAAGAAACTGCCTACAAGTACAATCAAGTCTTGAAAGGATACATATTGTAATATCTCGTTCTGAAATAAATCAGAAATATTTCTTTATTTCTCTCTGGATTTTTCTGCAGACTCCCAGGCCCTGAATTTTAAATACACTACCGTTCAAAAGATTGGGGTCAGTAAGATTAACATTTCTGAAAAAAGTCTCTTATGTTCACCAGGGCTGCATTTATTTGGTCACAGATATACTAAAAAAGGCTATATTGTATTATAAAATATTTATTCTTTTGATGGCAAAGCTGAATTTTCAGCATCATTACTCCAGTCTTCAGTGTCACATGATATCACATGATCAGAAATATTTTTAATATGCTGATTTGGTGCTCAAGAATTTCTTCTTATTATAGATGTTGAAAACAGTTGTGCTGCTTAATATTTTTGTTAAAACTGTGATACACATTTACAGGATTCTTATAACAGTATTTGTTTGAAACAGAAATCTTTTGAAATGTTATAAATGTCTTTAATGACACTGTTTACTGTCATTTTTTTTTTACTGTACTAAAGCATGAAAATGTATTTGCAGAGATTTAGGAAACATGCTAAATTCAAATACTTGTTTTTCCGAAAAACAATGAATTCTGAGTCAGAATGTCTGTTTTTGTTTTGGTCAGTGTGATCTTGCCCACTGCCAATTAATCCAATAGTATTTCAACACCGCAGGTTGCCAGGTGGCAGAAAATATAGCCTATTGTATTCATGAAAGCCAGCACACGAACTGGGTCAGAGAACCATGCGCGTAATTTGCACGGGGGTTACGGGGGTCATGACCCCCTCAAAAATCAGATCCAGCTAATATAACCCCCCCAATATCATCACATCATTCAGATTAAAATAAATATGAAATATTCAGAATGAATACTTTTGTTCGTTTTATTTATTAATTTAATTTGCCAGCAAGAAATATAGTATCATATTTTAAATAATCTGTAATGTACCCCCCGCCCACCGCACACTATTTTGCGCAGTCGCTGGTATGAATGGTTGGAGAAAGCTGACGGTGCATGCTAACGGATGAAAAGATGAAATGGACACTGAAAGGCAGCCAGACAACGATTTTTCATTGTTGGTCGACACCAGCCAAAAAGAGGAAAAATCCTGACCAAACGGAGGTACCCCTATTGCTAAGTTAGCTAAGTTAGCTCAGCGTTTCTTAAAGTGTGGGGCGCGGGCGCGGCCCACTGGTGGGGAATAGAGACATGACAAGTGGGGCGCGACAAACAGGTTTTGTGCCCATCTTTTTAATTTCTTTATTTATTGGCCACCCAGATAGCACACTTCTATTTGATGTGATATTTACATCTGGAAGACGTATTTTTAAGAGTGTTTGCTTATCTGCAATACGTCTATAGGACGTTTCCTGTCAGATGTCAAACAGACGTTTAGAAGATGTCAGTTTAACATACATTCTAAATCATTACATCTTAAAGACATCTTTGATTGTCAAATATGTGCAAGTGGATGTGTTTTGTTGTTCAAACACCTTTATAACGATCGCGTTAGTTGAGCTGTATGCGCAACGTATTTTAGGTATCTTATTAAAATACCTAAAAAAATATGTACATTATTAGGAATTTACCACCTCCGGCTCAATTTGAGATTATTAATTTTTTTTTTTTTCTTTTTTTTTTTTGGTTCTTTTTGCATGGAGTTTGCAAAGTGACAAAATGAATCAAAGCACAACTAACGTTAGTCCACACTTGTATTTTCTCAGTTTCTGACTTTACGTTAAGTAGCCTAAATCAGTAAAAGTATCACAATGTATTTCTAATACAGGAACGGCAAATTAGCATGTTACCTTTTACACAAGAAAATTATTCAATAAATAAATAAATTAATAAATATGCCGCGAGTTTAACCCCCCCAATGAGGCATATTAAAACACATACTAAAATCTGGATAAATATAGAGTGTAAGGCTCATCGCATTCCATTGTCAACTGTGCTCGTTGCTGTAGCGTGTCCTCAATCTAGCACCCCGTGTGAGAGTTGAGTCTGTGGAGGAGGGGGCGGGGGCAGGGCAAATAACTCTTTCCAATATTTTGAATTTGAACTGCAGTATCCATTTTTACCGCTAGCTGTCAATATTACATACTGCACCTTTAACAAAAAAAAAACGTATCGAATCCAAACTTTTGAACGGTAGTGTATGTACCACTACTAGTAAGCATTGACAAGCCTTTGCAAATTGATAAAATTGTTAGCTAACCTGTCGGTCATGGCAGTGGTCTCCACAACCGTCCTCTTCTTCAGATGTACGTCCATGATCTTCCTCATTGGACACAGTGGCAGACACAGGACAAACAGGAAAAGGCTCAGTGTAGGCACTGAGAATAGATGAAAACATGAGAGAGATTGTTAATTTGATGCACTATACTCATTATGGATTAGTTAGAACTGTACTTATAGGCTTTTCACACACATTTTAATTTAGTTTTGAAAAGGGATTAGCACCAATTTTTATCTTGACTTCAAAGTCCCAGCTCTAGAGTTAATGCACATAATACATGCACAGAAACTTTCGTGAACTGAGTTTAGTTTTTAGCCTCCATCCTAGACTAAAAATAATGTTTAAATTAACATTAAATCTCTAATGAAGTCCACCACCATCACTGTGTCTAACAGAGCCCAGAGGAGAAACTTAACTGTTACGATCAGAACACTGCGTGTGGCAAACAGCAAACCATCCAATCTCTCCAAATCAAAAACAACTGAACAAACCGTCTCAAAACAATGTTTTGAATTAGAGGGCACTTTGGTATCCAGCAGAGCAGAAATTACCCTTTGCCAAGGAGAAACAAATTCCCCCTCTTCATTTAAACAAGACCTGGTGAGAATAATTTGTTTTTTCCTCCCCTGCTCCTCCTTACAGTAGTAACACGGATGGCTGGGGCCAGATTGCGAGGACGTTTATGGTTGAGCATGAAGGGCTGGCTTGGTGATCCTGTGGTGAGCACTTAAAGCCGAAAAGAAGATGCAGCCCTGAGGATATGCAAATATGCACAATGAAGCTGCTTATATACTGTGGAGGGCACATACGAGAGAAACTTTGAGTGCACTTGCGCCTACACTTATCTAGAGGCAACAGCAAGAATCTCTTAGACTTTTGCATTCTTGCTTTTAAAAGAATCAAATTTAAAAGCAATAAAAATCAGTGTGTGCATATACTGTCAGTGTATAAACGCTTTAGAGGTGCTCAGCTGGGTGTCATACTACTCAAGGACACACACACACACACACACACACATATATACACACACACACACACACACACACACACACACACAATGTCTGGAGGTGGAAGTGGAAATTGCTCATTGCTCATAGCCAGCTGAACTGGGCGAGCTAAGGTGACAGTTCATTTTAAGGCCCCAGATGAAGCATATAGGAGCCTTCTGGCAGGACGTCACTACAATCTTCAGTGATCTCACCAGCTGAGGACTCCATTTTCAGTGAAAGCGAAAGTTAGCATAAGACAAAGCAAGCTGCTTTTTTTTTATCTGAAACACAAGTCTTTCAAATAAATTCTAACTGAAATTGCCCATATGCAGCTCTCCAGGATGAAACAAAACAGATATTTTTATCAACATTTTATCAACATTTTCAGACTGGTATATGATTTATGTCTTTTGCATCATACGCATTTTCACTCTGGTGAAAAATAATAGAATAAATACAAATAAAAAAGTAAATAAATATTATAAATATAATAATTCATATATAATGTATAAATATTTACAAAAAATACTAATTTAGCAAATAAAAAAAGCCATTGGAAAATTCTGAAGTGTGTGTAAAACGTGCATTCATCTCTGCCACCCTACTGTACATAATCTCTCCATCAGCCACAAGTGACGATTTACACAATCCTCCTGACTCTTCAACATTACCATTTATGAGAAGCAATTATAGAGCAAAGTACTTCTCTGAGCTGTTTGCTTTAAGGTACCCATGAGCTAAATTTACTGCTGAAAATTACACAGAGAGTGCAATGATTTCCTATAACACACCTATATGTCCTACTTCCTGATGCTTCCCTGAGGCTTGTTATATGTAATTCAATTGATTTAAACTCTTGATAATAAAATATACATTAGAAACCCTGGTGTTTCTCTGTCTGAATCTGTGTAATAGTGCTATTATAGAAGATAAGCATCGCTGAGATGACTTCATTACCAGACTTCATTTAACAAAACGTATTTTAATGCAGATGAGGAGAAAGTGAAGAACGGTTTGTGTTGGTTGAACCGAGAGATGTATATTCTTGCTTGGTTTTAGTTTGGTGGTGTTAAAGGGATAGCTCGCTCAAAAATGAAAATTCTGTCATCATCGGTGATATTTGTTTGTTTTGTCATCTTTTCAGAATCATTTCATTTATCTTTAATGTTAAATGCTTTTAAATTCGTCACATTCAGTTAAAAGGATCTGCTTTCTTACAAATATCTGTTACATTTTTATGTTGTAAATATTATTCAAGTCAAACACTGGCCCCTGCCTTTACTGTAATATTAGAAAAGACACGAAGAAAGCTGGGAACGATGACAACAACAATATCTTTGTGGTAGCCTTGCTTTCCTGACTGCCACACCTCGCCTTGTTGTTTGGGTCGCAGGGGAGTCTGGGAGATCGGTATTGCCTGTCTCCACCCCATCCCACTGACCCTGTCCCCTCGCCCTTGTCCTGCATTTCCTGTAAACAGCAGTGTGGAGGCTCATTGACTGGGTGCGTCCTCTCTTGGGATAACCTGGCAATGACCTGAGAGCCCTGGGCACCAGGCCCAACTCAGACCGGACCGGACCAGGACCAGGCCAGACCCACACCCAAGTTTTGTGAGCATTAAAATGCAGAAAGCATTCAGAACACATATGAAAAGACGTATACTTTTTCTCTCAATTCTCTGTATGTATGTTTCAAACTGTCTTTCCAAGTATCTCTTTTCCTTTTTTATGTTTTTGTGCTATGCTTGCTGTATGTTTGTTAATTTTCTTATTCTATAATGTGCATGATAATAATAATAATCAAGAAATATCAAGAGAATGAAGGGTAAAAATTAATTCAAAATATATAATATAATATAATATAATATAATATAATATTGCTGCAAAGATCTTCAGACAATCGGCAGTTTCTAAATGCAAGAATACAATATAAGAGGTTCAATAGTCAATATTATACACTATAGTTGCTATTTATAACTATCAAAAGGAGTTTAAAATTTTTTCCTCAATCATCTTCTCACACTACCCACTGTCCTTTGGGACCAGCAAAGAGTACAAAACGTTTCTCTGATTGGCTTGGGCATGAAAAATATTCTTTCTTTATACATCTGCAATCAATCACTGTCCTGCCATTGTGTCTCCATCCACCAAAGTGGCAATGTCAATTTTTCTCTGCAGGCATTCAAAATGCGACAAACAAAAACAGACAGAACATCAGCAGTGACGGAGGATTCTCTTGGGACACAGAGTGGCTAATGGTGCAGACACATAGACCCATTTGCAAACATGCAATGCTGTTAAGATTGCACAGCAACACAATGAGTCAATAATGTCACCAGAAAAAAGGTCCCTGGCTCCCACATCATCTTCTGAATAATGGAGGATGCTCAAAAGTGTGCCACATAAACACTTTAGCCAGGGGTAATATCCAAAAGTAGTGAGTATTCACACCATCCCTAGAAGTCAATAACTGGTAAAAGCTGAAAACACAGACTGAAGTAAAAGACCTGCAAATACTTATTCATGGTACAGTTAGGTAAAGGATGTTACGGCTATTCACACCAAGAATGAATTTTAACCAAATAATTTCCATGGGGAAAAAAATCCTACTGTATTCTTATTGTGATATTTCTATATCAAGCTATCACTTCATTTAACTTCTAGTAATGGGTTTTATTACTCATAAGGCCCTATCATACACCCGGGCGCAATGCAGCGGCAAGTGTTTTTTGCTAGTTTCAGTCCGACACAGTTATCATTTTCACGTCCTGCGCCACATTGTTAAAGTAGCAAATGCTTTTGCACCCATCTGTGCAGCCATGGGTGTGCTGGTCTGAAAATGAGGTGTGTTCAGGCGCATTGTTGGCACGTTACTATTTTGAGGCAACTGAAATAGACTGTGTCCCTGTGTGTGTAATAAGCAGATTGTACGCACATTGTGACCCGCCTATAGGCGCATTATTACTAATGCGCCCTGAAGATAACAAAAAAAATATTGCGCCATTGACTTTAGACCAGGTGTTTGTTGGTCAATGGCGCAATATTTTTTTTGTTATTTTAAGGGCGCATTAGTAATATGCGCTTATAGGCGGGTTACAACGTGCGTACAGTCTGCTTATTACACACAGGGACGCGCAGCAGCACACAAACTAGCAAAATATTAAAAATAAAAGTATTACAATGTAAAAGATTAATATTGTGTACATAAAGATATGGTGGAATCCAGCTTGTCCCGTAGATGGTCTGCTTGCGCTTTAACCTCACACATGAGCTGATCCGTTTGCGCTCTGCAGACGCGTTCAGTCTTTCCGCTTGCAACTTCTGCCATGTAAATAGCAATCCGCCAAGGCATGAGCGCAACTGGCTTTTAAAGGGAATGGGAGATGAGACTTTATTTCACGTTACGCCCAAAACACACCCATTACTCATTAAGAGAATAGGGACAACCCTTTTAGACCATGCAGTGCACGCACTAGGGCTGGTCCGAATACCATTTTTTGAGCTTCGAAGCTTCGGTAGTAATGAACATCGAATATTCGAAGCTTCGGAGAGAGGGGGCTGAACATATTTTTCTCTCTAATAAAGGCAGGAATCTGTACGTCTGTATGTCCGTTTGTATTTTTATTATTTCGAGAACCGTTCATCCAATCGACTTCACAAGGGAGTGCAGTGTTGCATTTGGTGCAATATAGATGGATGGATGAGACGCCACACATTCAGAATTAATAAACTTTTAGTAAACTACAGAACAGCGCAAGCGGGAAGCGGCGCACCTCACGCGGGCAGGGCTTATGCTCCGAGAACAGATACTGCACTAGTGATATAAAACGCACACACACAGGTCTGTTAAATTAAGCAATACTTTTAAGGTAGTCTAATATTTTTCTGACTAACAAATTACTGATACAGTAAGGATAGATTTAAATAAAGAAAAAACGAAATTTAAATAAAGAAAAACGAAATTTAAATAAAGAAAAACGAAATTAAGTTAAATTAAAAACTAGATTAATTTAGATTGATAATAACGGGTAAAAAGGCTAATACATTTTGATTCTATTATTATATTTTCCACAATGTCAAAGCAACAAAACACAAGCTCAGGCATGCACTTCGGTCCATACAAACTCCGCTGTTCTGCGCTCTAGCCAGAGAACACTCCCGTTGCAGGCGTCGGTTCTATTTCTAGCATGCACGCGTTTTCCGCGTGGCTCGAGCCGTGTGTCTCAGTGTGCAAACTCCAACCTGTTAACATGGGAGCCGAAATAAAAACGGACAGCCTCACGCTGCAGCCAGTGTGTTGCCGGCCTTATTCAAGCGCGAATGAGAACCGTTTCGCGGGGGATACCAGGTGTGCAAAAAACAAAACAAAACAAAAACGAATATTCGAATGTCAAATTTTCAAATCGAATACCAACCCACCGAACGAATATTCGAATATTCGGGTCCAGCCCTAGCACGCACCAATCATTTTTCCCTTCGTTAGACTAGCAAAAATGGATTCGGACACGCCCTAAGTGCACTTGAGCCCTGCGCTTTAGACTATGAGCTTAGATCGTTAAAATAGGGCCCATAATCTTTAATCAAAATAACTTCCCCTCCCTCTTGCAACGACATCTTTTCTGTTCTCTGATAGAATCATGAAAATTATATTTTTCCAAAAACTGCATGTACTGCATGTGAAACTGAATGTAAGTGATAAACAATGGAGAGACTAACAACATTACAAGCAATTCTGGAAATTTCCCTTGTGTTTCTCTGAAAATCGGATTAAAAGCAACCCAGAGGCCACTTGAAACAGTCAGGGTCTTTGACTACACTGGAGGTAATCGAGCAGAGGTTTCTAATGATGACTCTGGGGTGGTAAAGTGAGAGCAGAGAGGGTCATACGGTCCAAAGAAGGTCAGAAAGTCATCTGTCTTTAAACCACTCCAAGACCTCAAATCTCCCAAAAGCCCAATAAAAGAAAAACACTTGGGGAATTTGTTTTATTAACACTACATGCTACTAAAATGCTCATGCAGAGAACAGAAAACTCTACACCGGTTTTCTCATCTATTCCCCTCCACTCAGCTGCATCAGGCTGTGAGAGCATTGCAATAAAGGAGAAAAATAGCCTTAACGTTTAATCCACTTTCTTCCCATACTATTTGTATCATTGAACCATTGCATTGTATTCTTTCTCACACAGATAGGGTACTCCAACAAATGTACCATCAAATCCTGCAAATGAGAAAATCAGATAAGCTACCCTGCAAGCATAGTCCATCTTTTCAACCAATGAAACTCAATACCACAGGCTGCTCCACTACTACATGCTCAACACAGCACCCACAGCGTAAGTGTTTGGCAAGTCATTTTGTTTCATTATACACTCATTTATATAACAGTTAATGGCTTTCCAGCCAGTTGATCTTGCACTGCAAAATTAAAAACACAACTGGGCCATAATGTGTCTAAGTTGTTCACTTTTAACTTTAGCAAAAAAGCAATAACACATTAACAATCATGTTATTGTGCTGAATATCGGCAAGGATGCAAGCCAAATTTCACAATTGTGAGTGTGATATTGCTTAATTACTAATGAACATGGACAACTTTTTTGCAACTTCATCTGTCCAAAGAATCCACTGTATAGGGCTGGATACTGAAACAAATTTCATGTTTCGATTTCAATTCACAAGCTTGCAATTTGATTAGATTCTGATTCGATTTGATATTGATTATTTTGGATGTATATCAGGTACAGTACATGACAAATTTTCTCAAAGAAAAAAAATCTCTCAACTAAACTATACAGGGAATCAGTTGGAACTATATTACTGTAATATTGAAGGTTAAAATGAACTGATTTGTATACAAACACTTAAATTACACACAAGAAAGTTTTTACAATAATAAAGTTATAATACTAACTTTACAATTGTGTTTTTTTTTTAATATATACATTTAAATGGTGGCTGTCATAAAAACTTGATGGATGTAATATGGTGCATATACAGTATTTAGCAAAATTATCCTTTGCAAAGGAATTTTTTTGAGATATCATGGTCCCTGGATGGCTTTTCTGAGGTAAATGTAACATTATGTGACATATTGTTCACAACATTTATTTACATCTTTCCTTGGTTGAAACACTGATTGAACAATTACATGAGACATGATACAGATTTCGGAAAGTTGTATCTTTTATCATACCTTCTGATGTTCATTTATGTTTATTTCATGCAGTAACTAGTAAAGTAAAAGAGATGCCACTTCGATTGATCTGAATCAGCAACAGCGATCACATTAAAAAGCACCAAAACGGTATTTATTGTTGAAATTTCATAATAAAATGGACAGATTTCGTAATCTGACACTTTGTTTCATATCGAAAGTAACAAAGCACAAAGCCTACTGTGATTTATTGGATGGGAGACTGGCTCGCTATAATGTTCTGTTCATTCATCAACTGAAAACAGGATAAACTAAAGGATCGATTCTTGGGATTTAAGAATTGATATGGTTCATAAAAATGAGAATCGATTAAAATCAAGAAATCTATATTTTTTTCCCCAGACCTAATACTGTATGTACATCTATCTGTCCAATATTTCATGATGTAGTCTGAAAATCTGTAATAATTTTAAATCTTGTTTATTCAGTCAGGAAGATTACAGAAAGTGTTCTGAGACAGAGAGAGGTGCAAGCTGAGCTATCAGAGTGACCAAACACTTGCCTAATTTCCTGTTAACATTGTTTTGGCCAGCACTTCCTCCAGACTTGTGTGATGGTATTGCCATTGTGTTCAGAGGAAGGGGTTTCAGAATTCAAAATATAACTCTCTAGACAATCTTATATTACAGTCTGATGATTTAAACATAAATAAGTCTTCCTATTATAGTTCATTTCAGATCTCTTTATGTTTTATAATTAACATAATGTGGAAAATATGCATTTTTAATTACGTAGTTCTATAAAAGACTGACTATACCTTTCAGTGTCTTGCTCTTGAGTGGTGGTCTTGTTTTCTATTCCTGCAAAGCTATTCATGTCCACATAGCCATCGTTCTCATTGGCATGTGCTGCTGTCCGATTGTGGTCATCGAAGAAATCTGTAATAGTGACTGCCCGAGTGGGCCGCCCATGTGGAATCTGGATATTCTCATAGTCCGAGCTCATTGCAGGAATGTTTTCATAGTCAGACGTATCTGCACTTGGGAAGGAGATGGAGCGAGGCTTAGTGAGGGGTAGGGGCATGAAGGGGAGCCGAGAGCGGTCCTCAAAGGACTCCACTCTGGCTATTCCCCTGTTGCTGTAACTCTTGGGTGCACCTTGCCTTCTTTGTCTCTCTTTGTAAAGCAGAAAGGTGGTAGGTATTTCTGAGTTGTGTTGTGGCTTTCCCACATGGGACTGAAGCTGAGGGGAACCACTTGTACTTCGTCGATCAAGCTCCAGCACTCGAATGGGCCCATGGTGGCTAGATTCAGATGATGACCTTGAGGAGCGGACACTGCCATCTCCACGGGCTTTGCTTTCTGATTTTTTCTTAAATTTTAAAGCCAGGAAACGCTTAAATGATGTTGTCTTCTTTTTGGGGTTGTCAGGAGACTCATGATGGATTAGAAGTGATGGAGAGCTTTTGGTCACAGGCCTCTTAGTTATGTAAGCTAAATCAAAGGGCGGTGGAATATCGACTAAAGATGTAGGTGTCGACACACCACTGGAGGACTGGTGACTTCTTTGAGAAAAACTTCCAGAGGAAGTAATGACACAAGGTAAAGAAAGTGTGTCATCTTTTCTTTGCAATCTGCATTCCTCTCTAGGGGATTTCTCACCCTGAAAGTGTCCTGAGAATGGCAAATCTCTGCCCTCAACAGAAAGCGATCGAGGAGAAAGAAGAAAGCGCCTTGGCTTTAATGAGGGAATAATTCGGTTGGCCTCTGTTTCATCTGAAAGCTTGGGATGTGGATCTCCATTTTGATCCAAGGCCACAGTGTAGTATTCATGAGATTGGTACTCAGTGCCCGTCTCCTCAGGCACAGTCTCAGGAACATATCCAGGTACTTTCCCCGAGAGTGAACGAGATCTCGTCACAATGCTCTTCCTGTCCATAGAGATAAAGTTCTCACCTTCTGAGTCAAAGCCAGCCTCCTCGTAAATGTGTTCGTCACTTTCTGTGTCTGATTCCTCAAAGAAAGGCACAATATGGCAGTCCAGCTCTTCAATGTCCTCTTCAAACGCTTCCGTGGTATGGGCAAAAACCAAACGATTTGTAAGTTCTGGAGTTCTGCCTAAATCTAAGTCAGCAGGAACGGTGATGTTGCAAAGTCTCAGACGTGGCTGGCAGCTGTTCCTCTGACTCAAGAGGGCTTGTCCCCGTCTAGCTGATCGTTCTCTTATACTTTTACACTTGGTTTTCCTCTCCATGTTTACTGGCTCATCTTCGTCTCCTATCTCAACATAATCTTCAGATGAAACACACTCCACCTGCTGATCATCCCCATCATGTTCTTCAATATCAGCATAGTCATTCGCTCCTTCGTTTTTTGTCATCTCTTGACCCTCAGAAGCAGGTTGCGAGGCACCATTTTCTAAATTTGCTTGTTCCTCCTCCAACTCTGCCACATCCTCCGATGATACGTAGTAAGGTTCTTGGTTTGATGTTCCCTCTGTTGAGTCCATTGGTTTCTCATTGCTGGATTCTTCATCAGTGCATCTTGCTTCTGGATCAGAGGTGCATGTCAAATCACTTGGCACAACCTCTATGACAGAGTAGGGCTCAAATGCATCTTCTGTCTCCTCTGCAAACCTGAAGCGTCCAGATGGGTCTTTGGTTGCACGTTCAGCCTGCCAAGTGCCGTTATCATCCACTGTGCCAATAATGTCATAAGGGTATTCCTCACACAGTAAGGGTTGACTGCAGTTTGTAGCCTTTGAAAAAAGCCCAGTCTCATCTTCTTCTGCCTCATGATGAACACAGTTTGCGGCTGCTCTATTGTTCTGTTCATATTGATCATTGGCACGTTGAAAACTGTCTGATGGTTGTTCCTCAATCTCTTCATACGGACTTTGACATTCATCGGCAGGCTGATCTTTAGTAAGTGTCTCATTCTCAGAACATGCATATGTGTCCTCAAGTACATTACAAGAATCTTCTCTAATTTCAGCTGGCTTGGTATCATCAGTGTTTTTGCTGTAGTCTTCATCTGTTGAATCAAGAATTTCATCAACCATTTCTGACAAATTTGAAGAGGCTGCATGCGGCACTTCAGTGATATCATCTTTACCGTCATCCTCTCCCACTGTTTCCTCCGCTGGCATTTGTAATTCTTCCTCTATTTCATTATAATAAGTTGTGTCATGGTTAGTGTCAGATAAGTCTTTTTCAGATAAGTCGCTCTCCATGTGATCATCAGTACAGTTTTCTCTGAATGCATCGGTTTCATCCTGTGTGACATCTGATTCATTTTCCTGCTTCAGCTCCAGTCTATCAGAGGATGTTATGTCCCCATTGCCCACAATGCTTTGGCTCAATTCAGAGGCTAGCCTTGGTTTGGGTGCCACAGGAGGTTTAAAACCTCGGGTGGAAGGACAAGGCCTTGACATCAGGGTGGAGCACACAGTTATAGTCAAATGGCTTTGTCTTTGGTCGAGAAGTTTGGAATTGCTGCTAAAAATCTGCGAATAGAAAGAGAAAAGAAGATAACATTTCATTGTTGAATTGGATATCTTTGCAATAGAAATAAATAAAAGAACCTATAAACATGCCATTATGAGTTCAGCTGCTCCTTTAAAGAAACATTGATTGATCTACATTGACCATTTGATTGATGAACTGCAACTTCTGAACTTAAAACTTAATGAAGTGATTATATGCTCAATCCAGTCACACTGAACATCCTTTTCACAACCATAAAACAAAGTGAAAAAAGCTACATAAATAATGTATTTTCACATCACAACAATTAACTCTGAAGTGCATCTTCTCATAAAGGGTTAACCTGAGGGCCATTTTTGGTGAAACACACCCTTTCTCTTAACAAAACTCATACTCCCCTAGTCTTTTCCTGTTATTTGCTACCTGCCTTGACGCACGTCCTATTAAACTCACCGTGCACTTGGTGCTCACCCTGCTAAGATGTTGTTTCCTGACACGACTAATTAACTATTCCAGCAGATTCTCCTGGAAGGACTGCGGACAGGAAGTGCAAAGGGGAAGGACATTAACAGTGCACCCTGTCTCCTCCATGAACCCCTTCCCCATTTTTTTCTACAAGAGCACGTTTTGCACAACACAAATACACATCCTTCTCGTCAGTCTTCCCATGATTCACTGTCCAGTGATAAATCCCACCCCTGACAACCCCCAGACTGGATTTTTTTTCTTTCTTTTTTTTTTTTTTTGCTGAAAAGGTCGTTTCAGTGCGTTGAAGAACAATAAAAAGAGAAACATCAACATCCCAACTAAGGTCCCCTTGGCAAAATAACAGGATATGAATTATGCAACAAGAATTCACTTAAAACAAATGGTTAAACACAATAGGAGGAATAAAGGGAGAAACAAACTCTTTACTGTGTAAAGCCATCAGTACATGATCTCAGATATGGGCTCTAAAGTGTCAACCATTTTTATTTGCTAATTTAGTCCTATACCAACTGAGTGAACAGGACTAAGTGAATTAACATAATGTGACTAAATCATAAATTAAATTATGAGCATTTATAAGTATGTATTACTAGAACTAATATATTTAGTGTCTCATTATGTTCACTCAAAAAAAAAATCACTCAATACAGCATCACTAGGCTATCTCGTACATATTAACTATATTAGTATAATATTTTTGCAACAAGGACTATGGCAGTTCTTAAAATCTACTGGTAATTTAATTTAACACACGTCAAAACAGTGTAACTGTTCCTATGTATTCCTATGTCATCATAAACTTTTTTCACTATTAAGCATGCATTCAAGAATACTCTTCAATATTGCGAACATGTTGTCTATTTATTATGCTTGAGTTCACACATTCGAAAAATTAAAATAATTTAACAGTATTGAAAAGTTCACTCAGAAGTATTTGGTTTCATACCTGCGTACATTGTCGGATGTCATCCACCGTGGCATCTGAAATATTTCCACATTATTCCTTGATATTCCGCAGAAGCAACAGTATATATCCAGAGGTGCCGTGAACTTACTCCCGGGACATTTGTCATAAAGCTTGAGAAGTAAACAATAAACACTTCATCACTTATTCGACGCCTTGCCACCAAAAAATATCAGTTTTATTATCGACTGTTGTCTGTTGCAGCAGGTCTCTTCAGATCCGCGCGCGCTTTCTGCCTTAAGGAATGAGAGAGATGCGCGAACTCTCCGATCTGCGCGTGGAGACTGAAGGTGTTTTCCGCGCGCTTCCTGAGGAGGTACAGCGAGTCTCCCTCACGGGAATACAAGGATCGATGACCGAAACCACAGAGAAAAACATCTAATGCCAATAACGATCAGTTGGCGTATGGCACTTTCAAGAACAACTGCTCCAATAGGCTACGATATGGTATGTTTCAGGATCCGATTTAGAGGATATCTGAGAGGATTTCTTGCTCTCACAGGAAAAAGAACTCGACATTTCTAATCAAACTGCGTTTGTACTACCACATCGTCTTTCTATTTAGTTGTATACCGTATTTGTATACTGTATTACGTCAGCTATATATGTATGTCCGAAGTTTTATCAATAAGGTTAATTGCCCTACTTAATTGTGTTTAAAAAAACAGGCTTTTAAATAATTCAATAATTTTCTTGGTAGCCTTTCAAAGACTATTTCATGTAATTTGGTTAAACAAATGTTCCTAAAACCGGTTCTAAAAACAGTTTTACTAAATGCTTTCAGCCAGGCTTCCTCTCTGCTCATCTGTTGCCTGATTGGAGGAAAGCAGCTCTTTAAAAACCTCTCTTCATAACAGGAAACTGCTATCCCTCTTTCCTGCACAACAGGCTACGCTTCCTTAGCAACAAATGAACCAGTGTGCTGCTGTTAACACACTTTTTTTTTCCTAATTTAACTTCATACTGATAGGAGAGCACAAATTCAACGAGTATTTTTAGATTAAAACAGTTCTTATAAATAATCAAAATAGGGGACGTCCAAGGGATGCACCATTTTTTTTAAAAACCCACAAGTGATAGTCCTGACTCACCTAACGTGAAAGAAGGGAAGAAAAAAACAGTCTGCAAGAAGGAATGACTTGAATGGACTGAACAAATTTAGATATGTGAATGCACAATTTCTATCAGCTTGACCTACAATAATCATGATCAAAATAAAATTTAGTGTGGATGTTGCATTTAAAATTCATGAAATGGGCCTGACTCATAATACATGACATCAAATACATTCTGTAGAATTAAAATGTTTAGTACTAAAAAGTCAACATTGCTTCTCCTTTACAACAAGATGTCCAATCAGACAAATCTTTGCCATATTGGCTAGTATCCACCAAATCAGATATTCTCTGACAGAGCCTTTGTTAAAGCCTAATGAACACCGAATTGTAAGACTAGATAACCCCCAGCTGAGATGCTGCAGTTCTGTGTTCAAGGGCAGACAACAGTCCTGAAACTCAGGAGAGAAAACTGTCAGCCACCTGGGGCTCCATGTTGACAGCTTAAATCACAAGCCAAACCCTCAAACATTAGGTGGCAAACTCCATAGGACATATACCTCCACATGACTCATATTCATATCTCTCTCTCTCTCTTTCTTTCTCTCTATCTTTCTCTCTATCTGAAGGTCAGATGAACACCATGAACAATAGCATGTGCTAAGATGTAGGAGTGTAACACAAGGGAGCCGGCCATATGTTTCACAATTTAAAAACATGACAATTAATTAATATCATTTTTTGGTATTCTCTTTGGCTTCAGAAATGGACATCAAATGTCCATAAACAACTTGAATTATGAGCTGGACATTAGTAAACACCATAAAATAATTGTTTTGTGGCCTTGACCCCTCTCAAGACAAATATTTACAACAGCTACAGCATCACATGAGCTCTCACAGGAAGCATTGTTATTCCTGTAAACTGTCCGACAGCTTGAATAACAACATTTAACAGAAATCTCCTTTCTCAAAAAACAGCGTTTTCAATATAAATGACTCAAGCTTTATCACGTTAGACTGATACTTTGAAATCTGCTATAGTGGTCCATTCCTAGCTAATGTGCCTCTTCTTTTGTTCTTTTAATGGCAAACCACAGCTAAAGATAGCATACAGCTGGCCTTTTGCTGTGCTAATTGTGTCCCTTACTGGAAAGTATACTATGGCACTAAATTTGACCTTTTTTGCGTTTTATCAGACAAATGTGTTTTCGCCTGTGGGGACGGGCACATAGCGGAGTGTGTTTGTAGGCATTGTAACCGAAGGGGTGACTGAAAGAATAGCCCTGGGATAAATAACCCTGCAGATGTGGTCTATATGCACAGGAGAAAAACATGTTTTTAGATTTCTGTGAACAAATATTTCTGACCGAACAGATCCGCAGAGCTCTGTTCCCCTCCACCTGGACGGCTGCGTTATGGCACATGCCTGGGATAAGAGGAAAAACATGTCAGAAACCAACTTTTTACTCATAAACACACACATGTATTCACAGAACTGAACCTAAACAGGAAACTGATTGGGAAAGAGGGTCAATGACTTTTTTCCCAGAGCTCGTATGAGTCTCTCACCACCCTTCGCATAACACCTGCCTTTAAAAGAACACACTGAATGTTTCTATATTCTGACGAGCTGAAAAAAGCAGGGTATTATTGTACCGAAAAGGTACATTCGGACAGTTAAAACGGCAACATGTTTTCACAGAAGGAAGTCTCACTGATTTGTGTCAAATTCTGTTATATAATTACATTTAATACATTGGCTAGTTTTAAAAAACAAGAAAACTATATGGACCCTTTTCACAGATTGTGATGACGTGTTATCAACATTAGAAATAAAAGTTTTTCATATATATATATATATATATATATATATATATATATATATATATATATATATATATATATATACACAGTATATATATATATATATATATATATATATATGTATATATAAAAAAATTTTTTTATGTAATACACATTTAGAATGCTATATATATTACCTTGTCAGTAAATTATGCTTCTAATACAAATTTGACATATTTGACAAACTTGACAACATAATCTCTCTATATTTTTTTCCCTCTTTTGGAAAGGCGTGGAAACTTTTTTTCTTTTGATATTGGAGCAAATGGAAATACAATTCCAAATACAAAATTACATTTGCTGTCGTCTCCTGTTCCCAACTATCGAAGTTTACCCAACTATGACGATTTCCTTTTCTGAGAACCCCCGGAAATGTGAAATGGGTCCATTGATAGAATACATTTTTAAAATGATGATCACTTCACTGACCATCCATTTATCTTATAAGCTATTCTAATTAAGAAACTTTTTTTTTTAGCACCAATCATTTTAATTACTCATTAATATGAGCGTACTCTGCGACAGAAAACAGATTGCTCCACTCCAATCTGGGATCTCCAGGTGTCAGACAGTCATATTCCCCTATAGGAAAGAACATGAAAGAAAAAATGTTATCAGCACTCTTAGGCAACTCAAAAGCACAGCTACAGAAACAACACTCTCACCTTCCCCCCAGTCCCTCGACCAATGACACACTGCCGGAGAAAAACAGGTGAAGCCAGGAGTCAGCACTTCATCAAAAATAGCAAACAAAGACTGCTCTCCCTGTGGAGTCCAAGACCTCTCAAGTCAAATCAATACGACACCGCTGGCAATGCAGGGTTATAGAAGAGTGCATATGTGTAGTTAAAGATTATAGAGCAACTGTGACAATGCAGCAGTTTTTAATTTTGTGTTCATTTGCATTAATAGGGTCAATGTCTTTTTGTAAGGATCAATTAATTAATTTTTTTTTAAGAGGAAAATGTCAGGATGACACAACTGCACAGATATCATAATGAAGAATAAAGCTACAATATGGGAATAAATTCTTGAAAAGAGAAACCTTAAGTAGGTTGACAATCTTCTATTATTATTTCACAGAAAAATAATATTCATATTATTCATGTTAATGGTTAATCGTAATATTTAACAATATATTATTATTCAACATGCAGAAAAAAAATTGATATTTATAAAAAAATAAAAATAAACATTTTACCTTGAATATAATATAAAATAATAATTAAGATACATTTACTCGTATTCAATTTAGAAGAAAGATGTTACTACAGTATTTTTTTTAATTAGTTAAACCATGACACTTTTTAATTTAATTTAGACATTTAATTTAAACTTTGCTTGAAAATGGCAGCTTTTCAAAACCATATGAAACCAGAATAAAATTCAAAGAAATTTTAAAGAAATTTGAAAAGATTTGTCATTTTCTTTATTTTGAACAAGCACTCTTATTTATCATTAACCCAACAGACTAAAATCCAGTGCTCTGAAACAGTCATATTATGTTAAATGTAAAACTTGGAGAGTTTTAGAGATGTGCGTGCCATAAACTGGGGGAGGGGAGAACAATTACCGCTGTGAATGGTATTCTTTATTAGTTTTTTCACAACAGCTTCCTGTGGTTAAAGTAGTCCATAGTAGTACATATATGAATAACCATTTGAAGCATATTGTATGTTTTATACACAGCGAAAAAAGCATGCTAGCTGGGGATTTATGATGTTTATATACAGTAGTTGTCAACGAATGGGACGCTTCATTTAATTAAAAATTTAGGCATAAATAAAGCTGGTGTCCTCCATGTCCTCACTTCCTACTCTTTTCAACAACAAAGCACTTGAACGCAATGAGCTCGTAATCACGACTTCAGAAGTGGGAAGAAATTTCCGATAGTATGTGAAGGCTTCATTATTATCATGGAGATATATTGCTATTTTCAGATGTTGAGAGGGGAAAAAATGTCTGAAGCAACTGCGTAGGGAGAGATGGAGTGGTTAGTGAGATTTCTAACAGGTGGGTTATGCTAAGCAGGAGGGCAGGTCTTGATTCTTGATAACAAGTCTCTTGTTTTGCCTCCATACCCCTCTCAGAAAGACACAATCCTCAGAGCTGCACTGTAATAACATCGATTTACCGTTCATAAATAAAAGTCTCAAGAAGCCTCATAAAAAGACTTGTGGCTTGGCCTTTAAAAGCGCAGCACAATGGGCCAGTCAAACACTAGCCTATAGCCTTTAGCACAATAGATTTATGGACCCCGGAGATTTTGATTTCTTTTGAAAAATGGCGCAGAGTGCCTGGCTGCCCTTTTCCGTCACATTCATTCTCACATTCTGTTTTGCTTAGTATTCTAATGCAAACAGAAACACATGCGGCTTACAGCTGCACCCTCATTAGGCCACAATGATATTTCTTCACAAAACAGATCTCAGGTCTGTGCAAAAGAATCATTTCCAAGCTGATTAGCAAGACCAATTTGCTGATCTTTCGTTCTGCAGGTCCTAAGGGGAACAATACCACTGTGTAAAAAAGTCCCCTAGGCTGAATTTACTTTTTCCTGTGACTGTTTTAACATCTTTCAGCCAAATGAGACTGAACGGATGCAGATACTAAGTTTAAAAATATCTGTGTTTTCTAACCTCTTTTGGCCTTGGCTGTCAGACGCTCCCATTTATCTAAACGTCTTAAGCAATGAAGGTGAAATTTGCAGGCACAATCATATTTCTCAATACTTGATGTGAATTTATTGACAAGTACAAAACTGTATAGTTCAATGCAAACAAAGCATCTTGATATATTCTGCAAGGCTTATTGGACATGGTACATGATTTTTTTTGGGGGGGGGTACTTCATTAAAATGGGAATAAAATAAAGTAGCTGTTGCATATATACTTATATGCAATATGTAAGTATACTTATATGTAAGTATTATGTGAATAGGCATTCACATAATACTTACATTTTATACTACAGTTGAATCAGATTGAATGCATTAATATTGCGAACAGCAGCTACGCTAATTATTTCCCATATGCTTTTCTGTTGTTATCTCGGGACGCTAGTCCCGAGGTAAATACAGATCGTCAGCTCCAGTTTGTATCCAGCCTCTCATGGAGACTACAGATTCTCCAACACCCGTGCAGAGACGACTCGGCGCCTGTGAAGAGACGACTCGACGCTGGCTATGTTTATGCCCTAAATCAATACATGATTAACTAACTGTATTTCTCAATGTACATTTCTGAAATGCACTTTCTGTAAAGCTGCTTTGAAACAATATGTATTGTGAAAAGCGCTATACAAATAAATTTGAATTGAATTGAATTGAATTGAATTGCATATCCCTTGTAAAACGTTTAGCATTGACACATTTGCATGCTTTTAAAAAAGAGTACCTATTATGGAAATAATATACTTTAAAAGAATATACTTAAGTGTGAACTGAATGTAAATTTTGTTAAATTCATTGCAATTAAATACATGTATTATAGTGTGATTTGTTTTAAATGCAGTTAACTGAACTTTAGATTGCTTTTTTCACTTAAAGGGATAGTTCACTTTGAAATTAAATTTTGGTATGTTTTAGCTTACCTCAAGGGCATCCAAGATGTAGTTGTCTTTTTTTCCACAGTAGTTTCAATTTTGATATTTTTAGGTCAAACCGTTCTTGTCTGACAGTCATATCATGCAGGTCTATGGTCACGGTCTCAAAGAGCATGCACAGAGTCCAAATTAAAACAGTTCCCCATCGTCCAAATTAAACAATTCCCCATCGTAAGTACACATTGATGGCCTAAGACACGAAACGAGCGGTTTGTGTGAGAAAACGAACAGTATTTACCTCTTATAACACAGCCACGTCCAAGTGATCTGAGGGCGCGGGCGCTTCCTATTGTGTGACGTGTACGCAGACTGGTGCATAGATATATATACACTAGTAGGAAATTAAGTACATCTTAAGTAGGAATTAAGTACATCATTATTTGTAATTTCTTTCTTTTTTTTTTTTTTACTTCTATTGTCTTGGTTGAAATATGGTTAAAGTGTACGGCCAAATGTACTGACAATCATTTAAAGTAAACTAAAATATACTTTAATGTCATTTCTATTTAAACTTATATGTAATGTATTTAAATATATTTATAATTACACATTTTTAATGATGAAGATGCAATTTAGTAAAATATATTAACTCTAACTACAGTTAAAATGATAATCAATTAGCCTATTTTACATGTGCTTTAGAATGTTAGTCAACACATCAAAAGTGTACTAATTTAATAACACATTATTACAAAGTGCACTTTTTAAAAATGAAAGTGTACTCTCTTTTAGTACACTCAAGTGACCTCCATTATCTGCAAGTACAGTTGTTTAAAATGTACTTTTAAAATTTGCACATTCAGAACATTAAATTCGCTTCTTTTTTACAAGGTTGTTTCCAAAGCCTTTGACTCTTACAGATTGGATAGATAAGAATATTTTGCCCAGCTCACATGAAAAAAAACAAGCTTTGATAGATTGTAAAGCTGGTTTTCAGAGTGTTAAGCAACAGATGGGTGATTGTTATAGGCTCGGTTTATTGTTTTTTAAACCTTTTACTTTTTTTTTCTTCTAAATAAATCCTTTGGAATCAAAATGATTTGGGGGCAAGACAAGAGCAGACAGCGTTAGCAAGAAAGGCATTATCATCATTGCATTTTGGAAACAAGGTAGGACAGATTCAGATCAGTCACTTTCAAAAAGACTGGAGATAAACAACCAAACAACCTTGCAACAGATTTATTGATGAGCCAATAATCAATAATTTCACAACAATGGACTGCAATTAGTGCACAATACAAATAGTTTCACACCTAACCTGCCCACCTTTGCTAAATCAATGCGAAAATCTGTCCAGTCCCTTTCTGCAAAACTCAATTCTGCTATAATCAGTCAGATATATTTAACACAACTGATCTTTCTGAGGTGAGATGATTGGAACCTGATGAAGTGTAAGACACTGAAGGTAAAATAAGGTAACGCTCACCAGTGCTCTATTGGTATTCCCTCAGGAGTCAGTGTCCATTCAGTGAGATGGGGACAACCTTTGCTGAGGTCATCTTTAAAAACCATGCCTGTTTTATACACATTAAACACACACACATTATTTTCCAGCTTGAACATACAGTCAAGGATGAACAGGCAATGACAGATCATCCTTTATTCACACACTTGCACCACATCAGCAGAAATGTTTTGCTGAATTTCTATTCATGTTCTTGTCTTTTTCACAACCATTAATATTATAGACATGCTGGACTTGCACAACACAGACTATTTCAATTGTTCAATGTTTCTCTTTTACTTTTACACCTTCTTAAAGTATTTCACATCCATTATTATAAGAGTATCACCTCTTCAGTTACACTTTTTGATGTCATGGTCATCAAGTATTTCTAAAGGTGCGCTCATATTTACCGCCGTTCAGTAAAATCCAGTCATTTTAAAAGGAATCCACATAATCATGTAATCAATAGACCTTTTTTGCCTGTAAAATTTAGCAGAAATGACCGCATCTTAAAACGTTCCCTTTTGAGAGCAAGTACTGTAAATCATTTTCATTTTTGGGTATACTAATAACCAAAAAGACTTGCCATCCAAAATGCTGAAGTGTGATTACATCATCTTCCTGTTCCATTCTATGACAAGCTTTTTATAACCTACATCCCATTGGCAACACAGGTTAAAAGTGAGTTTCTATCAACTACAGACAGTCTCTACATGTCATCCAATTGTTCATTTGTTTAGAAAGTTGACTCTCAGCAAATAGGACAAATCAGTCAATCAGCTACAAAGTCAAAAATAGAAACTGACGTAGAGAAATAAAGATGACATAAAAAGAAACCTCTGCTTTATTATGTTGTTCATCTTGTCAAAATATATCCCACACCTAGGACCCCATACAATAAAGGTAAGATTAAAAAACTAGTCCACCGTCTCCTAGGCCACCCATAAAAGTATATATGCTGTGAGCTTCAGTGGTAGCTGTGGGAGTTCGTGGGAGTTTATGGAGTTTGTCTGCATATATATACATGCTCAAAAGAGTATTAATTTTGTATGTTTGTTTTTATGTGTGTGCCCAAGTACAAAAGCATTAGATATGTGCCAGCTGGGCTCACCACAGGAGTGGATGACTATGTCCCCCTTTCCCTTTAGTTTCCTCTCTCTCTCTCTCTCTTTCATTTATTACTTCATTTATAACCCCTCTACTGCTAATTCATTTAGACCCATGGGCGCTCTGAATATATTTGGAGGTTTTCAAAAAAAAATGTGTGTAACCCTACAAGAGGCAGCTTCACAAATTTGATCATGTGTTGATGATTAGATGAGGATCATCTAAACAAATGGCCTGTGGGGCTCATGAAGCGCCGTCATAAAGCGTAATTGTGTCCATGACTGTCTCTGTGAGGGATGGTCTATGTGACATGGGAAGAGGCTTTTCACCTGCCATGAACTCTTGCTGCGTTCACCTGAACTGACCTTGAACTGACCTAGAGAAAACAAGACACAGATATTGTCAACCTTAAAGCATATGATAGAGTACATCAACACTCTCATACATCGTCTTTAAAAAATATTTGTAACCATTTAGGGTGCAATTTTACATCCAAGCCACCATGGGTAATTGCTATTACTTTTTTTTAACATTAGGTGATGCAAGAAATGGATGGATGGATGGAAATACTAATGGAATGGAGTAACAATATAATATAATCAACATATTGATATTAAGTGGCTTCAATTAAATTAATTTCAGCTTTATTTTGTCATATATGCTTGATTAACAATAAATAATTCACTTACAAGAAGATTTAAAGCTATTACAAACCAAGCATCCAAAAGCCTTTTTTCTTTTTCTTTTTTTTCTTTTTTATGATACTCCCCCTACTTGTTAAAGTGGATTAATTCCACTTGACTGCAATGCATTTCTTTAGTTTATTTCTTTAGTAAATAAACTCAAGACATTCACACCATACCCAGTAAAAAAGATGCTCTGTGAACTTGATAATGAGCTGTAAATAACCCTCTGTAAAGTTTGGATGATGCTAATTAGTGTACACAAAAACATCTTTGAATATGCTGTACCACAGTAATGGTTCTATTAATTATGGATCACTTAAATCTGTGTAATATGGAAGCTACTATAAATATATGCTGATGAGGGCAATCACAGGCTGTATATGAATAACCACCGTCTGATCACCACTAAGGTCTCTCAGAGCTGGAATCATATCATGTGTTAATAGTTTTTATACATGAAAGGCTATTATTTACCTGCTGTTTATTGCACAATGCACAAGGGAAGTGCTGAGCCAGCACTGTGGCTCATTTCACACATTATTCAGGGCTACTGAAATGGCCTGAACCCCATTTTTTCCCAACCTAAAACATGTCTGATTTGATTTATGTGGCAGCTTTTACACAGCTTACTCTGTAACCTCACACATGGAATAATCTTGTGTGTGTGTGTGTGTGTGTGGTCCTGGTAAACCCTATGTAACGGGGACCAAATGTAAAAAATAGTAATGCCATTCATTTTTTACCTTGTGGGGAAATTTTTTGGTCCCCATGAGGAAAACGAAAACAGCTTATAAATCATACAGAAGTTAATTTTATTTTTTTTAATGTTTTTTTTTTTTTTTTTTTTTTAGAATGGCAGAAAGTTTTCTGTGATTGGGTAGGTTTAGGGATAAGGGTAGGTGTGTGTGTGTGTGTGTGTGTGTGTGTGTGTGTGTGTGTGTGTGTATGTGTGTGTGTGTGTGTGTGTGTTTCTAGACAGATTATACAGTTTACATAATTAATTATTTTGAATTATGGAATAATTTTATTACACAATAATGTTATACCTACATCAGTATAGAGTATGCATATTTTGACAAATCACATTCTGTAGGCTCCATGCACAATCAATGTTTGGACTGACAACTGTGTTTACTAACAAAAAATTATTTGAAACACTAAAATTACTATCTAAGAAAAAACAAAAACTAAAACTGAAATAAAATTAATTAAACCCAAATATTAAACAAAAAATTTATAATAAATATACAAAAGCACATAAAAAAAACTAAAATTAAAATGAAAACTGAAAATAAACAAACTGAAAATAATAGCTAATTCAAAATATTAAAGGGGTCATATGATGGTTCTAAAAAGAACATTATTTTGTGTATTTGGTTTAATGCAATGTGTTTACGTGGTTTAGTCATTATTTTACACATACCTTACATTATTGTTGCTCCTCTATACGCTCGATGGTGTTTTATGCCCCCAATGGCTCCTTAGAGGCAGCTAACCCTACCCTCAACCTTAAACCTACCCATCCCCTCGCTGCCTGGAAGGCGACGTTGGGGGCATAAAACACCAAAGACCTCTCTATACCCCGCCTTTCTGAAATGCGTCGATTTTTACAAAGCTCATCGTTCTGAAAAGCGCGGTGTGCTCTGATTGGCCAGACATCCAGTGCATTGTGATTGGCCCGAATACCTTAAGCGTGTGACGGAAATGTCACGCCCCTTACCATATTTGGAACACTATGTAAACATAAAACCACGTCTGCATTTGTGATCGTAGAAACGACAAACAAGCGCTAATCTTTACTGCCCAAAACTCGCATTTGAATAGTAAGTAGCAAATTATTAAAATATGAAAACATACTTGCAGGCTGTGTCTGTGAGTCAGAAGTGCCAGACTGTACTTGCAAAGATGGAATTGCCCACTTTCTAGAATTAGCCTTTGAGCGGAGCCGGCCTTGTAACGTACTCTCACAGGTTCTGGAAACAGTCCTCCGCAGCACACAGTCGAATATTTTGGTTGTACTGTTTTGGAACAGTGTTGTAAATAAAACTAAACCACTGTTTTCTAATTGTGTCCTCTTTTGGAAGGCCAAACAAAGTAGTTCGGCTTTCGCAACGAAAAACACTGCGTCTCCAAGACATGGCGGCAACAATAATACAGCGAGAATAAAAGTTACGCCTTCTTTCTTTGCGTATACATTTGGGTGTTATTAAACTCTGCCCCTACTCACACTGACGTATTTGTGGGGGCATGTTTGAATGAAGTGTTTTAGGAAGGCGCGGCTGAGCCTTAACTTTTATAAAGAAAATAGGCTTGTTCGACTTCATGCAGCTCTGCGAAGACCGATCGGAGGCTGACTTGAAGCAGTGCATGCCGGTTAGAAATTTTGTCCCACTTGATACAGGGCTGACGCCACGTGACTGTGACTTATGCCATCAAAGTACCGTGAGAGCGATTCGAGAGTAGCCGGAGACATAGACAGTAAAAGAAATGGACACAGCGACCCCATTGGATTCAACAGAGAAAGGTGAAGATAATTAGAAGCACTCACTTCCTGATGGCTGAGCGTACTGCGCAGACTCAAACTGAGCTTGACGACGTAGATGTGATGTGAGCAACCTGTCTGTCTTAGTAGCTGTGCCAAGAGAAATCTGAATCATTCCCTTCCAAAACTTGCAGAGACGGAGAGTGTGAGTAGGAGGTGTCCATGAGCTAGGAGCAGGAGCAACTTTTGCTAAGTATTCTGATGAATTATTTTGTCATTTTGCCTCCACGTCCCCCCGACTGCCCGCGAGCTTCTCCTCCTGTCCATACGGTAATTTCTCTACTGTGCGACAGAGAGTCGCGTGGTTATGACGCAATCGTTAGCCTATTTTTACAAAAACTGCTTCTACGGGGCCATAACGTAAGATACAAGGTAATGGAGCCTTTTATACATTTTCGTGTTTCTTTAGAAATAAATAATGGACAAATGGAGTCTTTAAATGCCTCAGATGTAAAGTTATTCGCTGTCAAAGTGACGCCAAAATGAATGGGAGTCAATGGAATGCTAACAGGGTCTGCTAATCAATGGCGGCGCCCGGGGAAGCTTCAGTGTTTTCTGAAAACATTGGCCCCTTGGCCGGAGAACTCAGCCAGCGCAGCTTCTCAAGAGCGGCTGCACGAGCTCTGATGACGACACAGCTGTTCCACGATTGGCCGGATTCACCGCATGACAACGATCACATGTACTTCGTGTTTATTCGAACACCTTTAGTTCCTCTAAAGCTCACAAATCAGTTTTTTATAACAGTAAACACTCTTTTCATGTCGTTGCGATGTTATATTGTGTCATGTTTATCAAATTAAAACTGATTAAAAAACGTAGACCACTTCATTGATAGTAGCTTATGTTGAACTTATTCTTGTTCAAACAGACGCTGTATGAAGCAGTACATAAATTATTTGGCAAATATTGCATTTATTTCACTTCAGCTGTGGTAAAGTATGCAAACACCACGTGAGCGGTCACTACGGGAACCAGAAAGTGTCCGACTTCACGTCTCCGTTTGCAGCTCCTCCCCGCCTGCACGCGGCTACTCTCGCCGATCGGTTACACCCAGCCGCAGCCGATGTCGAACACACCTTATCTCTTTAGGTTTGACACTTTAAGTTGTAACTCTGCAGATCGTATACACGCACAAACAGCTACGTAACACACTAAAGAAAAAGGAAAACAAGAAATCGCATCATATGACCCTTTTAATAAAAACTATATCAATCACACTGATCACAATGAATGGGAAATGAAATCAGTATAGAAGTGATCCTGTGTGAAGAACAAACTGAAGATCTTGATATCAACCCAAACTAAGGTGAGCCCATAATGGCTTCAATTAAACTTAATTTGAACTGTATATGGAAATAAGCAATCAGTACGATTCTTCAAAATTTCTCCATGTGCCATGGAAAGAATGCTATACAGGTTCAGAACGACATGGTGAATAAGTGATGCCATAATTTAAGTTTTGGGTGAACTTTAAAAGAGTCACCCCTGTTTTTTTATGTATTTATTTATGATATCTGGAGAAAAATAAAATAAAATTCAGACAAAAGGGTGGCAATGATGAAAACAAAAAATATAAATAGTCAGTACATGGAAGTAAAGCGCTAAAAAGTACACATATACAACAAGTCATAATCATATTCTAAGGGCTTTTACTTGACAAACTCATTTTGTTTTATTTCCAATTCTTATAACAGCATGTGAGCCTGTCCAGGCTGGTTAAAACACTGTAGGGGCTCTCTCAGTATATAACAACAGCATGATTTTATGACACTCATAATGTTTTCCTTCTAATGCTTAAGGGGAGCAGAACCCATAAAAGCACACAAACCATTCTCATGGCATTCTGTCAATTGAGCTGATATTGGACCTCCATTCTCACTTCCAGCTTGTGTTTATGCAGCCACATAAAGCATTGCATTTCAAACTTTTCTTTTTAGGCAACATCTCCTCCAACGACGGGAAGGAGGACCATGGCAGTACATTAGCACCCAAATGCATCTTTCATTATGCCGGTTCATGATCTCAGGTTTAAGCTTGGGGTAAAAACTGTAAATGAAGACAGATCTTCAGAACATGCAGTATACATATGGAAAGAGGCTTTTTTCCCCCTTTGAATGTATCAACAATGTGTCCTCATAACATCATGGAGCACACAAAGGAGAAAATGAATGGCTTTCCAGCTGTGTCGCAGTATGTGAAGATGTCTCAGACAGATAGCATGGTTTTAATTACCTGCTGAATGAAGCGTCCGCAGTGAGCTGAAGCTGAGAATGTCTTTACTGTGTGGTTATGATAGCGTATATCTTAGCTTCCCTCTCTGCTCACATCAATCTACCATGTTATGATGCGGTGAGGTATAATGTTAAGCAGAAGAGACTTACAACCAGAGAAGTACAGTTTGTGAAGAATATATTATGACATAATTTAATATGTACACTTTGAAGATTATACTTGGTTCAATTTAAAGGATTTTTTCATATACACTCACCTAAAGGATTATTAGGAACACCATACTAATACTGTGTTTGACCCCCTTTCGCCTTCAGAACTGCCTTAATTCTACGTGGCATTGATTCAACAAGGTGCTGAAAGCATTCTTTAGAAATGTTGGCCCATATTGATAGGATAGCATCTTGCAGTTGATGGAGATTTGTGGGATGCACATCCAGGGCACGAAGCTCCCGTTCCACCACATCCCAAAGATGCTCTATTGGGTTGAGATCTGGTGACTGTGGGGGCCATTTTAGTACAGTGAACTCATTGTCATGTTCAAGAAACCAATTTGAAATGATTCGAGCTTTGTGACATGGTGCATTATCCTGCTGGAAGTAGCCATCAGAGGATGGGTACATGGTGGTCATAAAGGGATGGACATGGTCAGAAACAATGCTCAGGTAGGCCGTGGCATTTAAACAATGCCCAATTGGCACTAAGGGGCCTAAAGTGTGCCAAGAAAACATCCCCCGCACCATTACACCACCACCACCAGCCTGCACAGTGGTAACAAGGCATGATGGATCCATGTTCTCATTCTGTTTACGCCAAATTCTGACTCTACCATCTGAATGTCTCAACAGAAACCGAGACTCATCAGAACGGGCAACATTTTTCCAGTCTTCAACTGTCCAATTTTGGTGAGCTCGTGCAAATTGTAGCCTCTTTTTCCTATTTGTAGTGGAGATGAGTGGTACCCAGTGGGGTCTTCTGCTGTTGTAGCCCATCCGCCTCAAGGTTGTGTGTGTTGTGGCTTCACAAATGCTTTGCTGCATACCTCGGTTGTAACGAGTGGTTATTTCAGTCAAAGTTGCTCTTCTATCAGCTTGAATCAGTCGGCCCATTCTCCTCTGACCTCTAGCATCAACAAGGCATTTTCGCCCACAGGACTGCCGCATACTGGATGTTTTTCCCTTTTCACACCATTCTTTGTAAACCCTAGAAATGGTTGTGCGTGAAAATCCCAGTAACTGAGCAGATTGTGAAATACTCAGACCGGCCCGTCTGACACCAACAACCATGCCACGCTCAAAATTGCTTAAATCACCTTTCTTTCCCATTCTGACATTCAGTTTGGAGTTCAGGAGATTGTCTTGACCAGGACCACACCCCTAAATGCATTGAAGCAACTGCCATGTGATTGGTTGATTAGATAATTGCATTAATGAGAAATTGAACAGGTGTTCCTAATAATCCTTTAGGTGAGTGTATATTGTAATGTGTAAATCTTAAAAACAGATTGAAATATTTTAGTGCATAATATAGCATTACAATGTTTTATATCATTTGATTTGATAAAATAAATCAGAGCAAGAGCAAAAAAAAAGATCAAATTTGTCATTGCAAACAAGTATTGACGACTATGGCCAATAGAATTCATCATCATGAAAGCGAACAAGAAAACAAACATAAAGATGATGAGTGGAACTAATATATGGCTCCTACAGATCGATCTGCTGTAAACTAACTTCAACCTGATTCTAAGCACACTGTGAATCTTGAATCTTACACACTCAGTTATTTTACAACCGGACTATTTCTGCGCAGACCCTACGGCCAGCATCAAGCAGAAGGAACTAGATGAAATATTCTGATTTCTGAATGATATCAATCCACAATCTGACTTGTGATGCAGCCTGGAATTAAACCACACTTTGGCCAGAGGATGACTGGTCCCCCGACTGAGCCTGGTTTCTCCCAAGTTTTTTTTTTTTTTTTTTTTTTTTTCATTTCTGTCAACAATGGAGTTTGGTTCCTTGCTACTTTCGCCTTTTGGCTTGCTTAGTTGGGGACACTTAATTTTATTGACTTGACTGCACGGACACTATTGAATGAGAACAGAACTGAGCTGGATGATGACATCACTGTTTTCCCCAGAGCTGCTTTATAGATTAAATAAACTTCCGTAATTGATGAACTTTTATTGAACTGAATCAACACTGAACTGGTTGTCTTTTTAGAGCTGCTTTACAGCAGAATTGAATTCTTTTTGCAATTGTTGAATCGTTATTTTCCTGTTTATCCCTTTGAAAATCTGTATTTTATATTTAAATAAAGGTGACTTGACTTGACAACCATAAACTGGATTGGAAGACCTTGCTTAAAAGGTTAACATCATGTTTAAATACATTTTCCCCACTATGACTGCCACAGACATGACAAGTAGACCCTGAAACTATTATTACAAGCAAGAAGTCAGTCAGTAATGAAAATGCATGACAGTGAACGTACTACAAAGACACTGATTTACACAAATGTAGCATTATCACCACCAGAGCAATAAAGTTGTATGTTTAGCAGATCTGTGGATGTTGTTTGTACATTGTTGAAAAGCAGAGGAGAATTATAGGATATTGCAGGATTATAGTTGCATGACTGACATAATATATTAGATATTCCACAGTGACACACATTTGAGGAAATGTAAAATATTTGTGTTTTTTGAAGGAAAGATTAGACAAAATTGGGATTTGCACAGACAGATTTGCTCTGATTCAACACTGACCTGTGTTTCACCTCGACATGAAAAAATAAAAGATTAAAATGGCATGACTGTGTTTTAAGCCATCACCACATGGGCGCTAAAAATTCAACATTTTCTAAATGCTGTGGGTGGCTGGTGGGGATCATGATTTAACGATTAAAGTGATTAATTACCATATCTGTCCATCCAGCTTATGATTTTATCCACTGTAGGACAAAGCATCTTTAAGATGTTTTTGAATATTGCATTACCCTTGAAGCCACTGTATACATCAAAAACCATATAATATGAATTTTTTAGTAGTTTCCTCAAAAACGCTGCATTTTGAATGTTTATATGTGCATCTGCTCATAATGGCCAATTTTCTTCTGTTGATAAAAATAAATCCGGAATTTCTAACTCTGTTTCATCATTTATTCACATGTATTTGAAATGGAAATCTGCTTGTGGCTCGAGCAGTTTCATAAAGGGTAAATTTGTCTGACATTTAGTATCACTTTTAGTGCAAAAACATCATCTGTTAATTTCAGATCAAACATAACCATAACAGAGAAACTGCTGTTTCTTTATTAAAAAGCAAGATGCCTATTTCTGCTTGTGGAGATGCTCCTTCCTGCAGAGGTTAGTGAAATCTAATAAAGCATAATCAAAGTCTTTAGGTTATGCAGTGGCCTTAAAGCACACTAAACCCTCATTATCTCAAGCTAAGCTATATCCCATAATGCAATATGTTCAGGAACTCACATGCCCCGAAACTGCGAGATGTCGAGGAAAACATTAACAGATATTATATTTAAACTGTAAAACATTAATGCTCGGTTTCACAGACCAGGCTTAAGGTAGTCCCAGACTAAAATGCATGTTTGAGCTATTTTAACTGAAAGCAACTTGGACTGAAATATATTAAAATATGTCAGTGCTATTGTTTTGTCTCAAGATGCATATCAGTATGTTACTTTTTCTAGGGCACGTTTAATAAAAGCTATTTAAATGTCCTAATTAAACTAAGGACTAATGGACTTACTAATTTATTGGTGCAAAGATCAGTACAATATCTGCAACTGCTTTTAATCACTTAATTAGAAGCACTAAAATAACTAAATTGTGTCGTCTGTTACATATAAACTACTGAACAGACATTTAGAAGTTTATTTTAATATGCAAAGTATTGAAAATCAAGCTTTATGCAGTCATAACCTTCGACGAACAGTGGAATGCACATGCAAAAATGTTTAGCATTTTTCATCAAAGATTATAGGCTAATATTTACACAGATATACACAGCTCGACCTCTTGTATCAATATAAACAAGACAAACCACACAGCTGCATGGAATAACATTTTAAATTGTTATTTTAGTTTTTATGTTTTAGTAATTAGTTGTATTAATTATTAAAACATTTTTCTTTTTAATTTGATAATTGTATGTATTTAATTTTGATGTTTGTTTAATGCATATAGGTAGACAGTTACAACAAAAATCTGAAATTAGTTTTAAAACGTTGAGTTGACATTAGTTCTTATGCATTTTAATAATTGTATTATTTACTGAAAGCATTTTATTTTTAAATTGACAATTTTATGCATTTAATTTTGATGTTTATTTAATGTTTATTGGTGGAAAGTTACAAAAAAAAAAGAAAGAAAAATCACAGAAATCAGAGTTTGTACAGAAAATGTATATATATATATATATATATATATATATATATATTTAGTTTGACCTCCAGAAATGGCTGAACAAGGTTTAGCACCTCCTTTCTCTGGTCATTTGCTAAAAGAAAAAAACCAGAAACATAATCTTGTAAGGGTACAAGGGTACAATCTAGCAAGCCGTTATGGATTTACACTAACTGTCGCCTCTGACAGTGATCTATGATTACAATCCAATGTGTAATACTTCTAAATATTACAGAGATCAACCCTACTTTACAGCATTCTTTTACAATAGCTTCTTACACTGACCATTGCTGTTTTTATAGTTTCATACAGTGATCATAAAATTGACGGGAGCCACTGTAGTATTCACAACTCTGCACTCAATACCCACACTAACCCCGACTCATATGATCCTCCACATCCACGGCTGTGATGATTTAGTGGGTCGTGGTGTTCACAGAGAAAGCCAAAGGCCTTTTGTCTCCATCGGTGTTGAACGTCATCAGTCATGACACCGAACAGATAGGAGAGACAGACGAAAGATAACTGTGGTGTCCTGTTATGATGCCTGCAAATGGAGTGTGAAGGCTCCTTTTTGGCTGCATCATTTCATGGCAGGAAACTGTTCTGTGATAAGACACTTGATGCTCTCCAAAGCATTTCTGTCAAATGCATCAAAACACTGTGAACATAACAGGCCTGTTTCCATGGCCTGTGTGTGTTTTCATTATGCCAGCCTTTACTAACAATCAACCTAAAGAGATGTTTGTTCCTGGTTTAAAAAAAGAAGAAAAAAAAAAGAAAAAAAAAATATAAAAAGAAAATAAGTATCTATCTATCTATCCATTCATCAATATATATATATATATATATATATAGTATTTATGACTGACCCAAGAGGGTTAGAAAATATCCATTAAAGATAATCACCTATAATCATGAAACACTGTCAAGGAATTTTCTCTCACAAAATAAATGTAAAGGCAATGGTAATTGCAGTTTGTGAACCCATTTTAATTCTGCAATGTGACATTTTCAAGTTAAACTGAGATAATTTATCCCTGTTTCCATGTTGACTCTCAAATCACAACCACTTCTGAAAACACCTATTAGTCAATTCCATGTTTGCATTTAAAATGCACATTACGCAGGCACAGATTCAGAATATAATAGCCGACACCACTGAGTGTTAAATAATGCACACACACACACACATAAAAACTGACTCAATAATACACGTCTGCATAAATGCTTTCTCTTTTGCCTGAGGTAATATGAAATATCATCTTCCTCAACCCACCCACCCAGTAGCGACGAGCCCTTGGATTTACTCTCCTTATTACCTCTGTGGAGCATTTCATTTCCTGGGCATTTAGGGCTGTTATTGCTACAAGCATCGGCACGTCAGAGTTGGCAATCACTCTGGGCAATGCAGCATGACAGTGACACACGGCGACATCATTCAGTCATGGGAACGCTCTCTCTCGCGCATGTCTATGTGTGCGTGTGCATTAACCCAGCTGCTTATTTTCCCTAAGTACACCAGCTACCATCCATCACTTCATTGATTGGTGTTGAGAAACACCTATGCTTGGGAAAATGGTCCAAATGAAGTGTGTGCTGTGAACAGGATTGATTTTAATCAAAGGTCCTCACAATTGTGCTATAATGAATATGTCATGAGCCACTGAGGAAATCCTGCACGCTGGCACTAGATTTGCTTTGAGTTCTCTAGGGGCCAGGCTGATGATCTCTCCTTAGCCTACTGTGCTAACCTTAGAATAGGTTTCCCACGTGTGTAAACGTGTGTTATCTGACGGGCTTGTCCTCGTCCCACAGCATTCTTAAAGAATGCTCGATTCTGAGATGCATATTCATCTCTTAGAGAAGACAAGCACGGTTATAAACAACTCCAACACTTTTAAGTGTATATTATAATTTGAAGAGGTTAAACTGCAGTCAGCCTGTTTTGAAAAAGTAGTATGCTACATTACTAGCTACAAATAGAAACCAGGTAACTACACTCAAAGCTTCTTAAGATGCAATACAATGAATGAATGAATAAATACTACGAAAACTTGATAAAAAGTAATATTGTGACTAGCCTAGTGATGGCAAAACAGAATTTTTAGCATCATTACTCCAGTCTTCAATGTCACATGATCTTTTAGAAATCATTATAATATGCTGATTTGATACTCAACAAACATTTCTTATTATTATCAAAAGATTATTATTTAAATTAAAGGATTTTCCATATTCTTTGATGAATAGTTCAAAAGAACACCACTCATTTGAAAGAGAAATCTTTTGTATGTAAAAATCTTTACTGTCAGTTCTGATCAATTTAATGCATTCTTGCTGAATAAAAGTATTCATTTATTTCCCAAATCTTACTGACCCCAAACTTTTGAATGTTGAGTAAGTGTCCATATAATTTATAATTTACAAAAAACAAAAGGTTAGGTTTTTAATGAATGATGTACATTAGGATGACAGTTTCAAACTTGAACAAGTCAATTTATATCAAAAAACTATTTATAATAAATATTAATAACAAACAATAATTTTGAAAGTTCTAAATTCAACAAAAACACCCTAATGTACATAACCAAGTCAAAAACATGCTAGTATAAGAATAAGAATCAGTGATTAATTTTTTTTTTATCTATTCGTTTACCTAAACTCTCCCAACGAATCAATAAACTGAATGAATCAGACTTTCTCCCATTACATAGAGAAAGAATGACTTTCCAGCATATGAGAGATAGGACCATTGAGTGTGTTTTGTTGGAAAAAGTTGCTTGTTACCGGAAAAGTTACTGGAACTACTAAAAAAAGTTATGTTCGAATGCTGCTTATTTTAGCTAGTTATTCCCCGTCCCCTTCACTGATCATTTTGTTCTCTGTTCCTGTTTCATTGTGATTAAGCACAATAAATACTTGAAGTGTTTAATATGAGACAATGATACAACTTTATGTTAATGTCATGATAAATGCTCATAGCTGACTAGAACATATTTTTATAATCCATTACTTCTCTATTAACTTTAAGCGAGAACACATTAAATATTAAATAGAGTCATTGCTACTAATGAAAATAAAATGGGAAACACCTCTTTTCATTCTTGTGCTGTTATAATTGAATATAATGAAATCTAAGCAACAATCATCCACAGACACATCATTAAGCCTCATTAAGGCATGTTTATGATACATTTGCATAATAAGCTGTGATTTAGTTTAGTACAATACATTAGTTTTATAGTATGAGGTTTGCCAGTGCATGGTACACTACAGCGCATCTTATAAACCTTTTAACAGAACCATAATGCTTGTGTCTATAAAATGTATGTGAGATAGAAAAAGCTAAATTGCCCCATTTCTATCCGTGGTTCAGAACCCAACAACCCCCCCTTCAAAATGTCCACAACTGGGAGGAAGGATATACCCTACTTCCCTGAGCTCCACACCCTAGCATGTGCATCGCGCACTGGGAAAGAAGAGGAGAGAATTACATTTTGGCTTAAAGACTCCCGGAGGAATGAACCTGTGGGTGGGATCCTTCACAACAGTGGAAGTCCACTGCATTCCTGATTTCTGTGTGTTAGAGCACAGCTCCTGGCATTGTGCTGTATGGTTTGTCAAAACACTTGAGCGTGATCAATGCGCTCATGAATGCGGTCATTTGGTTCATTTAAAACACTTTGATTTAGTCACTTTAATAAAAAACATAATTCAGGTTTGAAGTCAAAAATAAATACTTTGGGTTACTGAAACTAATTCAGAACAACTGAAATAATTTAGAAGGCATGTTACTTAATTTTTTTCTTCTCTAATTCCTCAGCGGATCATCCCGAACATCTTCTGGCTTGCATAGGTAAGGCGGGAGAGGAAGTTGACCGAGGGAGACAGGAAACAGGAAGTAGAGGCAGGAATAAATGAGAGCTGAAATAGCGAAGGGGGAAATTTCCCTCCTTCAGTGCAAGGGCCTACAGAACTCTAGAACTTTTATTGCACTGGGATCCTAGAGAGCATGTATGTATTTCATTTAGCAGTCTGGCTGTTTATTTTTTTTAAAAAGGAAATAAGATAAAGTTTAAACTAAGAAATAGTCACACTGTGAGATGTAAATTATGAGAAACAAAGTTGCAGTTGAAATAAACAAGGGCTGCATAAAACCGAAATTGTGATTTGGAAGCTTTAAGCTCCCTGCTGTTTTCCGCCAAAATAAAAGCTTGATGGTTTAATGTTTGAAAATGAATTAAGACTTATTAAGCCATAAATATTAAAACTGTATTTGTTATTATATTATTTTTCTATAATACCTGTATTAATATTTTACAGTGAAATATTACAATAGACCTAATATTTATTTTGTTTAATATAATAACAATAAACAATATAACAATTCAAATATATGTATTATTATTTATATTTATTATTAATTATTTAATTTGTATTATTATTATTTTACAGTCATATTGACATATAATCACAACATTTTTGGACAAATTGTGCAGCCATACAAACAAGCACAGCAAACCTAGAGCTTTTTTACCGCAATTTGTTTCTGAAAATTTTTTTTTTTAATAATACTCAAACAATAAATAAATATAATTATACCATATCAAAAACTCATGATATCACACATGATGTATGACATGAGTAATTTAGCTTGTTTATCAAATTAGTGATTCTACTTTTAAATTTAAAGCAAGAAATTGACAATTTATGTTTAAAAAGTCTTGGTTTCACTTTATTTTGATGGTCCCTTTAACACATTCTGTTGAGTATAAGTGACGTTGTCCCAACATGTCTACTAACTCTCATTAGAGTGTTAGTAGAATATTAGTAGACTGGAAGGGTTAGAATAAGCTGACATGTAGTTGCAAAGTTAATTTATAGAGTGTCTGTTTGGGACCATCAAAATAAAGTGTTAGCAGATTTGAGAGTTAGTTGGCATGTAGATGCAAAGTTAATTATAATCAACAGAATGTTCAAAAGGGACCATCAAAATAGTTACCATGTCTCCTGTTCCTCCATTACTTATTCCTCTCCCCCACCAGCCAGAGTTCTGCCATGTCCCCATCTTAGAGAGGCTCGATGGGACAACCCAGCGGGAAAACATGAGGCAAGGTCACAGCACACCCTCCACCCCTCCAAGCAGGAAGTGCCGAAGGGCCTGGCCCATCAGAGACAGGAAGCACAAAGTGCAAACCAGCATCCACAACCCACCCCTCCAATCGGGAAGTACACAAAAAATCTCAACTTTGCCCGCATGCCAATTACAGACCTTTAGCGTAAACTTTTACACATCTTTTATCTATTAGGCCTACTTGGGTGATTTGGCTTAAATTTAACAGCCCTAAAAATGATTACATACTGTATGCCTTCATTAATCTTTTACCTTTGCAATGACCTACTATGAATTATGTGAGCTTTTAAAAGGAATTTTACAATCAAGTTCAGAAGTTTTTCATGCCAAGAACCAGGGCCGGATCTAAGCATGGGCAAAGGTAGGATGAGGCCACCCAAACATCTGTCTTGCCCACCCAATAGCATTGTTCTTTTTTGATTTGTGCATCGATTAAAAGCAATTTGAAGTGGGCTGTGTGTTGGAACGTTTATTAAAGGGCTGAAGACGGACTCAACCAATCAAAACACCAGAAAATTGCTGTATATTACACTAAGCAGCTTCAGTCTGTTGTGGAAAAGCAGAGGCTTGCAATCACATGTGGATGGATAGGGTAGGAATATTTGAGTGCTATCAAGGTGCGGATTATGGGGAGTTGTTGTTAATGCTGTATAGCTGAATGTATGAAGCGAACTGGCGAACCAGGGGTGCAAAAGCCACAACCCAGCAGAGTTTAGTTGCAAACCCAGTTTTCAAATTACACGAGTAAACAAGCCTTTGAATTGGGGCAGCCTTCGTGGCGCCAATATGACGCATTCGGCCTTCGAATACAAACTTTGAAGGATGCAGCCTCTGAATTGGCTGGCAGCAATTGTCAATAACTAATACACAAGATGGCACCAGCTGTGTTCGCATGTAACGAGAGAGAGAGATAGAGTATGCGGTGTGATACGAGAGACAAGAAAAAAGCGCCCGCCTTAAATACCCGGATGAAAGGTCATTATACAGCGGGGGTGTCCAAACCCTGGAGGGCCACTGTCCTGCAGAGTTTAACTCCAACTTGCCTCAACACACCTGCCTGGAAGCATAGTGGGTATAGTAAGGCCTTGATTACCTGGTTCAGGTGTGTTTAATTGGGGTTGGAGCTAAACTTTGCAGGACAGTGGCCCTCCAGCACCAGGATTGGACACTACTTATTATACTGTACACGGTTGCAATTGATGGTGGTGTTTATCCTTGTTTGAACTTGTTCATTCGTCTAGGCTCAAAGCGGCTTTATAAGAACTGTTTTTCTTAGGAGGAAGCTTTGAGTTTAATGAGCTCATAAAATATTTAATATCAAGCCCTAAATAATAATAATAATAATACAAACTTTTTTACTCTTTTATCCATGGATCTAATTTTAATTGAATTTTCCATGGACCCCCAGTTTTTAACAGTGTTATTCAAAACAACATTGAACCATTGGGACTGCATTGATGCCCATGGTCCCATCCAGACTACATCTGTCTTCCCTGAAATGATGAAACTCTGAGCTGAAGTAAAGGCCTATGCAAGTGAGCCAGATGCGCAACTGATGGGTGCTAAATGATTACAGTCTAGGCAACATCTGCTCAAAGTAAACACATCCATCAAGTATTAAATAACCTAATATGTGCAGTACGCGCAACAGGGGATGTTTCCCATTTTAAAATGAGGTGTCAGTAGAGGAGAGAATATTTATCGAGAGGACAGCCATTTATGCAAACACTCTTGGCAGGCCTTTGTGATATTTTTAGCAAGCGATTCAATATACCTTTAGATTACACACACTCACACACTGAGATACTGTACATGGTGTAATGATGTTGTGAGTGGTGCAGATAAATCATGGACGCTTTAATCAAACCACAAAGGTATAAGAGAATAATCAATCATTCAGTGCTCTGCCCTTCTTCCTCTCTCTCTCTCTCTCTCTCTCTCTCTCTTTCCCATCTCTCTGGCCTGAGCAGCATGCCTGCAGTGTCCATGGGTAATAAAGGTGTCAGATCATTTCAAACTTGCTATTATTATTATTATTATTTGTATTGGAGATACTGCAGTGTGCCTATTCTATGGGGGCATGGAGGGCACAAAACATAAATTTAACCGTCAAAACGCAAACAGTAGTGAATCAAAACATTTGTGCATTCAATAAAATAATCAAGGTAAATTCATACAAATTCAATTCACTAGTTCACAATGGTGCATGTGAGAAAATGAGCCCCGCAAATCCACAAGATTGCAAATACACATCAAGTGTGCTATTTTGAGTAAGACAAAAGAATATCAAAATAAATGTCCATGGACCCAGACACAGAGAATTTGTGACAGTAACCCTTCACTTACACCTTAACCCACCCTTAAACCTAACCATACCACCACATGTCCCCAAATACATTTTTATTTATGATGTACATACATAGTACTTAAAGACACCTAATGTAAAGTGTGACCGTGCTGAAAAAGGTTTTTACCTGGGAGATCAGTTAAAGGTGCAGTAAACGATTTCTGAGAAATCCTGTTGAAAGTGGATCAAACCGAGCACCAATCAGCAGTAGGGGGCGTGTCCACTCGTGATGGGGGAGGAGAGAGTGAGATTTGAAGAAAGCCTGTAGAAAGAGAGATGGCTGAGATATTACAAAAAGAAAAGGTCAGAGGAATATCACTTGAAAAATGATGATCAGGCAAGAGTTTTAGGCCGTGCGTTAATATTAGAAAAGTTTCCCAGTGCTGGAGAGACCTAAGCAGGAAGGCCTGAAAACGGATGCTTATGTTGCGTTGTTTCTGTTCCATACATGAGTAACATTAGTTTTACTGTTTCACAGAATCATGATATGCTGTTGTAAAGATAGTTTGGAGTGTCACTGCTTATCTGGAGCTGTGACTAACAGCAAACTCTTACTTGTATATACTCTTGTGTACTGTATATTAATTTTTTGTTCTTCCTTGTTTGTTCGTCATTTTAGCTATAATTTTCATGAAGGATTATTTTGCTTCGCACCAGCTATGATAAAGAGGCATCCACTATTGGATTACATGTTCGTTCATTTTGGGGGCGGAGCAATGAAGGGAGGGGTGTGTTTGTTTGGGTTGATTTCAAATATCAACAGTTTTACTCAGAAATCGCTTACTGTACCTTAAAGACCTGAAAACTAGTTTTAAACTAGTTTAAACCTGAAAACTAGTAAAACAGCAAGATAAATCATAACAAAAACCATCACCATCATAACACCCTGTGGCATTTTCAAAAATGTATTATGTCTGGGAACATCCTGCCAGTGTTTACATCACTAATGCCGTTCTGATGTGTCCTCAAGGACAGGGTAATATCCACATAACTTTAAGATGCTGAATAGTAAAAATACAAAGTAAAGGATGTCACTGTTTATGTCTATGTCATGGCACAATTCACATCACAGGCACAGATAAAGGTCACACAGAGTGTGTGTGCAGATATACATGAGACAAACCACAAAAACTCAGCTCAACAGAATGATGGAGAGGTTTATATTTTATATTTTATTCTGGATTCTGTGGGCCTTTTGCTGCTCTTTACACAGCCTGCCTGTGATAAATGATAAGACACCTGAACCGCACTGAAATGACATTGAGGGTATCTTTCTGAAAGACCTTAAAAAGGGCAGGATTGATAGATATCACAAGCCATTGTGCTGCTACCAGGACAAAACAAATCCTGTTACAAGTATACAGTTACATATCAAAATACATAAGATGACATTTGCAAAAAGACAAACATTGCTAGGTAATTACTGCATTTTGTGCATTCTGCTTCATTAAATTTAATCAGAGATTATAGATTCATCTTTTTCAAAGTGATAATTAATCCAGAAAAATGTATCCTATCTTTCCATCAAACTGAGTAAAAATGATGGAAACATACACCATCTGGACATTACACCTGCAAATGAAGAAAGTTTGTTGGGTGATGGATTTAATTTCGTTACTGGGATGGAGCAATTTCATTCTTTCAGTTTCCTCTGTGAGCATTTACCACCACCTACTGACGAGCTACTGCAATGACATGGAAAAAATGTCCTAGTAGGGATGCACAGTAGTATTTATCTTCTTTCTAAATTCGATTACTACTCTCTGTCCGTCTTTCTGGCGTGGCAGCGTCACATCATAATATCCCGATCTGACCTTTCTAGGCTACAATACGATAACGTTACATAAAATATTAATTTGATCAAATAATTTTTAAATTATTTTGATTCATACTTATGTTTTGAAATCTATTTCTGTAGGCTATTGTCTAATTTTATTGTTTTGATTTTCATTTTTTTAATCCCATTAACTGATGAAAATGCATCAGCTAGTCATTAGTCATTAGTGAGTCGTGAAAATCTTACAAAGGGAAGGAATTTTGTTGCGACTCAGTTCGCCTACTTATACGTCGCCTACTTATACTCAGTTCGCCTACTTATTTCAGGCCTACGCCTTAAAGTACACTTTCTGTGAAGAAAAATAGATAGGCTGTTCCCAATCCTGGTCCTGGGGACCCACAGCTCTGCACATTTTATATGTCTCCTTTTTCTGACACACCCAGTTCAGTTCATAGAGCTCTTTCCTAACGAGATGATGATCTGAGTCAGGTGTGTTAAATTAGGGAGACATACAAACTGTGCAGAGCTGTGGGTCCCCAGGACCAGGATTGGGAACCACTGGGCTAGGCCTACTTCACCCAAAAATTCTGTCATAATTTACTCACCCTCATGTTGCTCCAAACCTGTATGAAGTTCTTTCTTCTGTTGAACACAAAATAAGATATTAGGGTAGCAGTAGCGGCTCCTGGCCATACATTTAGGTAGGGCAGATTCTGGGTCTTAGAGCTATGATAAATATTTTGTAAGCTCAATATCGTAATCGCTGGACACATCAGACACACTTTTGGCAGAAAATGTCCTTTATTTATTGGCGTTATCCAGCCTGAGGGTGGCGCTCTAATGATGATTGACAGACTTTAGCATACACAAAAAAAGCATAGAGTGCCATCTTAGAATTATCTTATAGTTTAATTGCGTCCTAATGTTGTTTAGAATATCACAAGTTAGGAATTCCAGTGAGGAAAAAAAAAAGTCATGTCTAATCTCAGAACAAGCACAAAACAAACACAACATAACTAACGTTAGCCTAACGTTACTATATATAAAAGCTATTCACATGAGCACGTTTAAAGGGTTTATACTATAATTAATCTGATACTCCACATAGGGAAGAACTGACATGCCAACTACTGACCTGATGCAGACACAGCTGAAGCGGACTGATATCGTCTTGGTCTAGACGAGCGAGGTTTAGCCTGAGTTGGTAATGTCATGTGAAAATATTAAGCGGGGCAGACAGAAAGTTGCCCCAATCAATGTCTCTCTATGCGACGCTGCAGTTCCATTTTTCACCACAGATCTACATTGATAATGTGTGGGGCGCTGTAGAGCTGGGGAGGGCTCGTATCATGTATGGCTGTCGAATCCATGCGCTATATTTTAATATATCCTGCTCACTTTCTGACTTAAAATTGTCTAGAAAATCCGAAAACATATTTTATTTTCTATTTTTTATTAATTCAATATACAGAGGTCATATAAATAAATATTTAGATAAATAGATAAATATTTTGGTGGGGCTCTGCCCCATTGACTTCCATAGTATGGAGGGGGGTGGGAGGATACTATGCAAGTCAATGGTGCCCATCAACTGTTTGGTTACTGGCATTCTTCAAAATATCTTCTTTTGAGTTCAGCAAACGAAAGAAATTCATGTTGGTTTGGAACAATATGAGGGGGAGTAAATGATGACAGAATTTGCAATTTTAGGTGAACTAAACCAATAAAGGGTTAGTTCACCCAAAAATGAAAATTCTGTCAGTAATTACTCGCCCTCCTGTTGTTCCAACCCCGTAAGACTTTCGTTCATCTTCGGAAACACAAAGGAAGATATTTTTGATAAAATCTGAGAGCTGTCTCACTCCTCCATAGGCTTACATCAGAACGTAGGCTCACTATTGGCCAGCATCACACGCATCACACACATGACCAGCGTCGGCCAATAGTGAGCCTACGTTCTGATGTTGCGCTGCGCTGTTACACTACATGAACTCACGTCATAGGCCCACACAGAAGAAAATGAATAGTTGAATAAAGAAGATGAACGAAAGTCTTACGGGGTTGGAACAACATAACAACATAACTACTGACAGAATTTTCATTTTTGGGTGAACTAACCCTTTAAGTGTCACTAGTCCATAGACACGCCCCTTCCATTTTCACATCTCATCTGCCGAGTTTCCAATTTGTAAATACGACTTCTCTTTGTTATTGTTGTCTTAAAGCTGTCATCCTTAAAGATGCCATATATTATTGTAACAAGGATGTCATCCAGTTTTATTTATTTGTGTGTTTGTAGGGAAACATGTACAAATTTGTGGTGTACGTACAGGAGGAGGCAGTGGAGGAACACCTCTTGCTAAACTGGAGAAAGACAAAGAGAAAAGGAAAAGAATGGGCAGAACCAAAAAGTTAAAGTCTCCGCATTTTCTAAACACTTATATCTTTATATGGAAAAAATTCTGTATTCTTCAGGAGGGGCAGGTCCTCTATGAGGTGAAAGTCATACTTGGACTCAAAAACATAGGAATCAAAAACATCTAAGAGAAGTATTTCATACACATAAATTATTCTTTATTCATACCTCCTAAAATCCTAAACAAAGCTATGCCCCACTTTGGATGCACAATGCTTAACTAATCTATAGTAGGCCTATATATAAAAATTTCTAGATGTTAAACAATTATATTTTATACATTACCTACATAGTGTAGGATTTAAATAATTTTTCACATTTTTGAATGGTTAGCCTATTTTATTATTAATCCTGTCATTTCATAATCTCAATTTTTAAATAAATAAATAAAGAATATAACCTAAATTATTCTGAGTTTAAATGATTTTTTTGTTGTTGTTGTTGGATAAGTATTTTACTGTTATGTGTCAACAAGATTCAACAAGACATTTTCACCTGGCTATACCCAATGTTTAGACCTGTTGTGGTATTTATGCAAATTAGCACATACGTAATTAGATTATGCACCGTTTGTCCATGTTAACAAACAATTTCAAAAAACTTGTAATACATTTTTTGTTTGTCTTGATGTAAGTAGTCAACTCAGTAATTTTCATGGTGATATCTGGTTAAAAGTTTTACCCTATTCACGTGAGAAAAATAATGAATATAGGCGTATTAGATATTTGGGTCTTTTTCGAAACGTTCCCCTAATGGGATTCTTCGGGGCTTTTTTTCCTTACTCATGACATATTGAGGATACAAAATCAGTTGAGTTTGCTTCTGTTGCAATTTGTTCAAGGTTGACCCCCATTTTGGCTTAAAATGACTGGACTATTAATGCAGCAAAACATACGGTTTTTCCCTTCAAAATCTGAATGGATTATCGCCTAGAAAGCGTGCATAAAAGCACTCCCTTAATCACTAGGCTAGCTGTCACTCATCTTTATTCATTGCGATCTCACAAAGTTCTACTAATCGATTAAGATGACTGTACAATAAATATCTTATTTAGCCTACATAAATCTACACATTTTTTTTTTTACAAGTTAAATTATAACGAGAGGATTTGAGTGTGCACTGAGCAGATCTCAGCATTGACTGGGAAAAAACTCCAGCGTTTTAGTTAGTGGCGATGGGATTCTAACTTACTTCTGATTGGCCATTGCGTTCAAGAAATCATCAGGTATGTTTGTGATTGGCTACATTGCTCAACGCTGCAAAAAAAAAAAAAAAAAAAAAAACCTTGGAAATAAAACAACTAAAGTAGTTTCCAAATCTCCAAATCTGTTTACCATAATTCATTCAGTTCATGATCAGTTTATGAGACTATTCGCGAGGATGCAGAATAGAGTTCAGCTCGTGCACTGAACAAAGCTCGAGAACTCTCGCGTTACATTTAATTTTAATTTTCACTTTATAACAAGATTTAGTTTTGTGCAGGTGCATTTTTGCCCAAAACCCAAGTTATTTTTGACCTGTGGCCAGGGGAAGGCTAGCCTACCTTCCCCAGCCTTACACGCGCTCCGCCTATGAGTAGAAACATTTCCTATACATAACAAATATATTTCAGGCAAGAATAGAAAACAAGCCTTTTCTCAGCTGTGAACAACGTCACGCGCATTCGAAAACCGCCACTCAGGAATGCGATGACGTCATAGAGAAATAGAACGTTGTGTGACGCCATATACTGTCAGTTTTCTCAGTCTTGTCATTGCTTATTCTTCAGTTCATATGATAGAGTTACCCAAGTGGACAACTGTTATCATGGCACTGAATATTAGTTCTAGCGCTCAGGTGTACGAATCCCATCAACCCGTTAGTGCTGGTGAAGAACATGAGATGCCAATGAGAAAGAGGAGGAGGATGGATTGTTTTGTGAAGCTTCATTACTGTGACTGGAGCGGCATCATCTCGGACCAGAATACTGCACCGATAAATGAGAGAAGAGCTGAGGGTAAATCAAATGACCATTGGAGAATATCACTGAAGAGTTATTAATTACCACATTACCACACCATATTATATCAAATAGCCTACAACTGAAGTTTGATCAAGCCAATGATCAGATTTTTTTTATTCCAAGACACGTCATGAATATTTAAACAAGGATTGTTTAAAAAACTATAAAAGTTGAAAAAAATAAAATATTTTAACAGACGAATAGCCACAATATGAGTATCCATTGTTTCATAATTATTATTATTTCTTTGAAACATGCTTTTGTTTGATATTCCCTGCTTTAGATCAAAATTCTATACAGTACAGTGCCTGTTCTCTAGAGGATCATGGTCTTCAGGAACCTCTATCCAGTGGTCTTGAAGTCCTTCCTCCTGCAGACCAGCAGGTTCAAACCCCTCCAGCTCCAATGCACCACAGTCCAGCACTTTTCCATAAATGGTTTAAGGTATTGGTCCTAATAAGCTACAAATTCATTTGAATATATATTAATATTTGGAAGATTTTGACACCTTTTTGTGCATTTGTTTTAAATGTTCTTTGAAATCAAAGTCAAATCTCTTCTATTGTGCTCTATATCATCAGCCTGTTAGTGAGGAAAGTGATTGTCAGGAGAGACAGATGAAGAAGAGTAGTTTTGGAGAGCTCCTCTCTCTTCACTGGAGTTCTGGAGAGCATCTCTCTCTTAGTAGCTCAGGTCAGGGTCAGAAAGTGGAGGATCAGACCACTGCCACCATTAGTGAGAGACACGCTCAGGGTAAATTTGGTGAGGAACATGAGAAGCCAATGAGAAAGAGGAGGAAGATGGATAGTTTTGAGAAGCTGCCATCTCTTCATTATTGTGACCAGAGCGGTAACTCAGACCAAGATACCGCTGCGATATATGAGAGACATACTGAGGGTAAATCATAAGACCATTCAAAAATGTGTAACTGTTTACTAGAGCTCTGTACATCATAAAGTCTACATAATGTATTACATAAATATCCATTAATGGGAATTTTTCTGTTCCCTTGAATGAAGTGCCATTAATTACCATATGTTACAAACTCTAGAGGATCATGGTCTTCAGGAAGCTCTATCCAGTGGTCTTGAAGATCAGCAGGTTCAAACCCCTCCAGCCACCAGTCCAGATCACAACAACAGAGTAGACGTGACATCTGAGGGTGAGTTCACGGCCATAACCTCAAACATTAAACTCTCAGCTGTCCATGCAACTAAAATTAATCATCTTTTTACAGACAACATTTTGAGCCGGTATGAAATCGGCAGACTGCTTGGTGAGGGAGCATTTGGCTCTGTTTATGAAGGGAAACGCTTGGAGGATGGCCTTGAGGTATCGTCATTTTCTTACAATATTTTAGCCAACAAATTGTTTTGTCTCACTATATCCATTTCAAGTCTTTTAGTGTATATTTCTTCACTATTTACTGCATTTGACATTTTAGAAATGTAACAAAAAATTTTTTTTTTTGGTTGATCAGGTGGCAGTGAAAATTGCCAGAAAGCCGCATAACATGAAATACATCTACATTGTAAGTAGGCTACACTCGCTATGCTGTTTTTCCACTGTTTTCAAATTAAAATATGCCAACATAATGACAACACCTTCATATAACAATGATCTTTCTTCCAGGCTGGTCATCCCGCACCCTTCCCATTAGAGGTCGGCCTATTAATCCTTGCTAATAGGGGCCCTAAGGTTTCAGAGATCATTGAGCTGCTGGACTGGCAGGACCTGCCTGACCAATATATCATGGTCTTGGAGCGTCCCTCACCTTGTAAAGATCTGTGGGATTTTTGGGATTGTCACGAAGGCATCCTAAATGAGGACACAGCACGGTTTATTATGGTGCAGGCAACAATGGCTGCTCAAATGTGCTGTCGCCGTGGAGTGTTTCACCGTGATATTAAGCTGGAGAACCTGCTGATCAACACAGAAACGCTTGAGGTCAAACTGATTGACTTCGGGTGCGGGGATCTCCTGCAGGAATCTGGCTATGAAAGATTCTGTGGTATGAATTATGAATCAAACCTGTAGTTTGGGACTTAAGTTCTAGTGACTAGTTAAATTGGTATCATATAAACCATATATCACTTTTTAAAATTAAAAACGCCAGATGTTTTTACCGAGAAAACATGCTATGGTACTTAACCATCAGACAAATCTTTTTCCTGCAGGCACTCCAGGCTACTGCCCACCTGAGTACTACACAGAGGGCAAGTACCACGGTAAACCAGCTACTGTGTGGTCTCTGGGAGTGCTCTTATTCCTGTTGGTGTGTGGACGCTTTCCAGAACCAAGAGACACGCAGATGATTGATGATGACATCTGGTCTGAGCCTGGCTTGTCAAACGGTAAGATGGCATTCATCACAACAAAGAAGACTAACTGTAATTTAAATCAAACAAAACAAAGAAACTAGGAAAAAGTAACAACTGAGCCAAGTGGCTTTGATTTTCTAACCATACAGTAGGCTATAGAATAGTCGAATCTTACAGCTTAATACAAAGACAGCAGGGGTAAAGTTTAAGGTAATAATCTGACTCACTTCTATCGTTCTACACAGAATGCTGCCTCCTGATTCGATCCCTCCTGAAGGATAGCCCAAGACAACGGATTTATTTGAGGAAAATCCTTCAACATGAATGGTTTAAGGTAATGAGCCTAAGATCAGCTACAAATGATTTTGAAGATATATTCACTTTTCATTTTAAAGATTTGAAAAATATTTTCTTCTAATTGTAATCTATGACTATAACCTTATTTTGTTTGTTTGTTTCAGGTCACAGACATTAAGAGGAACTAGTGCAAAGTGCCCGTGCAAAATCAGTTTTTGTGTGTGTTTTTAGTTATTGTTGGTTCGGTATGTTTGAGTGCTCATTGTTACAATTAAACAGCAAAAGTTCAGAGACATTTTTATTTGTGCATGGTAGAAAGCAAATACTGATCCTGACATAATGAAATACAATAAATATGGAAAACTGAACTACACGATTGAGGGAGCAGGCTACACTGTGAACTCCGAGAAAACACGCTGGTGCAAACAGTTTGTGAATAGGCCACTACAAATGATGGCCGTGAAAGAGACTGTGAACGCATTGAATAGGATATGTTTAGTTGGTGAATAGCTTAGGCTACTATTACACAGTAGTGATAACGTTAAGCGCACCAGAATAAAATATAATATTCAGAAATAAACAGTGTAGCTGACTTACAGATTCAGTTAACATCCACAAATGAATAAGAGCGACGATTCAGGGAGCAGGCTACACAGTGAACTCAGAGAAAACGCTACTTAAGCTCCGATGCTTTCTTCGACCCTCTCTGTCTCTCAGTGTGAGAGGGGGAGTGGCCAGCAGCTAGAACGGCAAAAGTGCTGCTTTTACCGATATATTTACCGATTTCTTTTGCATTTCTAATCCAAACAACGCCAAACTTGGCACTGCACTTACTCATGCCCGTAGCAAGACACCTGTGAAGTTTGAAATCCATCGGACTAACGGTTCGAGAGATGTACGTGAATAACAGACACACACACACACAGACAGAAAGACGTTCCTGTAATTTATAGATAGATCCACAAATGAATAAGCGCGACGATTCAGGGAGCAGGCTACACAGTGAACACCGAAAAAACGCTACACTTGAGCAAACAGTTTGTGAATAGGGTACTACAAATGATGGCCGTGAATAAAATATAATATTCAGAGTGTTTATGTCAGATGTTTATTTTTAAACCACAACCTTCTAAGTGCTTCTTTTACTGATATATTTAACTATATCTTTTGCATTTCTAATCCAAACAACGTCAAACTTGGCACTGCACTTACTCGTGCCCGTAGCAAGACACCTGTCAAGTTTGAAATCCATCGGACTAACGGTTCGAGAGATATGTGAATAACAGACACACAGACAGAAAGACGTTTCTGTAATTTATAGATAGATGTCAGAGCTGCGTGTCATGTCAGAATTCCTCTCTTGGCCACCCCAGAAGTTCCTGTGAAAGCTGCTTCTGCCACGGCGCTCTCCAAAGGATCCTGCACTGGATTTCACAGAATTTCCAGTCTTTGACTGCTTCCTCCTTCTGTTTTGCATTGAAGGGTGTGGATTGGATCCACTGCTGCTTCAATGTATATGTAATGAGTGATTATAATCAAGGTATTAATCAATATTTTTCCTTCTGAATATCAAATGAGTTGAATGACTTCTCTGGAGATTTTACTTTGTTATAGAAGTTACCAGTGTGATCACTGAAATGTTCTTTTCATGTATTCTTTAATGTCTGTATTTGCTATCTGAATGCAGTAACAGTGCTTGCTTATTTAGCCCGTCTTCCAGAAATGAAATAGGGACATGTTTTGTGTTTGAGAAAGGTCTTCAACGTGTTAAAACATATAGGAGTCATTGAAGCCAATAGTTTAAGGGACCATTTCTTTGTTAAAGCCTTACTTTCCAGTTAGACTAAAGTGTAGCTCTCCTTGAGAGAAAGAACGCATTATCTTGATGTTTTGAGAGGACTCTCCTGTTTATAGTTAGAGCCTGGCCAAATCCAACCTTGTGGAAGCTGTGTGTCGGTGTGTGTGTTAGTCTTCTTGGTTACAGGTTAAGGAACCACTGGCATTATTGGAGATTGACTGAGTTGTTGTTCAGGACATGCTGGCGCCCAGCAACCCAAATCTGAGACCTGGAAGGCCACGACGTGCATTACTTCAGGGTCAGAGTGTCAGCAGCCTAATCGATGGAGATATGCTTCAGTCTATCTGTATATGTGTGGAAAATTACTATGTTTATTTATTTCTTAGCCAATGAGAATCATTCAACCTGTAAGCAATGACGTAGCTTAGACCTTGGAAATGGTATAACTGCTGTGATCTTTGTAACTGTAAGCGAGGCGGCCTACGAACTCCTGTGTGAGTCTTGAAGCTGACTTCTGCTGATGAAACTGCAAACTATCTTCAGTAAAACTTTTCCTCAATTTATTATAATTCTGACTCTGTGTCTTCTTTCAAACATCTGGTCCTTGGGTCCTAAACTGTTAACCCCTAACAGCATCTAGCAGGCTGATATGAGTGGTCCCACAATGCTTTAGCTACTTTGTAGCCCTGGTAGCGTCTGGCTCCTTGTTTTGAGGAAGTAATATTTTCATCTTGCAGCATTTGGTGACCATACATGAAAATGCAATGTAGATAGTGTAAATGATATTACAAATCTGTTATTTGTTCCCGATCAAATAGTTTTGACTGAGGGCAAAGTTAAGTTTTATAACTTTATATTTTTATTTAACCTTTGTACCTTGACTCAAATGTTGGCTTGTCTGTTTGCTATTCTACAAACTTTGTATTCTTGTATAATGGCTTATTGTTCATTTACTATTATTGTTCAATAAATAAAAAAAATTATTAATATTTTTCCTGATCTTGAGAAATGGTCTGTGTGTTATTGGTAGGGATTTATCAGCAGCTTCGTTGCAGGTTACATTGACTTAATTTATGAGGCATGGTTGAGCTTCCATTTACCATAACTTATGTGTGTGATGACTGTTTATATGTGAATAAAAGCCTAAATTCTGTCTGTTTGTCATATAAAGCGATCACATCTCTTCAGAAAATTTAGACTAAACCGCTCAATTCACATGAATTAGTTTTCAATCTCTTCACAAACTTTTTGAAGCATCAAAGTAGTTCTCTAGACCACCAATGGAGGGACCAAAATCTCTCAGATTTCATTAAAATTATCTTCATTTGTGTTCTGAAGATGAACGAAAGTCTTACGGGTTTGGAACGACATGAGGGTGAGTAAATGACAGAATTAAAATATTTGGGTGAACTAACCCTTTAAGTTTTACTTTAGTTCTCAAGTAAATTTAAACTGCAAGTTGCTTTAAATGTCATACATAAATTAACCATATATACTGAAATAATTGTCCTATAAAAATAATTGTGAGATTTAGCCAGTCAGTTTAGGATTATGAAATTATAGTGAGAGGCCATATAGTTGAAGGAATAGGAGCAGTCTATTTCAGTGGCTTGCATGAGGTAGCAAAATGATTAAATCACTAACATAACTAAAATACACCTAATCTTTTCATTTTTATGGAAAATCCTGACAGTCTTGAACCAACTACATTCTAAAAATTTGCAAAGAATTTAAATATGTCCTGCTTGACATACTCAATTTAGAACCATTTAAATAGCAAGTTATTTTTATCCATACAATCTAACCTACATACAAGTTAACCATGTATAAAATGTTCTAATCTAAACTATTTAAACTACTCAATCTTAAAAGAAAACAAAAATATGTTTTACAATCACAGAATTTATTGAACAAATGAAATGAACATTTGGAGTGCCTTCAGGCCAATCAATAACAATAGCCTTCAGACATATTCATGAAACGGTGGTTAAGCTTTTACCATAAAGACCTTTTCCTTTAAACAATTTTAAAGCTATATGGCTTATGACTTCTCTATTTAGAAAAAAAGTAGTTAAAAACATACCTGTATATACACAAACATACATATTTACATGTCTTGTTTTGTTTTTTTTATCTGTGAAGATCTGTGAAGTTTTCATTAAAATAGCAGTACAGGGAGAGTGTATGTTGTGCTGACAAAATTATCACCACATAAGTACACCTGAAGATGTTATCAACAACAAGGACTTGTAAGTAAAAAGCATAAAATATTCAGCAAGGAAAGTACAAAAGGGACTTTCAAACGCAACGTTCAAACCCATGCAAATTTAGAAAGAAACAAAAAGTGTGTCAGTCAGCAGTCAAGATGAATGACATTCATGATGGGTTTTCAGATTCTGTAGACTTTGCCCTTGAGTTGTCAGATCTTTCTTTTCTTTCCTCTTTCTTTTCTCTGCTCCTGCTTCTGTCCCGTCTGTCTCTGTCTTTCTCCTTGCCTCTGTCTTTGTCCCGTTCTCTGTCCCGATCTCTTCTCTCACGGTCTTTTCCACGTTCTCGATCCCGACTCCTTGAGCGTTCTCTTCTCCTGTCTCTATCTCTGTCACGGTCTCTATCTCTGTCTCTGTTCTTTGCTCGGTCTCGGTCATGGTCTTTTCGGTCTTGATCTCTCTCCCTTTCTCGGTCATGGTCTTTTCGGTCTTGATCTCTCTCCCTGTCTCGGTCATGGTCTTTTCGGTCTTGATCTCTCTCCCTGTCTCGGTCATGGTCTTTTCGGTCTTGATCTCTCTCCCTGTCTCGATCATGGTCTTTCCGGTCTTGATCTCTCTCCCTGTCTCGATCATGGTCTTTTCGGTCTTGATCTCTCTCCCTGCCACGGTCTCGGTCTCGATCCCGGTCTCTCCTCTTGTCTCCATCTCCGTATCGGTCAGACTCTCTCCGATCCCTCTCCCTACTGTGTTCTCTTTCCCTTTCCCTGCTGCGACCCCGCTCCCTTTCTCTTTCCCTGCTCCGGTCTCTTTCACGATCCCTTTCTCTGCCCCGTTCATGCTCATGTTCCCTGTTCCAGCCCCATGATCTTCCACCATGTCCACCTTCTCTGTCTCTGTCTCTCCTCCTATCCTCAGACAAGTCACGCTGCCTCTCTTCAGACATTCTTGAGGGGGCATCTCTGTCACGCGAACCACCATCAAATCTACTTGGACGGTTATGTGGCTCTGCACTGTCTCTGCTGGAACTGCTTCGCCTCCTCATTTCAGGTGAGTGACGTCTCCAGTGGTCATCGCGGTGGGTGTCTGGGCTGTGTCCACCTATACGACCCTGTATTGGGATGGGACCTTCAGGTGGTGTTGGAAGCAGAGGTCCACGAACAGGTCTAACATCTCTAACATCACTTGGGCTATCATCATTGTAGTTAAATCGTGCTGGTGGGCCAACAGCTTCCTTATCATAATGTCCTACTGGTGGACCTCTCGGACCACCAAACTGCTGAACTGATGGTCCCCGGTGCCTTTCAAAGTCTTGAGATGAAGTTCCCCGTGACTCCTCAAATGATCCCCTGTGTTGAGGTGAACCACGGAATTGGTTTTGAGGTGGAAATCGCTGTCCTGACATTTCACCTGTAGGACCAGGAGGTCCTCTTCGCCCATCAAAGTGGTTCGGAGGTGGTCCCCTAAAAGGAGGCCCGTGTGAGGGTATCTGGGGCTTCTCTATTCCCTGATGATAAGAGTTCCCACCATCTTCAAAATGATCACCAGGTCCTCTTGACATGTTAGATGGAGGGCCATGATCCCCAATATTATGAAGCAGAGGTGGGCCTCTTGGCCCTGGGAAGTGGGATGGTGTTGGAGCTCTATTACCAAAAGGATTTGGAGGGGGACTGGGGAATGGTGGAGGTGGGACCCTAGGTGCAGAGAAGCTAAAGGGGGGTGGAGGCCCATTAAACCTTTGTCCATCAAAGCTGGGAGGGGGTGGCCCGGGTAGTGGAGGCCCTGGATGTGGCCCTCTTGGTCCAATATGCTGAGGGGGCATTGAATTCATAGAATTATCAAAGATCTGAGGAGGAGGACCTCTCTGACCAATTGGTTGGAATGGAGGTGGTCCTCTTGGGGTAAAATTTGGAGGTGGTGGACCTCTTGGAGCAGCATCAAACTGAGAACTGCTACCCCACTGATTCTGGAAAGGTGGATATGAAGCAGGTACTGGATACTGAGAATGATCATTATCCCCACGGGGAGGAGGTGGACCTTGCATTGAGGGGATCTGCATTGGCGGAGGGAGATGCATGGGTGGTGGAACAGTCATTGGTGGTGGGCCTTGCATTGGAGGTGGACCAAGAATAGGTGGAGGCCCAATTGGAGGAGGAAAAGACATAGGAGGTGGAATGTTAGCAGGGTTTGTTGTTGATATATGCTGTATATGGGAACTGTGAGAATCCATATAAGATGAGTTGTCATGGATGACATCTTGTGGCACTCCTGAGTGTACAGATGTAGATAAAGTACTGATTGTTGAAATGTTATAATATGTGGTTGCAGTGGTCTCAATAGGCTGCCCAATGGATGAAACTTTGTCAGCTTTTAAAATAGACTGTCCAATGGATGAATCAGGTTTCAAAATACTGGCAGAATTAGGCCAAACCTCCTCAAAACTTTTAATCTCAGATTCAATAGGATCATCCTTCGTTTTGTGTTCCTCTTCAGGTTCGTTTTCCATGTAGCTTTCCACTAACTCTGGGTCAATCTTTTCTCCTAGTAACGGAATAGAAACTTCTGTGCTCTCTATATCAAGAAAAGGCACCACTTCACTCTTGCTTGCTTCCTCCTCACTTTCTTCCTCAGACTTAGATGCTTCTGGGTGCAGGATGGCAGGCTGCACCGAATCCAAGGTGGCAGTAACTTGCAATAGGGGAATATCTGCGGTTGCATCCTCTACTGATGTATCTTCAGTAGAGTCCAGCTGTGCAGTTTGTGTGTCTGCGGCTGTGCAAGTTTGTGTTAGTGATGTCTCTATCACTGTAGCTTCTTGTGGAAATGTTTTATCTGTAGTAACAGGAGATTCCTCCTCTGTCTCTGTGGAATCAGAAGTCTGTCTTCTATTTGCAGCTGCCTGTCTAGGGTCTCTACTCTGCCTTGGGTCTCTTCTCTGGTTAATAACTGGAGCAGCTGAACTCTTTGCCACCAACTCTTCAACCTTTTTACCAAGCTGCAGCAATTGACTGTTAGCTAACAGAGATGTAACAGGCTGAGAAATCAAAGTCTCTGGTATTTGCTGATGAGCTGCTTCCTCATGCTTCTGTTCCTCAATTTGTTTGTCTTCAAGCACTTTTTGATGCTCAGTTAATTTTTTAGCACTTGGATCAACCCCAGCATCATTAAAAAGAGAGTCATCCTCAGGGTCATAAGCGACATCATCTATCATAGAGGTGACCTCTGTTTTATTAATGACAGCAGATACTTTTGTTGTATTATGGCTATTTTCTGCACCATAGCCAACAGCTGGGTCATATTCTTCTTCGGGATCATATGGTCTATCATCCTGCACTTCTACTTCTCTACCCTTGGCGACTGCAAACTGTTGTACAATTGGATCCAGCATGGGCACAGGGACATCTACAGTACTTTGATCTGAAGGTGATAACGAGACATCAGAATCTTGCTTCTTCTTACCAAAAAGTGTTTTCAGGATAGTCTGAAGTGGAGTGGCTGTAGATGGTGCTGAGACATTGGAGGATGGAGAATTACTGCCTGTGCTAGTGCTGACACCAGGTGCTTTCACAGAGGAGAGTATGGAAAACACAGAAGAGATAGAACTTAAAGACTCAGAGGCACTGAAGGGTGGAGGGGTGCCTGGGGGAGTTGTGCTTATGGCATCCAGACTAGATCGAAGAACTTTGTCCTGTTTTATTTCAGATTTAGCAATAATGGATGGTTTTGGAAGGCCTGTCTCATCATCTCTTAGAGTTTTAGAACGTTTCTCCTCATTCTCCAGAGGGGCCCCAGGACGCTTCTTGTCCTTCTGGCAAATCAACAACCCCAGGAGGAGATTGGGACGAGCTGGTTCCAGACCTGCAAAAAAATGATAAAAAAACATTATTTCACAAATAAGTTTTCTATAGATCTAGGATATAACACCTATATACATGTTAAGAGGTAAGAAATACACATTAAGAGAGCCTGTTCCACATAATACAAACTGGTAACATGAACTGTTAAAACTTACCTATACCAAACTTATTCTTATGTTAGTTTTTTATTGTACCATCCAAATTATCCTTGTGATGCATTAAATTAGTAATTACCACGCAAACTTTGTTAATTTAGCATAAATATTCCCTTACACACCATAAAAGCTCTTAATTATATAAAATATATAGATAGAACAGCCTTTCATTATTAACAACACTGCTCATGTTTCTTCCTCTGGCAAACTTGTGCCAATAATGACAATTCTAATCAACAAAACTGTATGCAATTTGTCTCAGGATAATAATCACTCCTTGGGCAGGTCAGGTTAGACGATTTACTTGTTTTCCTTATAAGACAGGATGATGTCCAGAATATAACTTACCATGGTTGCCATGATATTACAGCTAGTCCAACAGCAGACAGCATAAATGGCAGCACTTTCATTTTGAAGTGCAATTTTTCAGTGAGATGGCATTAGTTATACGCCTTAAGTTATATATTACATTTATAGGTAGTCACTTTGAGCAACTCCATTATTAAACACTTATTCTTAAAATGAAATATGAACCTGAAAAAATAAGGCTAAGACACAAATATCTAGGACATCAAACTTGGATTCATGATATATTTTATTAGAAAGTCATAAAATACATGACAACTTGCAGACAGAATTAAGAACACACCAAAAAAAGCACACAAACAACTTTGTCTGGAAGAAACTCATTGTATGAGTTACATTTTGTAGCACTTTTGATTTGGCCAAGAATTGTTTTCCATTTTGTAAATTGTGGAACAAGCTTTCCATTTACAGAATAAAGAGTTAAAATACAGACAGACTTTAATCATGCTTACCTTATGTTAACAAAAACAGTTTTTATTAAAAGTCTGTGGAAGACACTAAGATGATTCTTTAAAAAAAAGAGATTTTATAGTATCCTTGTACATGCTTACCTGGTCCATCAAATGGCAGAAGCTTTGCAGGAAGTGGGTCTTTTGAGCTCAGAGGGATGAGGTAAAGGTCTTTAATGCGTTTGTTGCTGTTTGCCACTACTCCAAACCGCTTACGGCTACTGAAATAAGAAAACAGAGAAACATACGCCACCTCCTCCTCTTCAGTCGCTGGATGGAAACGAATGAGACTCAGTTCCTGAAAAAATAAAACTCAGAATCAAAAAACAGAAATCACAATGATGCACATGAATAAAGCTAAGTACCATATAAATTGGGTTGACTTTCTAAGTTCTGAATTTGATTCTAGTGCAACTGAAATTAGTTTTCTTTTCATACTTTTGACAGCGAAGTCTTCAACTTTCCCACATAATCCCAAACAGTGTGTGGTGATATTCTACCGCCAATATGAATGGTGTCAGGCAAGTCCTGCAAATAAAATAAAAACAGTTGTTAAAATGAATCGATAACTCAACTTGAACCCAACAACCTACTACGAAGACCTTTAAGAAAATCTTTAGAAAACAAACCTCCTTAATATGCTCAAATGATCCTGAAACCATATAGGCTTTTGTGACAAACTTGGCAACAGAGTGCATGTTTATGAATCCTTTCCACATCATCTCTTGTCCAGACAAGAACAAAGCGGTTTCACCCTCAGGAGTGGGCTCTGACACACTGATGCAAACACAACAGATTTACAAATATTACTACTTACTAAAATGATAATGTAGAAAGAAAAGCATTTTACACTAAATGTCATAAATTCTGCACCTGGTAGTACTTGAGCCATAATTGCGCAGATCTTGTGAAGAGGCTGGTTTTGGCATCACAGTTCTGGCTAGAGATGCTGGGGCAGGAGGGGGCATAGGCAAAGGACCCTTTGCTTCTACAACCGCAGGTTCAACAGAGATAGGAATATTTGCTGGCATAGCAGGAATATCAGGGACTATGTGAGGCACAGAAGACCGATGACCAGCAGTACGAGGATCCCTTCGAGTTATTGTAACGGAAGAGACTGTTGGTAAAGCAGCAGTGACTGGGGGCTGAACCACAGGAAATACACCGCTTGAATCCTCCATCACAGATGTAGAATCAGGCAAAGGCATTTCAACACCAGAAAGAGAGGAAACTTGAGGGAGATCAGCAGGGGATTTGGATGGTCGTGGCTCTGGTTTAGACTTAAAAGACGGCTCTGGCTTTTTAGGCGCAGACATCTTGTTTTTTTTAGATGGTGGTTCATCATCTGCAGACTTTTGGCCTGAAAAATTAGCAAAAATTGTAATTTAATTATTAGCTGTTAGACAGATCATAGGTGTATATAATACAACCAGTAGTAGGCACTTTCCAAGAAATCTTAAGGGTATGTGACTTTTTATATTTGGTGATATAGTCCCACCTGTACAGATCTTGCAGTTCAGGTCAAAGAGATGAGCCCTATGCTCTGCTGTAGTGTCTTTCAGCATAATACTGAAGATATCTGGCATTGAGCTGCCTTTACCAGCATTGACTGGTGCTTGCTGTGCAGAAGTAGGCCGTGTGTCCTCTTGGGAGTCCTGCACAAAACAAGGACAAACATAGAATGAGAGGGTCAATGAACAATTTTAAACTTTAGGAAACTATTCTCATCCATGTGAAAGAAAAGACAAAATAAGATCAAGTTGGTAGGTGTGAGAACAAATTATGTATTCAGGGAGTCGTTTTAGGAAAATTAAATGAGAGCGGGATTCAGAGAGGTGTGTGGAAGAAAAGACAGAACAGGAAAGCAAGAAAGCCAGCACTTACAGCAGCAGAAGCCAAGTAGGGAGATTGGGAAGTGGCAGGCATACATACATCTCCATCAGACATAGGAGGAGGAGCTTCCTCCATGTCTACATCTGGGGGAGCACCCTCCTGTCTAGATCCACTTTTGGGCTGGGATCTCCCACTTAACTCCAGACTCTTTTGGAAAAAGAACATAAGTTTAAGCAAAGAGCATGAAAATAGCATCATTTAATCTGAGTTCACCCAAACAAATTCTGTCTTGTTTTACCTCAGAGATCTCAGATTTTCTCCAGTCTGACATCTCCTTGGAAAGAAGTTCTTCTGGACTCAGTCTCACCAGCCTAAAAGGACTGATCTCGCCACCAATCACACGATAGAACAGGCCCTGCCACACAGCCAAGTAAAAAAAAAAAATACAACTCTCAGCATTGTTACATCTCACAAAGCTACTAAAAATGCATATGTACATTACAATTGATCATAATTGTCTCTAATAAATATACAAAAAAGTAACTCACCTTGTTTTTGGGGTCCTTTAGGTTAAACATAAGGGACCTGTACTTGTTCTTGTACTTGTTATCAGTGTTCAAATAAAGGTTAAACATCTCCTTCTCAATGCTGACGGCCAACTTTCCCACTTCGCTCTCAGACATGGAGAGATCATCACTGTCACTGACTCTGTGGCACAATAATGAATTTAAAAATGCAAATTATTGGAATGACATTACAAATCATTTTATATAAAATATTTAATCACTATTCAGGAGAACATTTAAAAGGCAAAAATTTAAACCTATTAAAAAATGTAATGTAAATGTTAATGTTCTTGTTGTTGAAAATGAACAATTTATATAATTAGCGAATACATCATGAATACATTTTCCAAACTGTTTTTGTCTTATCCTGAATCACTATGGTATGCCTAAAATAAGTGTTTATATTCATATTAGTTTAGACAGAACAGGACAACCACACCAGAGTAACCCAGTACTGGCGTGAACTGTCATGCACATAAACAGAGAGCATGCGTTTTGTTAAATTAACCACTAGGGCACTTAAAGTTACATAGTGTACCTTTAATATTATTCAATTATAAGTTCATCTAAATTATTTTCCATTTTAATGTGTATTTATTTCTTATTTATGTTTACCATCAGGTTAGATGCTACAATAGTTCATGAGATAAAAATGATCAGCACAAAGTAAACGTTCTACCCCTGAATCATCGCTCACCTTTTATACAGGATATCAGTCAGTGATCGTCTGATGTTGGATCTCATCTGGTTGTTGGGCGGTGGCTGTGGAGGAGCAGAAATGGCAGCGGGCTGGGTTGGTTTAGGCAATGGGTGTTGGGTGGATGACACTGGGGAAGGTGGGGTTCTAGAGGTAGGAGAGGGACCAGGCTCTGCAGACTCCTTTGGCCCTGCCTGTGGCTGTTTTTTTGGGATAGTAAAGGTGCTTTTGCCAACACGAAGAGCTCCAGAGGCATGGTGGCGAGATCCGGGGGGGCCTGAAGGAGATAAAACCGGAATTGGTGGTGGGGGAGGTCCCGGCTTCTTCAATTTGCCCTGCGGTATGGGCTGTTTTCTTAACTCTCTGCCACTGCTCAAAGGTGCTGCATTTGTTTTGCCTTTGGGAAGAGGAGAGGTGGCAGCAGCAGCCTTTGTCCCCTTGGAGCCAGGAGACTTCTTCCCACCTTTGGGAGCAACATTTGTAGCAGGGGGTTTCTTGTCAGCGGGTGCAGTCTCCTTCTCTGGTTTGACCTCTTCATTGCCCTCCTTTTCTTTGTCTTTTTGGGGAGCTGCAGGACAACAAAAGGAATAAAAGGATTCATGAATGCAGAAATGGCAAAATTACTCCAAATAGCTCTTCATTTGGTAAAAAAAAAAAAAAAAAAATTGTAGTGTGAAATGCACAATTGTAGTGCCTTGCCTTGAAACTGTAATAATTTTCTCTCAAGTTACTGAATATGAAGACCACCATTACCAGTTCAAGAATTGGATTAAAGACACAAACAACAAAATGTTGAACATGTAAACTTTATTTTAGAAAAAAATTACAATCATCTTTAAGCAAGTTTAAGGACTACCTGACTCAGACCAGTCAGATGTATTTGTATATATTTAATTATATTCTTTAAACAATTTATTAATCATAATATTCAGAAAGTGACTAGGTAGCATAAATAATGTACCAACAAACTGGAGCACATAGCAGCTATTATTTGGTATGTAAATTTACATTTTTTTAATTTTTTATATATGGCTAATTTGAAGAAAAATACGAAGGGTTCATACCACATGAGCCAAATTAAGATTCACTGCTGCCTTGTTTTTAATAATTTTCCATTATATATCACTAACCAAAAGAAATATTTTTTTTGGGGGGGGGGGGGGGGGGGGGGGGATCAATTATATTAATTAAAATGTTGAAAGTACTGCTAATGTGCAACAATACCGCACATTGAATATATAAAGAATAAAAATGGAAATCGTGATGTAATAATTCAAGGAAACATTACATAAGGACTTTATGGCCTGGTTTCACAGACAGGGTTTAGATTAAGCCAGGATTAGGCCTTAGTTAGGACATTTAAGTAGCTTTATAAACATGCCATGGGAAAAAAAAAACTGGTGTGCATTTTGAGAAAACAATAGCACTGACATTTTAAGAAATGTCAGTGCAAGACGCTTTCAGTTCAAACATGCATTTTAGTCTGAGACAAGGCTTAAGCCTTGTCTGTGAAATCAGAGGTATAAAGGATTAATATTTTACCAGCTACATAACACAAATTTCAAAGTCAATTTGATTAGAGATCTGAACATATAACCAGTGTACGATAAACCACAGTGGACCTAAGCTCCCTTGTATTGCAGTAATGCATCCTTAAAAAGCACTTTCAAGTGAAGGTACACAATGTACTACAGAACATCAGAGTAATCCCATTCATGTGTTATTCTTATCAGACAAATTTCTCCATATCTTGATCAACACTAAAAGCAGAAGACACAAACCATCCAAGGAAACCTTATGTAAACTAATGTCACATTCATAATGTCATTCATCCATTTTAAAAAAGTTGCTGGGACAAAGACACAAAAATGATTGGCATTATTTTTGATTTTCTAATTCATAATTTCAGGTATCAAACAAATCCCACATTAGCTTAAGGTGTCCTCCTATGTTTTTGCATATGGCAAACTGAAAACTTGCCCTTTCCAGTAATCAATCATTCCTACTAGTGCAGAAAACAAAATTCAATCTCTGCATCAAATCAACTGCATTCAGCTTTCAACAAGTACACTAACCTCTCAATATGTAATTTGTTCATATTTAAATATGCAATAAGACAAGAGTATCAGCATTGTTCTACATTCTGTGTATATGTATAAACAAAGCTAGACATATCCCTGTGTGCTGCAATAATGAGGCATGTGAATTCTGTCGTTGTCTGCTGTGGGGTGATAATGACGTCCTCAGCTGTTCTTCATTACGGTTCCTCATTACATCAGCTTACTCTCTGGGCTCTTGGACTTTTCTGAAACGCCACAGTTCTTCTCTCAGGCCGGCTCCAAGGACTGTAGGCTTCTTATTGCAAAACACACTGTGACATTTAGCGGAAGGCTGACAAAGGCCAAAAGCAGGCAGAGGCCATGACATCCCATGTTGTCATCCAATAAACAGACTTCTCTCACAATTGAAGCACAGGGGCAGCAGAGTATTATCCGCAATTTCACTTTATTTTGAATGCCACTTTGTCCACTCAAGATTTATAAATGCAGTGCATGCAAGTCAAAGGAAATATCAAACTAAAAGCTGTTAGTTAAAAAGTTACATGTCTTCATTATTATGTAACAGGACTGTAGTCAAATGTCCATGTGATCAGAGACGTTCTATTCTTAGTCGGGGAGGAGGGCAGGAGAAAAAGACACCAAAACCTACCTGATCAGGTGTGCGGTCAGTACAGCGTTTCGGATGAAGTTATTGCCCCGATGACGGCAGAGATTGGAGATAAATGGCAATGGTATTCCACACATTGAGAAACTCAAATTCACATGCACATACATTGTAGATGTTTATCAGAAAGCTTTACAAAAGCATATCATGGCAAGGCACTACAGTTTGGGCTCAGATCCCTAGGATCTAAATTTTTAGATCACTTTTTTTAGTGCCGGAGAAAGTTAGATAAAATAGATTAAGTACTTATAAATAGACTGTAAAATACAGTCTTTATGCGTTTTAGATCATAAATACTTACCATATTTATCTTATTTTAAACTTACCTGTTCTGGATCTCTGAATGACCTGATACAGGTATTTTTCAAATATTAGCATCTTGTAGTGTTACTTAAACACTGACAAAATATTTAAGATGTAGCGCAGAGTGTCCAGCTTAAAACCATAATTATAGCTGTGCTAAAATTCTGGCGCTAAAATCCTTTAAAGGCACGTAATTTCAATTTCAGTCCAATTTACACCAGAAAAAGAGCAGCTATTTTTAGATCTTTGAATCCCCTTAGGCTGCAACAATTTCAATCAGTTGTTCTTGACAGTTCAACACCCCCATCATTGGTAGAGACAGGTCAAAAAAATGTGGAAAACCCTCAGAGAGATACATACACGCTTTGTTTAACACAGATGCTGATATGGGTGTAGTCTTTTCTGGCGTTACTGCAATGTAATTATGGTCACTGGACCAGGATGACATGGCCGGAGGGGGCGGATGCTCCTCTGCATGCTTGTCTTCATCATCATCCTCTTCCTCAGTCCCAGATTCTGACTCCTCCTCCTCCTCACCTTGGTTAGAGGACCTCCTTTCTGGTCCAGAACTCCTCTATAGACAAGAACAGAAAGCACTGTCAGCATTAAAAAAACTATTTAAAAAAAATTAAATAAATAAAAATTATATATTATATATATATATATATATATATATACACACAGCACATTGAATATATAAACCACAAAAAAATAATAGTCATATTTATAAATATATATTTTTTCATTAAATTGCTTTTTTTAAGACATCGAGGAAAAACATCAGCTATTTCACACCATTAAAAATGCAACAATTTTTTACATTTAGAGCAAAATCTATTGAAAATAGAGAATTAAAGATTTAAATTACCTATAGCTTTATAGAAAAAGAGCAAATACAATACCTGTTTTCCTGATTTATCGTGCACCTGAATTAGCAACTACTGGATTAAAAACTTTTCAATTTACACCTAAACACTAATGTAAGTGTATCCTCATATAACAGTCATTCAGCCATAATCCATGTGTAAAATAATTTCCCACCATTAAAGCCTTAATAAAATGGATATTGCATGATTATTATTAGGTGGCTATTAATAATACCTTCTGTGGTGATTTATTTGTGGTCTTTTTCTGCATTTTGGGTTTGCCCCTCTCTTTCTGTTTGGAGTCTTTTCCATCCGTGGTGATGATCTTCATGGCGGCAGCAGCATGTCTGAGTATGCAGTCGTTCCCACAGTAGACAGAGTCAGGGAGGGCATCTCTCTCACAGCCAGGGCCAATGCATTTTGGGAGGGAAGATCCCTCAACTGCAGTCACCTGCTAAAAACTCAGGGATGTCAAACCTCCGTGGCCACTACATTACGGCAGTAGATCTACACCGTTTGTAGCGTACTTTTTTTTTTTTTAAAGCAAGCTAAACAGTAGTATTTTTAGTTTTAACTATCAGTTTTAAAAATGGAACTTAATGTGGTCATGTGACAATACATTGCTATGTAGTTAAAAATGCTTACTTATAATTTTAAACTCAATTTTGAGTAAAAATGTCTTAACATTCTGTGTCCTGATCAAATGAGTCAAAGATGATTTTGGCTAATATTAACTCCAAGGTCATCCATGGCATTAGAAATAAAGTCAAGTCATTGCATTGCAGAATACAGTATCCAAAAGCAACAAGCTCAGTTGTATACTGCACATTTTGGCGACTCAAGTGGCTCATCTGGGTATTCAACAGATATTATATACCGCAGCAATAGTAATAGTAGCATGCTAACATGCTAACCCAAACAAAGTCACAAGACTTGTGAATATTTTGAATAATGATTTTTTTTGTTTTTGTTATACTTTTCAGCATTAAAAAAAAAAAAAATTCAAACAAAAAACATAGAATTTTGCAATTATTGTTAAAAGATATAGGAAATACATAAGATAGCAAAAAAGATGAGCAAATATTGACATCAAATAATTTAGAATCAATTATTAGACTTTAATAGTATTTAGTCTTTGCATATTGTTGATTTCAAAATGTTTTTAAGTGTGGCTCATTTAAAGACACCTTTTAGTTTAATTGTTAATGAGGCAATCTCTTTATTATTACATTCATAAAAAAAGAAAACTTACCATATCTTAATATCATAATTAGATGCCTTTAGGAGGTGAAATTCAAGTGATTTGGTTGTTACAAACCCCCATTTATATTAGCAGGAAAGGTATTCAGTTGAGAAAACAACATGAAACCCAATAAAAACATTTTTCATGCTTTGCACTGGTGCTAAAAAGTGTGGTTCTCAAATGTTGTCGCTGCCATCTGATTTCCTTTTGATGTTTTCCCAACATTAGCTAAAAAATGTTGTGGTCAAACCTGGTACTCATGCTTATATTATACAATGAAACATTGAAAAATCACATAGATGATAGCTTTAAAATTTGCTAAATGCCAAATATTGGCATAAAAAAGCAGTTGTATGAATAATCTGAATCAGATATTGATGTTGCAATTTTACATTAAATTAAAGTTAAACTTTATCATTTAAAAAATGTCACTGATAATAAACTGTCGAAATTCAAGCATGGAAGCACCAAGCATTGATAACTGTATCCAGAACCTGTATTCTTCAACACCATGAAATCAAATGTGTAAAAAAAAAAGTGCAGTATTCAAACTCGTGTTTCATACGTAGACATACCGGCTGGAAAATCTTTATTTTCTTTTTCCCACTTGGATTGGTAGCCTTCTCGATCCTGCCCTTGATACCCAGGTCATCAGAAGCTTTCTCCTCTGTGGTGGCTGCAGAAGTGCTAGATGCTGTAGTGAGACCGGTCTCAGTTTTACGAAGGCCAGCTACTGGCCGTTTGCCATTCTCTGCAGCTGCTGTGGAGGAGCCGGACTTGGAAATCTGCCCCTTCTGTGTGTAGCAGTTTGGACAGACATAGTCCTCTCCATTTCTCTCCATCAGTCGGCCACGTGCCTCAGAGATCCCAACGCAGTCGCCATGAAACCACTCCTCGCAGCGATCGCAGCAGATCATGAACCTATGCAAACAATGACCAAACACCCTCAATAATCATTAAATCCACAAGAGACATAAAACCTCTGCTGACAAAAACAGAAAGCAAGCAAAGGACAATCTCTGCTTCAAACAAACACATGACACTTTTTTTGCATCTTGCCTGATAAGGACAGTGTGTAACATTATTCAAGTGTTAAATGAACTACTAACAAAGAAATCGGATGGACCAATACAGAATTATGGAACCTGTCTCAATCATTCTTGTCAGGATACTCATAATTTTGACCCTTTCAACTTGGGCTTAAAACACTTTCTGCAATCTGACAACCTCCTTACTGCTGATGATTTATGAAAAACAATAATTATAGAAATCAGTAAAAACAACGCAACTTAAAAAGTATAGGTCATATATCATTGGAAATTAGGGTCGTGCTACATATGTTGCTTTTCCTTGCTAAAACTCAGTTATAACAATGCACTGGGTGGCGCTGTGGAGCTGGTTAACAAGTTGATTGCATTGATCACAGAAAGTCGTTGTCTTCGATCAAAATAATTTTACTAAATGACCTTACAAAATGGAATTACTTTTGATCAAATGGATCAACACGTCGTGTAGAAACATTGTCGTGTGGAAACATTGTGGGGTGAAACAGATTTATCATATCACCACCATGAAATCACATGAAATCCAAACACCAATCGAAAGAGGAAAGACATTCACAACTGCAGGTAAGCACAGTTGTACCCAACGAGCCGTGAAGATAACTTATCTGATAGCAAAATGATCGAGACACATGCTTCCTTAAAGTTTCGTCGAGGGAGACAGGTTTAAGAACAGAAAACATAAAGTGCTGTAAGAAACTTTGCTTAACACACTGTTATCTGTGTCCCTGCAGAGTCTTTCGGCGGAGCGCATTTTCTCCTCATCCAGCCTTATTGTTATCAGACTGAGGAGCCAACTTTCACCTGAGCATGTGGATATTCGTTTTCCTCAACATGAACATGTGAAATAATATAAACACAATAACCATATGCTGACTGGATAACTGGCACAGTCTGCTTCGGCTTAAACGCTTTCGATCTGTATTTTTTTTTGTTTACACACATCGTTTAATATTTTCAACTAAAAGAATACCTCAAGATGTAATGAAAGCTTGTTGTGTATATTTGCTAACCATGAGCTTGTTCAGAAAAAAATCTGTACAGGAATGCAACACACATACAGTGTGTGCCCCACATAGATCAAACTATGTCTGCTGTGTGAAAACACCCTCAGATGCACAAGTCAATCAAATACAGATATCATTTGTGTCAAACTCATACTTATTATGGGCAATGCCAATACAGTTTAGTTTTAAGATGTACGTGACACCAATAACTTGCACAAGACCTAATAGTTTTAGCACACAAAACACTTACTAGCACTCATATTGATTCCTCCATGGCCTGATAAAGACTGCTTAGGCTTTCTGTGAAACTCATGATTTAGTTTTAAATACGCTGAGCGATACATGTGCACAAACTTACAAGGTATAAAAACACTTGAGTTTTGTTCCTTTGTACTCTCAATCTTCTGCTGATCACACTCACATAAGAGCTCTTTTTACATTTAGTACTTACTTCACACTGTAAACTTCTGTAAAATCTCTTTCATTTTATGCAAGTGATAAATACATTAACACAAAAGTGCATAATATTAAACAAACTACATATACTGTATATAATTAATATGTATACCAATATTATTAAAATAATTAAAACTGATTATTTCATTAATATTCTTAGTCATTTTATAATAACTTGGATATATAAAAATATGTATTATATACATATACCCATTTTATATACAAACATTATTACAATTATTTACATCTCAAAAACATTGTTTCTTAGTCTTTTTTCTCCGCTAAATCTACATCTAATTCACCCAGAATCCAGCATATCAGCTAAAAAGTATCTCATGCACCTTTAACAAAGACACGTACCTTTTGTTGTGTTTCTGCCTGCAGATGCAGTAAAGTGCATTAGGGTCATAACCATCACTGTCGCAATCACTGGACGACGACTCATCATCATCATCGTCATCGTCATCCTCCTCCTCCTCATTCTCTTTCTTCTCTTTGCGGAGCTTCACTCCTATTTTGGGTTTAGGGTCTCTTTTAGAATCTTTACTGACTGCTCTGGTAGGACGTCTATTTATGGACTCATTTGAGGACTTCTCTTTGCTCTTATTACCCTCCTCCACATCTTCCTCTTCTTTCATCTCAACATCCATCGCTTGTTCCTTTTTTGCTTCCACATCCTTTCCATCTTCAGCACTGGCCTCAGTCTCAACGTGTTCTTGAGTCTCTTTCGTTACTTCACTCTCAGCCTCATCTTCGTTTTCAGAGCTGCCATCATCACTCACCGAGTCTCCGCCTGCTTTAGGCGTCACTGCCCTCCTCGCCCTTCCCCGGCCCCTTTTCTCTGGTGAGGCCACTTTCTGTTCCTCTGATTTGGCTTCGGCATTTCCGTCAAAGCTGGCCTCGGAAGCAGTTTCAGCATCGGTTGGTGTCTGGGATGGAGGATCCCCTCCCTCAAGTCGTGAAGGACAACTTCTCCTGCCCGTTCCTCTTCCTCGCTTCACAGTGACCAGAAACTCTTCCAGTTTGTCCGTGCGCTTTGCCTGCCTGCCGCTACGACGCACTGGGGCGCCCTTGCCCTCTGGAGTCTCCGCTGCCATTTCTCCAGGGATTTCCCTCTTAGCAATGGTAGTCCGACGAAAGCCCCAAGTCTTCTTAAACTCGCGTAAGGGCTTTGTGGATTTGTCAGGGTCCTCTACTTTGTCTTCACTAACATCACCTTGGTCTTTTTGATCTTTGACTTGGTCTGAGACTGATGTTGGTTCTGTGTGTGAAATGTAGCAAAATTAGTTCACAATAAATGTTTAAATGCTAGAGATATGCAATTTGATTAACAAAACTCTGATATGTACATCCAAGCTGATAAATCAATCAAAATGCAGGTGCAATATCAGTAAAAACATGTTAATTGATATGGTGTGACGTCACACCACACATTGAAAAAAAGATTTTAAGCCATTTTTAGCCATTTAATGTTTTCCAGTGCATGCACAGAATAGACAGGAACTCTTAAATCTCAATGATTACATCCTGTTTCAATAATTTCCCAATTTGAAATCCTGATTGGAGTCAATGGTGGAGTGGGCCGTGGGTACCTTGTGAACTGGTATCCACAGGATCCTGGCTGGGCTCAGGCTCATGGGCTTGAACCAGCTCAGGGCTCACACTCTCCTCCATAGCAGAGAGACACTATTTTTCAAACAGAATATCTATAATTAAGAAAGAACAAAGATTTAATGGAGAGTACAACTCCCAAAGAGTATTACAAATACCTAAGCGAATAGTCTTCTCAGCTGAAGCCTTGTGGAATCCTAGTAGAAGGTGCCAATGAATCTTTCCTTTGGATGTGCCATGCATGCATTTAGTAAATTGTATTGAGGCCTATAAAAAGGATTTAACATGCTTGAGATGTCTAAAAGTGCTCCATCCTTGATCTATTGCATTCAGAGTGTAGTCAAATTAAAATACACTACATAGAAATTTAAGGATGTGTAAAATATTCTCTAAACCATTTAGACAACAATAACAAAACCATGACACTGATGGAAACTATTTCTCTTCTTGTTCCTACAGTGCACACTGGGCTTCTCTCAACTAAATCACATTAAACAAATATTTCTAAAGATCTTAATATAATTAATATCTAGAACATGTTCAAACTGTATAATTCAGAGAATGATGTCCCCTGAATGAATACACAACTTTGCATATACAAATACTAATATTAACCATTTCCCACAAGTAAATTCCAAATTTTACTCACAGCATTGTCAATTATACAGTAAAACTAAATAGTTTATGAATTGTGTAAATGTTGCATAAAATAGGTACACTGAACTGAACATATATAAACACACACTAAAGTTCAAAAGTTTTTTTTTTTTTTTAAGATTTTTAATAAAAGAAAATACTTTTATTCAGCAAGGAAACATTGAATTTATTAAAAAAAAGAAGTTGCCATGGCAAGAATAAAAAATTACATTTTAAATTACACTAAAATAGAAACAATTATTTTAAATGTAATATTTCATAATATTACACTTTTAGCTATATTTTATTTTAACTACAAATGCAGCCTTGGGTGAACAAGACTTCTTTCAAGTCTACACACACACACCACAAGAATTAGAATCAAATAGAATATCACATCAGTGGAACAGTAGTCGAAAATATTCCATAAAATGATTTTATTCTTAAAAAATAAGCAGGATCAGTTGAAAACATATCTACTTAATTTATAGACAAAGGTTTCATCATAAAAAGTTTGTGCATTTTGAGTTTGAATATATTTTTCCTGAAACTTCTGAAAAGGACTAAAGACTAATCAATACACTCTTTCAAGCAGACATAAATAGACATGCATATATCAAGTTTGTATTACTACTGAAAACCTCCACCATTGAATTGTGTATTTTAAGTTTCATACAACAGTGTAATACATTTATTACATTGGGTATTATTCTAGTAGTCTAATTATAATGCACTTTTGAATTACACAGTCAATGCATTGAATTTTCATCATTCAGTTTAATTCATTTGACATGTTTACACACTAGGAATTAATTTCATATTATGCAAAAACTACTTTTGATTATTTTGAGTTTCATACAATTGCAATAGATGGACTTTTTTGTATGATGTGATAGTTATATCAAATATATCTGGTTTAAGGCTAACAGAACTCAGCATGATGCAGCATATCACAATGAAGATCATTTTATTGGCAAGAGCTGCATTAATAACGATTAGGCTAATAAAGGCTGTATACATCTTTAACACTGCAATCTAGCGAAAACCAGACCTGCTTTAAGAAGACACCTGCATTCTCTAACATGCATTTGGCAATGGAGGTAAAGTCATATTTATGAGTTTCCAAGACACAATTACTGTCAACCACTCTCACTACGATAAACAGTAACAGTAGGACTTCAGTTGTCAAAAAACATGCAGTCTCTCATACTAACAGTAGTGAAATGCTGTACCTGTTTGCTATGATGACTGGAACTCTTCTATTTAAGATACTGATCTATAAACAATGAAAAGAATAGTTAAAATTTAGCAATGAAAACTTGACCTCTCATGTTAAGGTGGTCAACTCAATGTGCTAGGTTGTCCTTTCAGCACAACATAACTCTTTTTCTGTATGTAATCTATGTTCCTAGTCAGCCAGTTTAGTCCAAGTTATACAAGAAAAATAAAAAATCAGCTCTCCAATTATGTACCAAAACTGTTACACAAGATCAACTAAACAAAAATATGCAAGTTTATGTCACATAATGTTGCACACTGTTGGTAAAAAACATTGGATAGATGTCTAAGAGTGACATAAATTGCTAATTATTATGTCTACAATTCTATAAAATAAAAAAAAACTACAGTTAATACATTTGCAAAAATAACCAGTTTACCTGAATAGAATAAGCAAATGGACATTCTATACAGAATTAAATTTGCCATATATTTGAATCCTTGCTAGCTCAAACACCAAAAATATTCATCAACTAGGCTACTGCAATAGACCCAACCGACTTAAGTTACTAAAAACACGTAATGCATTAACCAAAAATATTGAGATAATACAAAACACAACAAATAAGAATAAAAAGAAAATTTACGTTTCAAATGTGCTTAAGGCCTAGTTATTAAAAGTGTCCTGAGATCCATAAAATTACCCTTGTCTAGACAAATGTAGGCCTAATTTAAGGAAAGATGCATTTGCATTTTCAGAAAGAGTGGTATATTTATGAATACAGCATTCCTGCACACTACATTGGTGGTAATAAATAAGAAATGCAACTGTGTGCTCTGCAATGGCCGCCCATAGTAACAAGTAGCTACACGCCAACAAAACTGACACGAGCAACTCAGCAAAACTATAAGCCCTAACGTTACTTGCTGTAAAATACACATAAGCGTAGTAAAGGCGACAAAATGAGATAAAACAAAAAGCTTCCAGGATTAAATATTGAGATGTGTTACTTGCCCGTTAGCTTTAGCTAATAGCTAGCGCACGACCTCCATTTCTCTGACTCTTTCAGAAGAAATCATTTTACTCCTGCTATTTTGTTCCTTAGACTTATACATACGAGTCTGTGTGTATATAGCGTTGAATATTACTGAATATAGTTGAGCTAAATGGAGCTAAATCGAACATGTCTGCGAATCGGTTCTTTCGAATAGCGCTTACTGCCGTTTTTCGTCATCGAGCAATGACGCCATCACGTGGTTCCTACGTCCCGGCGTTCCAATAAAACATTATTTACGTATATGTTGCTGATTATGATGTTATTGATAAGTATGCTTTTTGTATTTCTATATTATTTAGTGTGCCACAGTGTCGCGAGGGAATCATACAGACTACTTTCGTGAACCGACTCGCCTGCATGTAGTAAGAGCACTGGTAGGTTTCGGTCACGGAGAGCTGCCACGTGAGGAGCGGTTATAGTCTACACGTAATTTTTTATCATTTAAATGACAAAATAATTGAGAGAGATTTCATAACCATGCATTAAGTTACATGCTAAAGATTTTAAATATTTAAACAAGTTTTCAAAAATATGTCACACATATCCGTATCTGCAAGGGCTAGCTTTCCATTCCTTCCATTCATGCAGAAAAATACAAAAACAAACTTAACATTACAATAAATTAGACTTAAATAAAAGCACAAAAACATTGTGCACCACATTAAACGTTAGTGCAGAGAACCGCACACACCCACTTTGTCGACACAGTACAAATCAAAACTTCACTGCATAAAAATTCAATCACAGTTTTAAAAGACGTAAGTAATGCAATCGGGTAACGTTACATAGCGATATGTAAGTTAAATGCTTAAGAAAATAACGTACAGTCAAATTGTAATAAAATAAGATTAACATAAATAAAACAGGCATGCGTTTAAACTCACATAGCAACAGCTATTAATCAAAATACAGCTGTTTATTCTTCTGTCCCAGGTTGGTTTTCTCCATCTGGAATAATCTTTTCTTATCGTATCAAAATAAATACGGAGGCTCGTGGCGCCATTACTGGAGCGCGAGTTTCACTTATGTAAATATGACAAACTGTGTCTGCATCTCTGCCTTTTATTAAGCACAAATGAACAGCGAAATAGCATGCACTAGTGCTCATTACAACTGGAAATGCATACTTACTTGTTATCATTAATGTCGTTTGGCGTACGGTCAATGCAACGGTATGACCTCCATTTTCTTTTCTTGTTGATGATGGCGGCGGATTTTTGCCCGTAGTGCTCCAGTCCAGATAGCGTGAGACGAAGCACATTCGAAGTTGAAGTTACAATGTTGGACAGCGACGCTGTGTCGTGGGGGTGAAATTGCATCATCCTCAGATATCTGACATGCAGAAGTGCGCCCTCTAGTTTTCAGAATCAGAATAGGCCTATATTGTCAATATGCTTACACTCATAAGAGATTTGTCTCGGTGACAGAAGCGCACATTTTGAATGACAACAATTAAGACAAGGGTAATAAGAATAAAATAAATGTATAAAAGAAAAATAAATATATAAAAATAGACAAAAAAGGCAATTGACAATGTAGGCCCTACCGATAAATAGGCTACAATTTTATAAGGGAATGTGATTAAAACGAGGTATGATATCCTAAACTGATAAAAGTATAAATAGAGTTGGGTATTGGAAACTGGGAGCATTTAACGGTTCATGAGGTAGGTGGCCTGAGGAAAGAAACTTTTCTTTTGTCTGGCTGTTCAGGTGCTCAGTGCTCTGTAGCGCCGACCAGACGGCAACAGTTCAGAGAGGAAGTGGCCGGGATGTGAGGGGTCCAGAGGGTTTTTTCCAGCCCTTTTCCTCACTTTGGATGAGTACAGTTTTTGGAGTGTAAGAAAGGGTGTACCGATGATTCGCTCTGCAGTAGTCTTCTGAGGTCTGAATTGGTAGCTGAGCCAAACCAAAGTCCCTTTCAGGCAAGTCATTTCACTCGGCGGCCATCTTTGAAACTCCTCTCTGGCAGCTGTTTCAGACAAGCAAGTACAGATCCTATCTCTTTGAATGGGGAAACATCAAATTAATTTTCGTATTTGAAATCACCATTGAAATCTGACAACAGCTGTATCATAAATTCTTATGCTTAAATAGCATTAGAAAAAGCTTATTTTTAGGCTGGAGCAGCCGATGCGCAGGAGCTAAAGCAGAAGGCTCTTTCATTTTGAAGGTGGGACTTATTCCACCATATTGTGCATTGCACTCTCTCCCATTCATAGTAATACCAGTGCACAATCTTTCTTCTTTCTATATATAAAGTCTTTGGACAAACCAGACAAGAAGTTCAGAGGACAGACCCTATGACTGGCAGGTTGAACTTTGTCGTCTCAAGTCACCATGAAATCAAAATGGACCATTCTAATATTTTATGGAGTATTGGCAATTTTATTATAAATGATTTTTCCGTGCACATCCTTATTATTTTAAAATTATAATCTTTAATCAAAATAACATTATGTTACATACTTAACTACGGTTCTCTGAACAGAAGTGAGGTATTGCACTATGGGAGATCTCAGATGGTCTCAGGCGTGACCAATCCTGGAATTACCAATTACACCACATCTGACCAATCACGACAGTGATGCAGGATTCCCGCCTCCCTAATATATATTGCTGCTAGCGGTCTCCACTTCATTCTCAGCATATCTCTGTGCAGCTGCAAGGAGGAATTCTTGAATAAAACAAAAACTAAAAAACACCTCATGAATGAGTGATTTTTAAACACGTAGGATGGAATGAGCCAGTTATGGTTCTGTGACATCCAGTCTATAAAATTGGACAAAAGTGTGAGGTGAAGCCCAGCTTGTTGCTGCACATATGTCCTGAGATGAAATGCCCTTAAATAGTGCCCATGAGGTAGCCATACTTCTGGTAGACTGAGCCCTCGGCCATGAAACAAATAACTTAATTTGTTTCAATGTGTGCACCATCGCTCAAACACATTCCATTTCCGATCATATGCAGAGCACGTTGAAGCCGCTCTCGCATTCTGAATAGTCTTAATCACCCTTGAAGGCAAACCCGTAACACTCAAGTTTAACCTCTCACAAGCCAGACCCAAAGAGTCACCTTGTCCAGGGCTGGATGAAAAAAAATCCCAGTGTAAGAGAGAGGAGGTCCCTGTGCAGCAGGAGAGGCCAGGGCTGGTCACATAGGAGCTGGATTATCTCCGTCAGCCACAATTTCCCGGGCCAGTTTGGGGTGATCAGTATGACTTAGTGACAGCATTCCCTTTCTTATTTTAGTGTTGGTACAATCAGACTGTTGGTACGTGGAGGAAACACGTAAAGCAATGCGTTTGCCTGTAGTTGCGCTAAACCCTCCACATCCATAGGAGCACCGTCTCTCGCCAGAGAAAAAGAGAAAAATAGAGGGCAAGGAGTGTTTTTGTGAGAGCTGAAGGGATCTAAAGCAGCTTGGCAAAATCTTTTCCACAACTGGCTCACTACCTGAGGATGGAGAGTCCAGCGCCACCGTCCAGTGCTGAAACTCTCTCACTCGCAACAGTCCCAGTGGAATAAATGAGAAGGTTCAGGCCGTCAGTCTCAGAAGACGTAAACAGTCTGAATGGGACCTTCTTCCCCTTCTGAAAAAGGGATAAACAGCCGTGAATTGAGCTGATGCACTCAAACAGAAATGCTTGATCTAAGGTCTGACCTTATAGGTGTGAGTTTAATCTGAGACCTAGGTAGATTATATCTTGTATGGGCACCAAGCAGCTTTTAGTCTTGTTAATTTTGAAACCTAAGTTCTCTAAATGAGACATGAGTACTTTTATATCTATCTCTGCCTGCTGCTGTGACGGAGCACAGAGGAGCAGATCGTCTAAATAACCTGACACTCTGAGACCCACTATTCTCAGCGGTGTCAGAGTTGCTTAAAAAAAATTCTGAACACTCTAGGGACTAATGAGAGACCGAAAGGAAAATTCATAGGCTGTGCCTAGATAGGAAATTTTCTGTGTGCCGGGTAGATGCTTCTGTGAAACTAAGCAAAATAAAGTGAGATAACACCCTTAATGACAGCGTTTTGAACTTGTACTTGTACTGGCAACACTTCAACAAGAGAACCTCCTTCCTTTGAACATTTTGCTTGAATCACACTCCAACGCTTCTTTACTATAGGGTGGGGTTAAGACTCCCAAGCTGTGACGAGTATGGTGAGTATGGTGGTCTTAGCACTTCCAAGTCCAGTGGTCCTGGAGATTCTTCCACTGTCTGCCGCACTTCCTGTGATGGCAACCGCCATCTTGTGTGTTTTGGCCGCACACACTTCCTCAGCTCCTCCAGAGGTGACGGCGTCCACTCTTGAACCCTCTTTCTGCCTAGTCACGGCCAAGGAGACTGTCTCTGAACCCTCTGCCTGTCCCGCCACGGCTAAGGAGGCCACCTCTGAACCCTCTGTGCTTCCAGTTATAGCCACGTAGGCCACCATTGCTCCCTGTCGTCTCTAGACTCTCTGTGCTTTCTGTCACTGTTACGGAGGCCGTTTCTGAACTCTCTGTACCCACTGTCAGCTCTGTTGCTACCTCAGAGGCCACCATTGAACTCTTCCTGTCATGGCCACGGAGGCCGATTCTAAACTGTCTATGCTCCCTGCTATTGCGTCAATAAAATTTCGGTGCTCTTTGTTGCAGTTTCATCATGGTCTCCAGCTCCGCCTGCACCGCTGTGGTTCCATACCCCGCCGTGGTCTCCAGCTCTGCCTTGGTGGTCTTCAGCTCCATCTGCTCTGCCTCAGTCTCCAGGCCCTTTACCAATCCACGGGCCTGGTCCTCCATCCTTCCCTTGTTCTTCCTCCGCTCCACCACCCTCCTAGACTCTTGTTTATATTTTTGGAGAGTCTAGAATCTGCTTGGTTATGATTCCGGTCTTGTTTCCCCTGCTTTTAGTGTATTCCTTGTTCCCATAGTTCCAGTGTTTCACTTCCTGTGTTTAGTATTTGTTTGCTTTTGTTTCCATAGTTACCCTCATTAGTTTCTTAGAGATTCATTGTTTACACCTGTCCCTTGTCATGTTGTGTATATAAACCCCTTTGTTTCCTGTGTTTTTTTGTCAAGTTTATCTGTTGGAGTGCTCAGTCTTGTTCCGTTTATCTGTTCCTTGAGTCTGTTACTTTTTTTATTTTGGATCCTTTTACATTTGTTTTCTTTAATAAACCTTATTTGCATTTGGATCCAACCCTCCTTCTATTCTGAGTTCACCCCACATTACATTATTTCACAAACATTGGATTCAGACTTGCCTTATTAACTTCCTTTAGATCCAGCAAGTCTTCAGATTGATACAAGATTTGACAACAATAATAACAGAGATGTTCACAAAATATTATGCAACAAGTCACCACAAACATACTGCGGCAAAAATGAAACACTTATTTTAGTAATCACTTACATGTAACCTAGACATATATGCATCATACAACTTTTCACAGATTTTTTGTAATACTGTCATATTAATACACATTTGATGGTCCAAATAAGGTGTATTAGGTGTGAAGTCCACTTATTTCTATTGCTAATGTCAATCACTCATCAAAGTATGACTCAAATGTGAAACATTTACATAGGTGTTCTCTTTAATTCACTTGCACCATACAAAAACTATTAATTACAATTTAGACCACCAGATCTTTATTTATATACAATATGTAAACATTTATCTGTTCTTCTTGACCGCTCTCCTTTTCTGTACATGTTTTGGAATAACATATTTATGCACTATTAATAGCATAACAGAGGAATGTTTGTGGTTCATAGACACAGTATCTTATGGGTTCATAAGAATTTGTTCTTTTTGAACATTGAGAATACAGCATCAAAATGAATGCTATATGCAAAATTATAACTAACAAAAAAAAAGTATTAATCAAGTACTTTCTTAATCAACTGTGTTGGTGTGAAGTTACAGTCCAGTTACCAAGGATATTAAAAGTTAATTTAAACAAAACCAATAATAAAGGTTCTCCAATGTTTAAATACAAAGTAATCAGGTGTTTTTGAAAGATCAAGAAGGAAGCATAAATTACTTGTCTAAAAGTATCTTCAAGGCAAATCCATTTTAAAGGCAAGTAATTCTTTGACACCAACAATATAGGCATGACAAAATCTGTCAATCATCACTGGCCTAACACTATCTTGCAACTGTGTAACGTAAACGTACGTTTCAACTGTTAAAGGTTAACGTAAATAAAAAGAGAGCCAATGAGATCCTACAGAAACAAAATAACATCAACAGGATCAGGTGAATGGACTAAACAAAAAACTGAAGGCATTTAAGATATATTACAGGAAACCAAATGAACAGAACCTCACATGTATAATGCTCACTCGTATCTATTGATAATACAGTTTTACAACATGTTTCAACCTTCTCCTTTTCATGGACACACAAAATCGAACAAAGATAAAGTAGTAATAATTTGTGAAACAGTGTTTAAACTCGTCTTAGCGATGTATGGACAATATATAATGTAGTCTCTTAGGTTTTATATAACCAAATGTTCTTTTGATAAATTAGCATAAATAAGATATTCCAATAAATACAGCACAGACTTTTCTTAAAAATACAAAAAATAAAAAATAACCACATTTTGTACTATTTTTTGGACTTGGAAATAAAATAAAAAAACATGTCGCTGTAACCATTTTTAAAGTGAATGATGTTACTCATTCTTTTAAGATTATACCTGCAAATCAGGTGTTCTGAAATATTATAAATATAATTTTGGCAACATTAAAAATATGAACTCAAGTTATCAGACCCCACATACCCACAAGATTTGAAAGAAAAAGAAATAAACTGGTCATTCTGTTACAATCAAACTCAACAGAGCAATCGGACAACCCTCTCAATCCTACAGCAGGAAATGCTTGGATGGTCTTTGTGTCTTAGTTTTGGAACATTCAGACATAGTCATAACAGAAAAAAAAAACCCACATAAGCACAATCAGGCAAGACAAACGTTAGTTGAAAGAGTTTTTGTAGTGAAGAATTTGACAACATCTATGTACAGCTGTACAAACATAAGTGCTGTTGTAGTGTATGTTTTTTTTTTTTTTTTTACATGTGAGCTAGGACATAGTGATAGTGACATTGTCCTTAGCTTTATCTGCTTCACTGTCTTTGTCTGCAGGTGTAGCGGATACAGTCTCTCTAGGTGAGTTGGGTCCATTGTTCGGCTGCCCAGGAGCTTTGGGAGTAACATCTGTGCTGCCTTCTGACTCTTGTTCTTGCTGTGATGATGTTGCTGGAATTCACATATTGACAAGTCATTGCATATACTTATTAATAAGTCAAGTCATGTACACACACACATACGCATACATACATATGTATATACACACATACACACACATGTGTTTTGAATGCTTTAAATTGATCAAAAGTAACAGTAAAGACATTGTCACAATACATTTCTATTTCAAATAAATGCTACTATTTCAAAAAAATAATGAGCAGCACATCTGTTTTCAACATTGAAATTAAGAAATATTTCTTGAGCACATTAGACTGATTTCTGAAGGATCATGTGACACTGATCATGTTCCCATGCGACACTTGTTATATATTCCAAGTGTTCTGGGGGTATATGATAAGGTTTAGTAAAAACAAAACGAAATTTAATGTATTTTTAATCAAAATTCTTGAACTTGGCAGTTGGTCTTCAGTTCACAGCTAGCCGACATTTGCAAGTTGTGCAGCTGTGTGTTGAATAATACATTAAAATTGTTACACTAAACCCTATCGTATACCCCAGAACACAAATATATGGCACATCTCGCATGGGACCATTCTGTGATACTTTTGCGTCTTTTTTTAAAAAGCTTGATGCTGGTTGCTATTCACTGCCATTATATGGACAAGAGTGAGAGGGACTTTTAAAAAGAAATTCTCCTTTTGTGGTCCATAAAAGAAAGAAGAGCATACGGCATTAAAACAACACCAGGGTCAGTAAATGATGACTTAATTTTCATTTAAAGGTGAACTATCCCTTTAATGAGAGTTTATTAGGCTGCTGTCACTTTAAGAACTGACTCACATGAAGCGGATCTATCATGCTTCCGATATTCTCACAACTATTAACGGTCATTTAAGACTTTTTAACTCATTGCTTACAATGTTGCCCGCCAGTAACGGCCATTACGACATAATTTTGTGTTTCTGTCCGTTCAAGTGTGAAAGAGAACTCCATGCGGTACTAGTGCTGTCTGGAGCAGCTTTCTGTCTGCAGAACATCGTGTTTCACCGTTTATATACTGTCTATGTGTTTCACAGACATTGTGCCAGTATCGTGACCTGGAGGGACATGTTCGGTTCACATAGTTTTGCCGTGGCCACGACATGTTAACTTGTGGGAACGTGATAATATGTTGTGGCCAAGTTGTCAAGGTAACGAGATAATTTTCTTGTGCCGACAACTTCTTATGTTGAGGGAATGACATCTATTTCTCGTGGCCACAAGTGTAATGCGTAAACAAACCTACATGACCATATCAATCTGGGATTATCAGAAATTAAAGTATTAATAAATTAATGTTTTATTTTGAATTAAGTGAATTAAGTTATTTGAACAAAAAAGTGCAGACTTAAGAAATGATTCAATTCACTACACTACTATTATATTATATTGTGCGTGATGTTGCCTACAGACAAAGATAATAAACTTATCATTGATAAGTTTATTATCAATGAATGCTAAAAGATTATGTAAGAACATTAATTAATATAGGCCTACAATATTTATTTTTTTATCCATCCTATCCCACAGCCTTTTAAATCCATACACTGATCATGTCTTTTATTGAATATTTTTCGATTAATATTATTCTAGACACCTATAGTGAAATGAAATGAAATGAAATACCATATGATAAATTCCCGTAAAGTGGACTTCTTGTAAAATTCCCATATGTGCACCCACATAAATTAAGCATATTGAATCAAAGCTTTATTGGCATTACTGTCGGGAATTTACAGTATTTACAAAACATAGGCTATGTAAATAGGCCTATTAGATTAGCCTATACAGAGCATTAATTGGGTAAAGAGATAATGAGATCAATCGGAAAATAAAATAATAGCTTATTTACAAATATTTGACAAAAGTAAGATAACCTACATATCAGTGAATGGATTTAAAATACTTTGGAAAGAAATTAATATTTGTTCTCCTTTTTTTATATCTTAAATATTCTTAACATCATTCGAATGCTGTCACGGGCACAAGCCTATTCTACATTTGTAAATAAAAACAGGCGTATCACAAGCCTAAAAAAATACAGTCATAAAGTCAAACCTTTATTGGCATGATGGGGTATTTACATTATTTACAAAACATAAGTAACATAATATACAGAACGTTAATTAGGTAAAGAGATACATGGAATTAAGGGGGAAATAAAGCAAATACATAAAAAAAAACAATAATAATAATAATATACAAATATTAAATAAAAAAGAAACGATCGGTGAATAGATTTAAAATGTTTTCTTGTAGGCCTATATTATTTTAAGTTCTTTTTTTTTTTTTTTTTTTACATTTATTGATTATAACAAACTTCATTCAAATGCTGTCTATAGCCAACATTGCGCAAATACCTAAAATAGCCTGTAATAGTAGGTTAATATAATAATTTCTCATTTCTGCACTTTTCAATTTAAAATAAAACATTAATTTATTAATAATATACATTTCTGATAATCCCAGGTTGCTATGGTCACGTAGGTTTGTTTACGCATAACTCATGGCCACAAGAACATACATATTAGGACATTTATAATATATGACCCGACAGACATAAACATATTTACACTAGTAAATTATGATATTTTGTAGTGTTTGTATAGTGTAAACGCATTGTATTTATTTATTACCAATGAAAGTTCTGTTGGAGTTCTGAGCCTCATACTATGTCTTACCAGACTGTGTGCATGACTTCATGTGCTCAGGCCAGTGTGCTTGTTGGCAGGGATAGTCGCAGTAGCTGGTGTTCCAGCAACAGTAGAAAATGGCTTCCTTTCTGCAGTTTGCACACCACTGCTTCTTTTTTGTTTCATCCACAGCCTGCTGTTTCTCCACCTCCATCTGCTTCTTGACCTCCGTCACGATTCGCTCTCGCTCCTGCTCAAGACTCTGCCTCATCTCTGCCATGGTTAGCTCTGAGTACATTGGTACAATATTAATATTATTCATTTTCAATTTATCGCTAGGAAGACATTGAAAAATCATGTGAATACATATATAAACAAAATGCAAATCAGAAAATGAATATCTATTTGTCATACTGTAGGCTATAATGTAATGGCTAAATTCCCTTTTGATTTCTGGCATCACAAATAATTGGCTTTAGTTTTTGTTGTTTTATTTTTAAGTTATATATATAAAAAAACAGAATTTTAATATTAGCCATTTACAGGTTTGAGACGATGACATAAAATGAATTATCAGCTTATCAGTATAGGTCAGAATTTTATCATTGGTGCATCCACAAGTTAAATGAACTATTATTATTACATTTTTAAAAATAAAGGTTCTAAACTGGTTTTCGCAGCAATGCCATAGAAGAACAATTTTTGTTCTTTTGTGAACCTTTCAGTGAACAGTGATCTAAATAACCCTTTTCCACTATAAATAACCCTTTGTTGAATAGAAAAGGTTCCATGGGTGGTAGAAGTTCTTCATGGAACCATAGATGCCAATAAAGAACCGTTAATTTTAAGAGTGTATTAGAAAATTACATACCTAAATTGTGTTTCATCTCTGATAACTCTTGTTGATGTAGCCACTGCAGTTTTTCAATTTCAATTCGCAACCGTCTAATCTGTAACAGGGTAGAAAGGTTGTTTTATTCATATCCTCAAGTTGTTAAATAATTCACCAATAGTGTTTTGCTCTTCTCCAGATTTACTTAACAAATACAAACCTCAGCTATTGTGTTTCCCGACGTACTCTTGGAAAGGTCATTATATATCTCAGTCATCGTACCTTTAATTGCATCCATGATCTATTAATAGTTCAAAAACATAAATAATATGTCAGACACATAAATAATTACATTTATGGATCAATTAAAATGTTTTTTATCCAATGATGTTGTTTTCAACCCCCATTTCTATCAGCGATCTCACTTTGTTAGTGTACTTGGCTATGTCTGCCGCTACATCTGCAGATGTGGTGGGGATCTGGAAGTCTCCGGTTGTGGAAGTTGATGATGAAGAGGAAGAGCTGACAGTGGCTCCTGCCATCACGGTGGCCGATACCGGTGTGCTGGTCACCAGGGTGACTGCAGAGGTGGAGGTGGTGTTTGGGGTGTCTTTCTGCTGCACAGCTGGATTTAAACACACCAACAAATATAACACTTTTCATAATAATGCATTAACATTGCATTTGAACAGCGCAATAGCCAAACATAATGCGTTGCAGACACTGCCTCCGCTCAAATTACTTTTTCCCCATTCATTTTTCATTAATCCCCACCAAACCCACAGCATGCTTTAGGGGGTCTGTTAAAACTCAGTGGGCTCATGGGAGGCAAGAGAGATGCTGCTGGTGTCGCGGGTGGACAGTGTAACTTTATAAAAATGAGCAAATTGTACATGTTTAATGTCATATTTTCATATATGTGGTGCAGATCACACCAAAAGCTCCTGCCGGCCAAAAGTTTGGAATACATTTTTTAACAAAATGTTTTTGAAAGAAGTCTCTTATGCTCACCTAGGCTGAATTTTTTGGATCAAAAATACAGTAAAAACATGCAAGATAGAGAGTTAAATGAACAGCAATTATTTGAAACAGAAACATTTTATTATTATTATTATCAATGTTGAAAATATTTGTGTACAATTTTTTAGGATTCTTTGATGAATAGGAAGTTCAAAAGAACAGCATTTAGGCTATTTGAAATAGAAAGCTTTTGCAACATTATAAATGTCTTTACAGTCACTTTTGATCAATTTAATGCATCCTTGCTGAATAATAGAATTAACTTCTTTCCCAAAAAATAAAATTCGCACTCATCCCAAACTTTTGAACGGTAGTTTATAATGTTAAAAAAGACTTTAAAAAAAAGAATATATATATATATATATATATATATATATATATATATATATATATATATATATATATATATATATATATATGACATTTATAGTATGTTCATTCTTTATTTAATCGTGTTGAACTGAATACCTTTCACAGCCTGTCGTGTTTGGTATCTGGTGCTGGATGAAGGCTGTTGTCCCGACGAGGATGAGGAGACCTGCGCTTGCTGCTGCGGCTGTTGGCTGTGCTGCACCTGTGTTAACACCTGAGCCTGCGTGGCCGGTTGCGCTTGGCCCTGCTGCTGCCTATGCACCTTCTGCATGTGCCACTTTTGAGAGGACGTCTGAAACTTGGTAGTGGGGTTCCAGACGACGGCCCGCTGAACCACAGGTACGGTCTCTCTGGGAAGTAAGGGCCGCTGTTTCTTTACTGTGCTGGCGGAGATGGGTGAGGAACTGTTGGCGGTGGAGGGAGTGGTGATGGGGAGGGTGGAGGAGGTCAGAGCAGTGCTGGTCGGAGCTGCTGTGAGGGGTATTATGTTAAGTGGAGCGGACATTGGGGACTGAGATGGGTCTTTAATAGTTGGGGAGGAGGAAAGGACCGCTGAGTTCTGAGGCTGGGTGAGAGTACTTGAAATTGGAGTGGCTTTACCTGCAGTCAAAGAAAAACATTCAGCATGAGACAGACAGGGCTATTATTATAGTAAACTAAAACATTACCACTAAACATTTTCATTAGGCTACTTGACATAAAAATAAAAACAAAATTCAAAATATTATTAAAAACTATAATAGTATCTCAATGATTCTAAAAAAACAACAACAACAACACTATAGGCCTAAACACCAATTAAAACACTATAAACTGTCAAGCAATATATCACTTAATTTCTACTCCGTTAAACATAACTTTTTAACAAGACATTTGCTCGTTTATTAATAGTTTGTTTTTGTCCAGTTACAGTGGTTCAAATAGTTATCAATTACTTATTACACGGCTACTCAGTAAACAACATAACTTACATGGACATATATTGATTTGAGCTTAAATTATTTTACAATTTTATTATCTTTCAACGTCAGCAAAGAAAACGTTTACTATAACGTACAACACAATCGGCTTAGCAAACAAACGAACACTACAACAATATTACAATAACATTAAAACTTAAACTCTCTGAGAGAATTTTTGCGAATGACGCGAATTGGGCGACGCGTTTGCCGCGAAAGCTCGATAATCGCCTCAATCGCGTCTTCAGCGCAAGTGGAAAAATTCAACTCGAGCGGAAAATTCGAAAGACCTAAAAAGACCTATTTTTTACAGTCTATGGTGAAGACGGTGAGATTCACCGAGTTGAGTGCGCCTCTGGATGGTGCTGTGAACCCAGACACGTCGGCGTTTGGCTTTCCTCCGTATTTGGGACTTCCACAACAAGTACAGAGCAGCAATATAATATATTTCAGACATGACGGGAAAATTATGGCAGAAATAAATTGTGTTGTTGTTGATGATGATGACACACTCCTTTTCGCGGGATGTCGCGAGATCCCGCGAGTAATCTAGAGTGAGTAACGTGAACACCATAACAAATATCTGACTGACAGCGAAATGGCGACCATCAAAATCAATTAAAAAAAGTTTTCGCTTACCGATGAGATTTTAATTTATTTTGTGAGAGAAAGTGTCTGATAATATTGTTACTGAGCTAAAACAAGTAGTGTTCGGCAGGTTGTGTGATCTCGATCACCACGAAGCAATGAACTGATTCAGTGTGAAAAGAAAAATTACTTGACGCCCGGAAACTTGTCAAATGGCAAATGGTAAGGTGTAATAGAGGTTTCTAGAAGTTTTCTTAATTTAAAGAAGCTGGGTTAATAGTATTATTAACTGCTCTATTGGGTTGCCAACAATCTTAGTTATTTTCTTTATATGAAAATAAGTATAAAAGGGACACTTTAAGAATATACTCTACACAGTGTCATTTCAGTGTCTGCAGTTATATAAAATGTATAGTATAGCAAAAATGAATCTCAGACATGAACACATTTGTTTTTCTTTAAAGATTAATATATTATATAAAAATTATATATTATTTATATATAATATATAAATCTTTTTAGAAGCAAAACAAATGTGTTCATGTCAGCAACCGAATGTCTTTGAGATCTGTCAATAAAGCATTTTTTAAACAATGGCATTTAAAAATTAGAACTAAAATGTTGCAACCATGTAACGTTATGAATAAAAATGTCAGAGAAATTATTAGTAGGCCTGTGGGCTGCCTATGAGACTTTTTTTGTGTGTGTGGTAATTTTGTGTTTCTGTGAAAAAAGACTAACAATAATGAGGCCCAAGTTCAAAGTCACCATGAAATCAGAATTGACAATTATTTTATATATACTATAGAATATATCAGTATTTATTATGAATGATTTATCCATGCACATCGAAATAAAATTAAAAAAAATCATGTGTCCTCGTAATCTTTAGCCTAATCATACCAATTTCCAATTTCATGTCAATCAACCAATTTCCCTCCCTCTTGCAGTGACATTTCTTCTTTGATGACGTGTTTATCGCCGTGAGGGAAGGACAACCTGTCACTCACATGACATCACAGCAATAGCAAACCACAGCAATCCAATGATCCAATCAATTCCCACTGGACAAAATCAAGACCTGCCCTATATTCCTTGCTGAAAAATCAAGCATAAACCAGCATGCATTCCATAATGGTCCAGGCTGGTTTATTCTGGCTATGGCTGGTATAGTGCTGATCTTGCTGGTTCACCAGTACTCCCACATCCATTGGTTGAAACCAGCAGGTTTTTTTCTTGTTCGAGCCATGTCACTCCGATATACGTCACAATAGAGAAGAACAGACTATTACAATTTTCATGCTGATCTTAAAGCCTTCCATGAATGGACATTGATATACGTATGGTCTCTCATATTCAGGTTGGGCATTGGCAAAATCTCTTTTAAACTAGATGGTTATGCGGCCAATGCTTGCGTATACTCTAGCCTAGACCAAAGGTCTTCAACCCTGCTCCTCGGGATCCACTGGACCCACCGCAAAACAAGTTCTTCAGGATCGCTTGGAAATACACAGGCAGGTGAGCTGAAACAGGTTTGAAATAAATTTTGCAGGACAATGGGTCCCCAGGAGCAGGGGTGAAGACCTCTGCCATAGACTACACTACTGCCTCTACCCCTGCCTCTGCCTCTTAAATACAAAAAGATTCCGTATTAAATGGAACGGTTGGCAGTCCTATGCTTTATTGACACTGATTCATATAGGGAATCTGACCTTCAGTTTTGGAGGCTGTGGGCTCTTTGAGTGCGGTGACAGCGGCTGAATCTTTCCTGTTCCTCTTCCTCTCCTTCCCTGCCTGCTCTTCCCCCAAATCAATGACCAGCTCCCTCTCAGAATCTGAGTCCATGTCTACATCCACAGATGGCGGCTGCCCGGCCTCCTCAGAGCTGTTCTTGGGTTTCTCTCTGGAATCTGAGGATACTTGAGCTCCTTTCTGTTTCTCAGGAGGTTCTTCCTCTGAGTCCATACCTGGTTTGTCTTTAGCTATAGGGTTGGAGGTGCTTTTTTGGCTGATTTCTCCTTTGGTTGCTGTACTGGCCGTAGCAGCAGACTCTGTGCTGCTGTCTTTGTCCTTACCAGAAGCAGCCGATGGTTTTGACTTTTTCTTGGGTGGCTCTTTCTCATTTTTATCATCAGCTGAGTTTTTGCAGTCTTGGCCACTCTTGGATTTTTGTTCATCGTCGCTGCCGTATTCACTGTCGCTTGAGTCAGACTTGTCGGATTCTTCTGAATCGCTGTGTTCTACATCCTCAGATATTTCATCTATACCTGTGAGACAGAGCAAATGTTTAACCTTCAGAATAGTAATAACACATTCACTATCAATTTCTTCATAAAAAAAAAGGCATTGTAAAATAAATGACTGTCAGAGTCAGAGTGTAACTAACTGACTGGTGAGAACAGGAATAACATTTTTTTTTTTTTTAAATCCAAGAATCTTTGTACCAAATTTTTTTGACAACAGTTTCATTATAAATGTATTTAAATATTATCTTGAGAAATCAAAAGTTCTATTGTAAAAACTATTAGATATTCCCAAAGGTGTATTGAGTTAATCAGAACCGTATTCTAATTAACAGGGAATAAATAGGCATAATTAGTCAAAAAAAAAGTTTTTTTTCTTTTTTTTTTTCTAAATTTCTAATAAAATAAAATGTTTAACGGAATTTTGATAATGGTGTGTGAATGGCATCAATGTGAATAAAACACTGAAAGCCATTGCCACTGCAATTTTACGTCAATTGGAAGTGTGAAAATGGCTTTTGTGTTTCTGAACTGACCCAGCTGTGCTTTGCAGCTCTCTATGGTCTTGTCCAGGTTGAGTTGGAAACGGCTTCTGATTTGTCTCTTTGGAGAGGTGAGGGAGGGCTGAGCCCCCTGCTGCTGTTGTTGCTGGACACTTTCACTCAGCTCCTTCAGGTCCATCTCTGCCTTACTACGATCTGAAAGAGATCACAAGGCATTATGAGCATATAAAAGCATAAAGGCTGAATTAAAGAGTTTACCAATTCTTAATTCACAAGTCTTTCTTGAGGTACAGAATATTTTGTATAAATAAGATCTAGGATGATTTAGAAAGACTATGTGCCAGATTTTATGGAAGCTTGTTTCCGCCACTGAATAATAAATAAATAATAATAATAGCGACTTTTTATCTCACAATTCTGACTTTTTTTCTCACAATTGCGATATATCAAGTCAGAATTGTAACTTTTTTTCTCAGAATTGCGAGATATGAAGTCAGAATTGTGAGAAATAAAGTCGTAATTCTTGAGAAATAAAGTCGCAATTACGAGATATAAAGTCGCAATTGCGAGATATAAAGTCGCAATGCTGAGAAATAAAGTCGCAATTGCGAGATATAAAGTCGCAATTCTGAGAAATAAAGTCACAATTGGGATATATAGTCGCAATTCTGAGAAATAAAGTCGCAATTGCGAGATATAAAGTCAGAATTGCATGATATAAAGTCGCAATTGCGTGTTATAAAGTCAGAATTGTGAGATACAAACTATTCTGAGGTAAAAAAAAAATCCATCTTTTTTTTCCTTAGAATTGGACTTTATATCTCACAATTCTGAGAAAAGATGTCAGAATTGCGAGATGTAAACTCGCAATTATGTGTTATAAAGTCAGAATTGCGTGATATAAAGTCGCAATTGCGAGAAAAAAAGTCAGAATTCTGACTTTATAACACGCAATTCTGACTTTATAACACGCAATCGCGAGTTTATATCTCGCAATTCTGACTTTATAACACGCAATTGCGACTTTATTTCACGCAATTCTGACTTTATATCTCGCAATTCTGACTTTATAACACGCAATTGCGACTATTTCATGCAATTCTGACTTTATATCTCGCAATTCTGAGAAATAAAGTCACAAACTCGCAATTGTGAGATAAAAAGTCGCAATTATCTTTTAAAATGTTTTATTTTGTGGCGGAAACAAGCTTCCATATTTACTAACAGCTTGTACTAGCGCAAACCCTCTTTTGGAATGAAAAAACTACTGTCAAGATTTACTAAAGACACGGCGTGAAAGATTAGGGCTGAAAAGGCATGGACACAGTTATTTTTGCGGCTGACCTTATTGTATATCCATTTGTAGGAGTTTCTATTTCAGACTCAAAATTTATGGGAGGAGAGTTTTTAAATGAACCATGAAAGGTGATTTACTTGTACTTTTTACTAAGGTTTGCGCTAGTGAATTTACTTGTATTTGCGCCATTATTTACCACCCAAAATAAGCATGTGTTAAACCAGACACTATTTTGCACTGCTCTTAGAAGGTAGCGTTTGCAGAACATGCCACTCCCATTGGTGATTTTTTGGAATTGCGCTCTCACGCTAATTTGCCCTGTTTAGTAAATATTTTTTCCTTGGAATAACAATGAAGACTGGAGAAAATTCAGTGTTAAGGTCCTTGCACACTGAATCCGAAATTTTCGCATGCGTTTTTTCGTATCCGTCATTCTGTGGCTCTAAACTGTCAAAACACCATTCAAACCCTTGTTACGGATGCGAAAAACGCAGAAAATCGAACCCGATTCGATTTTTTTTTTTGACGGCCGAAAGTTTCGGAGGCAGTGTACAAGTGTGATTGACATAACGTGAGGTCGTATTCATTTTTTAACGTGCAAAAATTTTGGACGCGAATTTCGGACTCAGTGTGCAAGGGCCTTTACCATCACAGTGCATCTTGGTGAGCATAAAAAACTTATTTCAAAAACATTTAAACCCCACACTTTTGAGAGGTAGTGTAGTTTCAGAAAATAAATTTGCTTATTTTTTTAAAAGAAAATAAATAAAATCAACTGATGGAGGTTTACCAAGGTTGAGGTTGAGGATGCTGCCAGTGGTGGGGGTCTTCTCCTGTTTAACCAGGGTGCTGGGAGCTGGTGAGTGGAAGGGTTTAGGGCTTTCTAAGGTGTTGCCTGTGAGACCTGCTTTAGGAGGGGTAGACGATCCTGCAAGAGTAGATCTGAGCTTTAATAAAACATACCGCTATGTTTAAATACTATTATAACAATATTCAATTTAAAAACTAATAGCTATAGCTATTATCTAATCTAATCTAAAACTATAGCATTACATGTTTTTGGCAGGTTGCTTCTGATCTCTTCTATACCTTCAAAAGCCCTTTTCAATATATTTCACAAGTAGACCATACATATGCAAAGCAGCAGTATGCATGTTTTAATCTTATATATACCAGTGCAATCCAGTGACTCCTCTCCAGTGCTATAATGGGGCAGGGCCGCTCTAGCATGACCTTTCTCTGGAGTCTCCTGTTCTCCATCAGATCCCGTATGGGCAGAGGAGTTAGTGCTCATTGGTGAACGAGGCATATCCGTCAATGAGATTCGTCTTCCTGTCCCGCCCCCTACGCTCCCAGTGGACAACATGCTTTTGCCCACGAGCAACTTAGGAGATGCCGTCACATCAAAGCTGAACTTGATCTTCTCAAGTTTTTCAGGTTTGATAGAGCCAGCGCCAGGATTTCCCGGGTCCAGGAGCATCTGGAACTGGTTGTCTGGTGTGTAAGGTGTGCGGAATGGGGCGTAATTAAAAACTCCAAATTTTTTGCGGATGTTTTCAACATACACTTCCATCTCCTGCATGGCACTGTTGAAGATGCTCTTGGTCTTTTTCACAGAGAAGGGAATCTCTTTGGACATGAGGTAGCAGTTGTTAATAGGAACCCAGGCCCTGTATATTAAAACAAATGAGTTAGAATAAAATACAACAGTGAAGTTACACTCAACCCCCAACTGTTAACTATATCTATAAATTATGTGAAATGTCAAGTAATTTTTCTGTATTCGCCTAAATTGAAATGCAGCACGATATCAATCATAGCCAATCAAAACGTACATATTTGTTTAATAAATAGATTTTCAGATTTTCTCAGAAGTGGATTTTTGGAGAAATGTAGGGCTGCAACAACTAATATCTAAAATTGCAACAAAAATCCACATTGAAAATCAAGCTTAGTGACATCTATTTCTATGGAAAAACAATTTTTATGGAAAAAAACATTTGAATGAGCTGTCAATGTGCAATTATGCAACACTGTTGACACTCACTTCTGATTAGGACTAAAAACTCAGATTAAGATTAAGCAAATTAAGTTTTTGATTGACATTTTGCCACATAATGGATGGTTAATATGTGGTTCAAAGGTTCCTCACCTGTCGTGCTGCCCAAAGAACCGTGCATCCACCTGTCCATCTTTGTCTCGAAGAGCTTTGGCAGGCCAAAATGGGAATCCCTTCAGCTTGGCCCAGACCAGAGGGTGGGGGTTGCTCTGATGCACACACATATTTCATGAACAGATGGGTAACTCACACTGGTTACTATGTGAAGAAGGAATTCAATTTTTTTTTTAGTGTAAGACACTCACACATGGTTCACAAAACCAGTTGTCCCTTTTCTGGCATGCAGAGAGATAGCACTCTGGACAGACTTCGATCTCATTCATCTGAAAGATAATTGGTGGTTAAAAAAACTGGGACTGAACAAATGATATGCTTGTTTTTGCTTATAATTCTTATAATTTACAATACATACTTCATGCTCGCAGATTTTTACAATAACTTTAGCCGTTGCTGTAAGTTTATGGTTGCCTGAGAAAAAAACAGATGGAAACAGTTAGTTTTAATATTAAACCTCAGCAGAAACAAATTTGACAATTCTGTGAAACTGTTAGCAACCAACCTCCATTATAAATGATACAATTGTGCAAAATCCACTTCACATCAGCAAGGAAAGCCTCAGTGGAGCCGTACATTTTCTTTTTGATATTCTGAATAGGAGCAAAAAGAGAACACACTAATGAAAGCCTTTCATAACATGCCAGATATTATACATTCCTAAGATTTGACAAGGTTGATTTTTCAGGATCAAATGCTTCACTTTCACCTTTTCTAAAGTGCAGAGATCCATGGGATGAAATATATACTCTGCATAATCAGGATGCTGTTCCAATGACACCGGCTTCTGAAATGGCTCCGTCTGGGGGGAAAAAGAGAGACATTTTAGTATTTAAGTATAGTTCACTCCAAAATTTAAATAATTTATTCATCTTCATATGTTTTGATAACTGAATGACTTTCTTTCTTCCATGGAACACAAAAAGAAATATTTAGCAGAATATCCAAGCTGTTCTTTATACAATGAAAGTCAATGGTGACCATGGATATCAGACATGTTTTTGTTTTTTAAAGATAAAAAATTTGGTCTATTTCTCACAAAAAGCTATCATATGGTTTCAAAAGGTGTAGTGTATGAATTCTTCGGACAACGTTTGCTTGATGCTTCTATGGTGCTTTTTTGGAGCTTAACAGCCTCTGGTCCCAATTCACTTTCACAGTACAGATATCTGTAGAGATAGAAGATCAGCATAAACATCTAATTTTGTGTTTCAGAAAGTCTTTTTTGAACAACATCAGGGTGAGTAAATGAACTGCCCCTTTAAGAAACATTTTGTCTAAAATGCAATAATGCCAACAGTGTCTTTGCATGACTGGTATTGAGCAGATCATCTTTCACTTTATCACCTCCACCAACTTCACCATTTAGACTACAGGCCAAGGTAGTAATACAATATGACTGATACGACATGAAGACTCCAAATATATTGGAGAAGTAGGGGACAAAAAAAGGTGGGGAATATAGCTAGGTGATTTCTGTTTGTTTTCCCAATTAAAAGTCTTTCTCAGTTAAGAAGCTTGGAGAAGGGGAGAAGATAAATGAGCTTTGTTCTGTTTTGAAAGAAAACTGCTCCATGATCTGGGATAGCACTTTAAGGGTGTTTCACTGTTTTTTGTACACTGTAAAAATGATTGAAATAATAAATAAACACGCAAAATGGTGCAGTTAAAATCTCTTAATTAGTTAACTAAGTTAATAATTGTAATTGGTTTAATATCGCAGTAATTTTACTTGAAAATACAGCAAAATGTATGATTTTTTAAAGTAAAAACAATTTATTACCATATCATTTATGGTTAAAAAAAACAGTAAAGGGATATTCCCAGCAGTCCCTGCATGACATGATAGTTTGCATAAATCATTTTTGGGTTTCTTATTTTTGCTATTAGTAATCTACATTGGGGTGTTCTGTTACATTTTCTGTTATTTAGTGCATTTTTAAGTCATGTGTGTTATCCTGTTGGTGTTTTGTCTTTGAGCGTATGACCCAGTTCGCTGTCTAGTGTATTGGCCATTTATGATGAACTCTAATTCATTGTGTGGCTTTCTATTGTGTCACCTATGGTGGTTATCTGTACATTTTAAGGTAAAAAGCATATTGAGATTTTGATAGTTCAAGTAGCATGGTATATTAACATTATATCACTTAATGATGTAATGGACAGCCATTAAAGTTGTTCAGATCCAACATGTCTGACAGTTACCATTTTGTTTATGTAAATAGGAAATGATCTAATTTAACACCAGTAAAGCATGGACTGGAGTGCTGCAAGGGTCTGTTTTAGGCCCTCTGCTATTTTAAAACATGGGATTAGTTTTCATTGTTATGCTGCTGATACTCACTTATATATTTAACCTAGAACAGATGAAATTTCTGAATTATCCAACTTGACAGAGTGTGTTAAAGATAGAAAAGTTTGGATGACCAGTCATTTTCTACTATTACATTTAGATAAGACAGATTTTACTTATTGGACCCAAAAACCTATACACAGAAGCCCTTAAAATACAATTTGCATCTAGAAGTATCTAGTGTTGCTTCATCCTAAAGATCTGGGTTTTATATTAGACAGCAACTTGTCTTTTGAAAATCAGATTTTGCATGTTACAAAAACAGCCTTCTTCCATCCTCCATCGAAACATTGCCAAGCTACAGAACATGTTGTCTGTTTCTGATGCAGAAAAGCTAATTCATGCATTCATGACCTTTAGACTGGATAACTGTAATGCATCCATAGGTGACTGTCCTGCATCCTCAATAAACAAACTCCACTAAGTCCAAAATGCAGCTGCTAGTTGTTACCAGATCGAGAAAATTGTATCATCTCTACACTGGTTACCTATTAAGTTTCATATTGATTACAAAATATTGCTACAGACTTATAAGGCCCTGTATGGTTTAGTTCCTGTGTATTTCACCAATCTTCTATCGCCCTACAATCCATCCCACTCTTTAAGGACACAAAACTTTTAGTAGTATGTCACTAGTATGTATAGGATATCTAAGTCCACAAAAGGAGGGAGAGCATGTTCACATTTAGCTCCTATACTCTGGAATTGCCATCCTGATAATGTTTAGGGCTTAGACACACTCTCCTAATTTAAAACTAGATTAAAGACACATCTCTATAGCCAAGCATTCACATAATACATTGCATAACCTTGTATACCAGTTATATCTGATCAAAAGCACATGATTATCTTTTGCTTGAAATGTTATAAACAGTAGCTGCGCTAATTTTTCTCCAGATTACACCAGATCCAGTTTGGATCCAGGTTCTTACGAAGATTTCAGAAGACCTAACACCTGTGAAGAGATGACGCCAACCACTGTGAGGACTTCAGAAGATGCCAATTCTGAATCAACATACAAAATTGCCAAATGTTCCATATATTGTAATCATTATCACAACATGTAACCATGCTTTACCGTACTCATTGTTTTTGCTTAAATTAATACATGATGTTCGCTAACTGCATGATCTGTATTGTCTTAGAACTGTAAACTTCTGCAATATGGACATTAGTTTGACACAGTCACCTGATAACAGATTACTATTAATTGTAAAGTAGAAACATACATTTTCTGTGAAGCTGCTTTGAAAAAATATGTATTGTAAAAAGCACTATACAAATAAATGTGACTTAATGAAATATATGTTATAAATGATATGCCATTATACCAATATGTCATCCTGTAATAATGGAAACACAGCAATGAATTTCACAGCTTCCATTTTTTCCATATTTTTATCAAGATTTTTTTCAAAATCAAAACTTTAGCACTTGTGTTGGCCTGCTGTGTAGAACAACTATTTTAACCCAACCAAACAAACCAAATTGTGATGTGAAAGCAACACTAAAGAGCACCATTGAGACGCTCATCAAGTGTTTCAGGTGTGCTGAATGAGTCTTGTGTCTATGCCTGTTCTATGTGGAAGGGGACTTTCATTTGAGACTCTCATTTCATATGGCAGTATACAATGTTAAAAAAAGTGGGAAAATGTTACCATTTTGCACCATTGCTTTGTTTTTGCACTAGATCTAGGCACAACACTCTAATGTTAACTAAATCCTGGATTTGCTGAAGGAGGACCATCAAAAGTCATGAAACTTACACCTGGCTGCTTCATCTTTTGGAGAGCAAACTTCAGCAGGAAAGACAGCTGGTCCAATGTGAGCATCGTCATAGCTTTACTCTGGGTCTCTATGCACTCTGCAACTGTTATTTTCTGTAAAGAAAAGAGAGAAATGCTTAAACTCAACATGAAATCAAAATGGAGAATTCTTATTTTTTTTCTGGAATATTGCAGGATTATTAGAATAAATTATTTATCCACATCATTGCACATCATTATATTTTTAAAATTCAAGTGTCCTCGCCGTAATCTTTAATCAAAATAACTTCCCCTCCCTCTTGCAGCACATCTCTTCTCTAATGATGTGTCTGCTCATGACACTGACATGAGATCACAGCAATAGCAAACCACAACCATCCAATGATCCAATCAATTCCCAATGGACAAACTCAAGTCCCACCCTACATTTTTTCTTGTTCGAGAAGCCGTTTCACTCGGATATACGTCACAATAACAATAGAGAACAAAATAGAGAAAAATTGCATCTTCCGTTTCATGCTTACTTTAAAGCTTTCTTTAAAGTCCCCCCGTAGTCAATCATTTTATCCCTTAAAACTCACCTTTGAGCACCAAAATTACATAGTGAAACATTTTTTCCTTGAATTTTTTTTGTCATGCCTTAAAATAGCTTGAATGTAACTCTACACCCTTGCCTCATTTAGTATACGCGGTTCTATGAATATGCAAATTAGCCCCGCCTCCACTCACTCACACCAGCTCAGAGATCCACTCGTTGACGATCACACGTTGACCTGATTGGTTACAAGGTAGTTTGTGTGACGTCAGAAACACCAACGATTTCAAACCGTGTTTTTGAGACTGCCTTTGGTTCACTGCAGTTTTAAGAAAAAAACTCAGCAATGGTGTTGACATGAATTTGCACATGGTTTGTCTTAAAGCATATTAAAAACACCACGTAGACATATAAGCAACATCAAAAGCTTGATTTTCACCACAGGGGGACTTTAAATGCAAATATTAAAGAGATGTTTCTATATCACAAAAAACAAAAAAATTCTATTTCTTTACAGTATAGATGTCAGTAGCAAAATCATGTTTACTTCAAAAGGGTGGAAAATTACCAGGCAATTACAAATTGTGACTTTTTATATTATAATTGGCCTTTGGAAAAAATTAAATTAAATAAAACATTTTTTTTAAAAATATTTATAAATGACTAAAAATCTGCATTGTTAAGTTGATTTGTTTTAGACAAAGTGAAGCCACGTGAGCCAGTACCTCACATTCAGGGCAGAACCAGTCTCCTTCAGGCTCTGCAGCCAGTTTGAGGCACTTAGCGTGGTAGACGCGCGGGCAGAGCTCACAGCAGAGCACCTGACCCTCGCGGTGGCACACCCAGCAGTAGAAGTCATTCCGCCCGTCCTGCGGTACAACATCAACAGGGTCTGTGGTGAGTGCGGGCTGCTTCACATAGTAAAAGGGACCATGTCTTAGTTCTGACTGGAATGCGGGCGAGAGAAACAGAGGGTCGGGGTTTCAAAACACGGGTATTAAAAGTAACAAGACAAAACCAACAGGCACAAAGGTTATCAATCAGGGTGTGGCATGGAAGGACAGAGGAGAGCAAATGTAGATAAATGGGCACTGAATTAATGGCATTTCAATCTGTAACATGAAGGTAAATGCATCCTTGTCAGAGGCAGAAACAAGCTTAGGTCTAATAATTCATTGCAGCTGCATCAACATGAATCATAGTCTGTCCCTGGATACACATTTCTGCTTAGCTTGCATGAAAGCCACCTGCCTTGCATTTGTTTGGCTGAGCTCATTATCCGTCTCATAAAACTAAAGACGAGGACCTTAGGTTGTTTGTGAAAATGAATGTCACTGTCAAAGATGGCACGTGTTTGGATACCCTGCAAAAACGCAGGTAGCGGTCGAATCAAGAGGGTTTATCAATTGCAGAGACCAGGGCTTGACATTAAGGATGGTCTGTTTGCATACATTTGCTGTTGAGCAAAGCGCTCATGGTGTGAGATGCTGAAAAACAGCGTGATGCAATGGCCACATCATTAAAAAAGCTAATGTTCAACATATACCAACAGTTTACAAATAAAACAAGAACACAGGAATATATTAATATATTGATACACTATAACAGCCATATTAAACTGACCTTCTGAATTATTAATTTAATTATTTCATTTTGAGGACATCAGTCATTCATGTCCTTCAGACGTGGCTTTGCCTTTGTATAAATATGTAAATATATTAGTAGTAGTAGTAGTAGTTTATGAATTATAATGGCTATGTATAAATATATTATTATTATTATTATTCAAATCTTTATAAAAGTTATTTTTTTAAATAAGATTTCTCTTCTAAATCCTAATGTAAAATATAATGTACTCTGCATCTGACACTTAATTAGAAAATTGCTACTTATTGCTAAAAAAGAGAAAATGACTTATTAAATATAATTACTATTTGATTTTATGTTTTCAATGCACTTGTTGGATGCGCTTTTTTGGGCTTCAAAATCCAAGTTACCATTTACTCCCATTACAAAGCTTGGAAGGGCCAGGATATTTTTTAATATAACTCCAAAAGTCATAATACCTTGAGGGTGAGTAAATTATGGGATAATTTTCATTTTGGGATGAACTAACCCTTTAAATAGAGGCCTAGATATTTTTTTATTGAGTGATATGATTTGACATTAATTGATTTGATATGATTTGATATGATTTGATATGAAAATGACTAAAATCAATTAAATATTTATTTAACAAAATATTTGAACAGAAAAAAGCAATATTAATTGACAAGGCTGTTAGTAGATTTTGTAACAGACACATTTCTATTATTTGACCAAGTGGCCAAAAATCACCCAGGTAATCCATCTTGCTAATATATTCGATTAGAGTCAGTCTGGTAGTCTTCTGATTTTATTATTTGTGAGCGGTAGACTTGTTTACAGGGGTCCTAAAACACAGTTTGACAATCAGATTTAAATTCTTTTCAGCTAAAACAGCAGAAAAACAAGTGGCCCTATAATGACAATATCGTAAAAAGTACAGGATGATGGTAATGATGAATACCATAAAATCTTGCAGTGCATCACCACAAAGAGGCCACCCAAAATACAATAAATACAATAAAGAAAGAAATAAAACAGACGGACACTGAAATTAGTGAATGACTGACATGCAGGACTGAACAAGGGCTTGTATGGGGAGCGAAAGTTGCACCTGATCTTTACTGCTATTGACGGCTCCTGGTTTTTTCTTCTTTTTCACAGGACTGGAGGAGGATTCGGAAGGGGAGTGTCCGTTTGAGGAGTGAGGGGGGCTGGAAACCTTGCGCTTAGGAACGGTCCTTTCCGCTGGACCTTGATCAGAGACTGCACAGCAATGGGACAAATTACTGATGTAAACGTAGAGTAAAAAAATGTACAAAACTAAACCATACTGAAAGACATCAAAACATCAACAAATATGGAAGCTGACACTTTTGCACTGTTTTCACACTTGAATGTGGAAATAAATGAGGCACACTCATCACATCAAGGACAATTCTCACCCTTGGATCGTGTTGCAATTTCCATCCCTTCAATTGCATCTGACTCCTTCTCTTCTCCTTCAGCCAAACTGCCACAATGAAAATAAATTAATGATATTAAATCTCCATTTTACACCTACACCTGCTGTTTTGTCATAGTGGCACCTGTATTTCTGATATCATTCGTTTCTGTTTAAAAAACAAACAAACAAAAAAACTTTTTTACACAAATTATTAATTTTTCACCTTCAGGCGGACTGTTTTGTTTTAGCAATCATGAAGCTAATCTAAATCTAACCTAACTTCACCATTTTACCAAACACCAAGCAAGCAAATGCCTTCATAAAGTAATTCACTGAATTCAGGCTTTATTTCCACAGCTTGAAGAGAAGAGAAGAGCAGAAGAGAAGGAAGTTCACAGTGAAAGAGCCCTTTGACGTCAGATTCACAGCAGGGCCTCCTTCAGAGTCAACACAATATGCTTATTCTCCACTCCAAGGGCCCGCTAGCTACGGACAAATGCTAATCTGACTCCAAAATGCGAAACTTACAGGTATCTGTAACGTAGTGTTACATAATTGGTATTGTTGAAGAAACTAAACATTAAGAATAAGCATGAAACTTCATGAGGCAGGTGTAAGTCCAAATATACAAATGAGCATTTGATACTAGCAAAAAACAAAACAAATCAGCTGTGGCCTTTCCTGATGGTTTCGATAACAAGTGGCATGGGATAAAACATCACATTTTATGTAAACATATACAAAAAGGCAAAGCAGTTTCCATTCTGGATAATAATAATGTGCTTTTCTCCAAACACAGTTTAGTTACAATGCTGGCAAAGGTAGCGCCAAGATGGCTGCCTCTCACTGCCAAGAGAGAATTTTCTATTCGAAATTCCAATAAACGCCATCTGAATGTGACGTGCACATCAGAACAATGGTCCATAACTCATAAGACATAGCGTCGGTTGATGCCAACGCTAAACCTCAATTCCAATTTTGGATGCAGCACGTAGACTTGAGACTTTCCATGCGACATAATGCTTTCCATCTCAGTCATTTTGCAGCCTGAACGGTTTTAAAAAGGCCCCTTTTCTCTCCTGATGCTCGGGTCATTATCACACACGCCCACCATATTTCGTTCATGAACAGAAGAACGGAGCACATCCTCCTAGAACAAACCTCAGGATGATCAAAAACAAAAATCACACTGTTATTGACAGTCACAAGGTCTGTTCTCATGCGTTTGCACTGATGTGGCAGCGATATGTCCTGCACCCCCATCCTTCAGAGATGCAGATGGGGAGGGGGTGTGTTGACAGCATGCACAAGGCAAACATCTGTAGAGCATGAGCTCTTGCCATCTTGGCCTCCTCACGTCCAACCTGCATGCACCATCCACTCCCCACCCACAGCAGAATCCAGTTCCTCTTACACAAGCAAAAACCCGAACACATGAGTTAAAAATGGCTAAATACAATCACAGAAACACGTATACACTTAAAATACAAGCTTCCTCCCCCCAAAAAACACGCAATCCCACTAGCATTGTATGATTCTCCATCTAAAAACTGACATATAATAACAGCATACCTTTTTCTTTACAGGCACAGTACACAGATTCTTCAGGCTGAGCCTTTTAAATGGGCTTTTTTCAGATTTAAAGGCAGTGAGGGATGAGACAAAGATGGGTGCAGAATTTTCCAGAAGGGCCTTGCTCTCCCTGCTGCTCTCAGAGCGATTGTCAATCTTTAACCTCAGCTGTGTGCTGCCGATTGGTTTGAGAGCCACACGGAGGCGCGTGATTGGGCGGCTGGCGTTGTGTGTGCCACACAGGCTCTCCCTGCTCCCCTCTCTCTGCTCTGATACACTGCTGCAATGCAGGGAGGGCTGCTGCTGCTGCTGCCATTTACCAGGAAAATACTCATCTTCTACTCTGAAATCTACCGGTGTGAATGAACACGGGACGTAGATGTTTCGGACAAACATGTCAGATGGTTTTATCCTCCTCCCCCTCCTGAAGTCACTACTAAGGGCGACCATTTTGATCACATTCTCTCTCCTTGCCGTGTTAAGTAAGAGCCGGATGGAGATTTGACAAATGAGCGACTCACAGGAATGCAGTAAGGGCCTTTTTTAACACCATGAGACAAAGAAAAGGCTGGAAAATGTAATCGGAGTCATGTTAAATTGCAGGTCTTGGGAATACTCCTTATGTTCTCCCATTTAGCTGCTTGAGATTACTTACAGTCAGCCGCCTGCCAAAATGAGCTCATGAACCATCTAAAAATATTTTCAATTTGCACAGTAATGTTGTAATAGGATCAATGACATGATGATGCTCATTTTTCTGTCTGGATCTATTGTTTTGGGGGTGTTTTCCCCCGACAAATACACATTAAAAATACCATTTATACATATAATAACTTGAATAAACCTATAATGAGCATGGTTTATCAAAAATAGATGAAGAAATAAAAGTTTTATTAATATATAGTTTTTTCTAAAACAACAGCAGTGATGATGATGATGATAAAAACAGGAAATGATGTCATAGAGATGACTCCTACAGACCCTTTATGACTGTGTGTCAAGGTCACATCAGACCTTAGTTAGTTCAGGTTGTAAAATGTCATGTGGTACAACTCATATTCATATGAATGAATAATTCCTGATGATATATGTAATTATATAGTATTTGACTTATTTGTCTAGAGCTAATAATAGTAATAAATTAATTTTAAATATAAATTTGTCTACAGCTAATAATAATAATAAATTAATTTTAAATTGTTGATACCCATGATTCAAATAATTAGTTTTCTTATTTTCCTGTAGTAATAATCATCTGCTTCTTTATTTTTGACACATAAAACTCATCCATCCCCCAGAAATCTCAGAAACAAAAGATAAAATCACATTTCTAGAAGTATAAGCTCAAACATATTTTAGGAAATCATATGCACATATGCACTGTCAATCAGACAGGTGAACCCGACAGACAATCATGTTTAATCACTTTAACATACAAACTGTGAAACTCACAGGTTTTTACTTGCAGACAATGACTGCTACAGCAGATTAAAAACTAAAATCACCTCACTTTGATATTATGGTTGTGGAAAAACACCACTAGTCCGGAGTCCCTTGCTATGACCTTCTGATCAGACCCTTGCTATAATAAATACAGTCTCCAAATACATGCCATCCAAAAGAAATATTTAAAATGCTGAATTCAAACGTAATATTAATGAAGCCACATTAAGTAAAACGCTTATATTCACACACAGACACAAATACAGTCTTTGTGGTTGCGCAGCTGAAAAAGGAAGTCTGTCTGAAATGGCTGCCAACTCATACCACAACTAAGTTTTGATAAAATGCCTGGCCTGTACTGACTCTTTACAACCCGAGTAAACAGACAGAAGCCTGTATTTAACTTAGAAAGTCAAACACAAGCCTAATTCACCATCTATGTGCATCTATTTATAGAAAAGAGAGTTTCTTCTATTTCAGATCCGATAACTCTGTCAGTGAAATCAATCTGCTGTATGCTTATGCGAATTAGGCCTATATCCTGAGCAAAATGCACATTCAGCATTATGTCAGCCATTGAATAGTGTTGCTTTAACTTGCAACCTGAGCCAAAACTCAGCCATTCTACATGTGCGTTTCCTCTCACAGCCAGCACTGTCTGCTCCTCAGGGCCTTCCATTTTGAGAGGCCTGGCCTGTGACACAACCTGACACGACTGTGCTCCTCTCCTACTCTTGAGAAACATTACTAGGACAGAGAACAGAAGAGGCCATTTTGGTCACAGAGATAGCACAGGTCAGTCATGCGATCCTGGAGACTAAAACACAGTGTGAGTGTGATTTCTGAGTTGCCTCTGCCTGCCAGGATCCAGCTCTTTGGAGTTGGGACAGGTTTTTGTCCCCTGTCTCTCAGAAAATCCAGTATTTCTGCATAACATAATTCAACCATTAGCATTAACAGGTAGTGTAAAAAGCATATAAGCAATGAAAAATCTCTTACCTCTGTGGATGCATGGCTTAAAACAGTGGGTAATGTCAATGCTTATTAAAACATGGAGGACAGCCCTCCCTCTCTCTCTCTCTCTACACAGCAGTCTCGGCTCTCCAAGCCAGCCAAGCCAACATTCTGATAACAGCTATGAAAGCAGTTCCCTGATTGGCTGGTTTTCAGAGGCAGGATAAAAGGCAGCAGCTGATTGGCTGACACGTTTCCTGAGTAAATGTCTTTTGTTCAGTACAGACAGGCTGTGGCAGGATTGTGGACTAAAAGAGGAGCTAGGCCTTGATCTGTATAGCTAAAACTGAGCTAAATTACTCAACCTTACACAGTCAACCTCTTGTTAAAGATGTTTTACACTTAATTAAAACAAATAATTATTAAAGTGAAATCAGTGTCACTATATACAAGCACAAGGCCTTGAGTCCTGAATTTAAACTTTCCACTGAGAGAAAAAATCGACCTTAAATGATGAATATCAAGTTCATCCATGTTTTTTAGCCTTAATACATATATTTAGATACATATATGCAGTTAGAGAAGTTCACTCGATTTGTTAATCATTCACTACATTACCTCTAAATCATTCACTAATTCTTACCACATTGATTCTACAAAATCATAACTCGGGTTGTTTACAACTTAGTTGTTTCTTGAAGTACATTGCTGTTAAGTGTGATTTTACTCTAACAAAAGTATTTTGTATGTCATACAATAATCTAATGGTGCAATTTTTTTTTTTTTTTTGGCAAAATTTAGCCAAAAAAAAAACCCAAAACAATTAAAACAATTAAATCGTTAAGTTTTAGTTATTTCATGATGTTATAGTTGATCGTTAATCAAACTATAATGAGAGAGACTTAAAGTAAGCATGTAAGTTGCTATATTCTTTTTTTCTCTATTGTGATGCATATCTGAGTAAAACAGCTTCTCGAACAAGACAAAAAGTAGGAAGGGACTTCATTTTGTCCATTGGCTATTGATTAATATGGATGGTTGTAGTTTGTTTTTGCCCGTGATGTCATGTGAGTGACAGGTTGTCCCGCCCTCGCGCCAAAAAACACAGGAAGTGTCATGTCGTTTCAAGGGGGAGAGGAAGTTATTTTTTATTAAAGATTACAAAGGCGCATGAATTAGAAAAAAAAGGTTGTGCACAGGTAAATAATTTATAATAAATACAACAATATTCCATAAAAAATAGGTAGGTTTTGATTTCATGCTGACTTTAAGGCTGGAATACATAAAAAAAAATGTGCCCAAATTTTTGCCAATTTACAGTCTGGAAAAGTTGATGCTAGTTGGCGAAAGTCAGAGCCATTCTGCAGTTTTGAGTTGACAGATTTAACAGAAAATAGCATATTGTGGACACACTGATTAATTATTTATTTGCATTTTTTTATATATATCCTGGATTCCATCCAATCACAGGATATCAAACTTGTTTGATATTTTGAGCCGGCATAGAACACCTTTTGTCTTCATTTGTCATTCGTCTCCTAGCAGCAAGGCGCATGTTTCCACGCAAGTTTGTTGTGTTTGGAAAGACTTCCAAAAGTAGTGTGTGATCATCAGATCAATAGTGTACGATGCCCAGTTTTAACAATCATAACTTGGCAAGAAAATGATGCCTAAATCTGTTCAGATTTGAAAAGTTGTGTATTGTTTTTCAGCTTTAACTCATCACCAAGGTGTCATGAGCATGTGTTTGTTTCTGACAGACCTGAGAGGGTGTGGTCAGCTTATCTAAAACTAGTTAGACTCTAGTTAGACAGGTTCTGAAGCACCTTTGCTTTGAGTGAGTCATCTGCCAGAACACACCCCACCCACGCCTGTTGTCTCCTTGCAAAACCAAACTTCTTGTCTTATTATCTAAAAAGAAATAACAAAACACTCATTAGTTTTAGAATCTATAAGCGATGAACATCACTAGATGCTCCATTGCAGGGTTAGGGTTTGGAAACTTGTGAATGATACTGAAAATAATGAATAACAAGATTTTTATTTATTTATTATTACATTTTCTTGCCAAGTAATTTTAGTGCATTATCCTCTTGCTAGGGTGTTCTGGGTGGCCCTTACTAGCCCAATTGCTTAGACAAAGCTGCAAGGAAATGAGAGGGTCACTTTCGGCCTAATATTCAAATTTATGGTAAATCAACATGGTTTGTTCAATGACTAACTCTTAAAGGGACAGTCCCATTCTGTCATCATTTACTCACCCTCATGTCATTCCAAACCTGTATGAATTTCTTTTTTTCTGTGGAACATAAAATAAGATATTTTTTGTCCATACAATGGAAGTCACCAAAACTGTTTCACTTTCAACATTCATCAAAACATCTCACTTTATGTTCCACAGAAGGTTTGGAACAACTTGGGTAAACTATCCCTGTAAGTTTTTACATTTATCCTCTCCAAACTTGAATATTTGGTAACATCTTTGTTTCTAGATATAGCCTACCTTGGGTCCTTCCTTCAACGTAAGTCTATGGAACAGACAGTCAAGTCTGTCAATTAACAATAATAGCTCAGCATTTTTTGACACATATGTGTTACTTATTCATCACATAAAAAGCTAACTCATTAGCAGTGATCATGAATTTAATTTGGCAAGGTCGCATATCTCTGGTGGAAAGATATATACACCACTCCCCAAAATGGAACCGATGTCTATTTACATTTCATTCAACCCATGACTGTCAAAAATCTGTCACATTTTGAGTTTTTAAAATTCAAACACAGTCAAATGACTTGTGTGAGAACATATTACCAGTCTAGATATGTCACAAATAGTTCCATTGCAAATCACAGACCAGATGTTAATACCTACATTAACAGAATCCAAAGCCATTTGTAATAATATTTACAACCAAACTGAATTTTAAATAGGCCTACTTACACGATTCTTCAACTAAAAACGTTCATTGAGGTCAGAGGCCTGTAACTTAAGGTCATATCACAGGCTGTCCACTAGAGGAGGCTATTCAGCTTTCTGCTCCTCATGTTGTCATCTATGCTGAGGACAGCTGTCTGAGACTCCCTGCTGCATTAATAAATCAAAACACATACTGACACAGACACACACTCACACAGCATGGAAGATCTCAAGCCAAAGAAATATTGATGATATGGAGAGTTTTTCCATAGGCACACTGATTTCATTCAGCTCCATATCTACAGTATCTTACGATTTTCAGACGAGTCACAGCTTTAAAATGCAGTTTAATTATTAAAAACACTGTATATAAAAATATGCTGCATATATATTTTAAAAATACTGACAGCCTGGAAGGTCTCCAGAGAGATCTATAAGTAATATAGCATTTAATTGATCTCTTTTATCAAACACTTGATTGCCTCAAGGAGCCTCAACCCCAGTGATACAATTTCCTAACCTAGTATTAAACAGATGTAATTATTGCACTTTCAATTTCATACTCAGTGCTCATTCGTACACTCCTAAAGAGGCGATTTAACCTAATAAATCTTTAAAGCTCTTCATCTGGAGAGGGGATGGGTGAAAGAAAGAGAGGTTCATGACTGCATGTTTGCAGGTAGAGAATCTATAGATGCAGATGATTGGGGGCTCATCTCCTGTCCTTTTAAAATGCTATCTCCTGTCCTTTCAAAGGGGACGGACAGAGTGAGGGGGTTGGGGGGTAAACCATCTCACACTCTCGGAAGGGGGAAGTCAGATTGTGCTGTGAATTGGGGGAGGGAACAACAACAGGTCTATGGGCCTCTTTCTGGGCTTCTCAAGAATGTTATTGGGGCTCTCTCAGTCTTGTGGTCAAATGCGAATAAGCTCATAACCGACATTTTTCATCTCGTATAGTGTTATAATTCATTAATATTTAAAATTAAGATTTAAAATAATACCACTCCGCTTTAACCTGCTGCATTTCCTTGGCGTCAAATAAACAGTCAACAAATAAAATTGGACTTTTTTTTTTTTTTTTAGCTAAATTGCTTGATGCTTCAGTTTCACGTGTAAGTTTTTCTTGGCCAAATGAGAGCAGAGGTTGTATAGCAGGGAACTGTCATGACAGGAAACAGCAAGCAATGAGCTAATTACTACTCTCTCTCTTTCTCAGTCTGACTCTCTCTCTCTCATTCTCCCCTCCCCCTCCCTCCCACCGTTCCTACCTCCCCTCTCTTTTTCCTTCCCTCCCTCCCTCCCTCTTTAGCGCTGTCTCCTCCAACAGTTGAAATTCTACACTGGTATGCCTCACAGATCACCATGGAGACGAGTTCGTTGCTATCTTCCATGTCTGGTCTTCAGAGGGCAGAGCACTTACAGCCTCTGCAGACCACACGAGTACGAGTGCATCCTAAAATGCCTTTTTGACCATTCAGTTCTTTTTACATGAAGACACACACACACAGAGTGTGAGATCATTATGTATATCACAGATCTACATGCCTAGTTTACAGTAAAGCTATCAATGTTTGCTTTGTCATTTATGTACAGTTTTGTAGCCTTTTCTCGTGCACATGCAAAAGCGTCAGAAATGAACTTTTTTTAATTATTTGGCAATGTTTGCACACTTAAAATTGATTTTCAGTGGCATACCTTTACAAAAACACATTTCTTTTTAACCATATAAAAACATACTGTAGGCTATGCCATCATCAATTATGAAAAATGGCTTATGTCAGTGCATCATAATATCATGTCTAGAATATGAAATAGCCTACTTTATGTTTGTAATACAAAATACAATTTACCACCAAAAATGAATAATAATAATAATTAAATATGAATGCAAAATCTAGCTAGGCCTACTTTAAATATCATCTAGGGTAGTTTTTTTTTCACGTTTGCTGGCAAATTGAACTACTTCGTATTATGCATATTGAGATACATTCTGCAACTTATTTGAAACTTCAAGTAACTATTGCTTGTAGATCGTCTGTATTGCGTAATGTATACATCGTGTGTAGGCCTATAATGTGTAGGTATACTATAATGTAAAAACTGTGAAATGTATTCTTGTAGTCAGTTTACTGTCACTGTTGGTGGACAACAGGAGATTTATGTACATGTAGTAGTGACAATAAAGTGATTTGATTTGACAGACAATGAATAAAAAGGTGTGATGCGAACAAATAATTCGATCCCTCGCGAAGACAGCGAATTAATCACACTCAAATATGTAAATAAAGGCGTACGTCAGCCTACTCATTAGGGATACGTGCCTGTTATCTCTATGTGGTACTTGGATGAGCTAAAAATAAATGCACTATATTTTTTTCTACGATATTGCTACTACTGCCCATCGCCTACTGGATGTCTAGTTTTCGATCTGCGGGGGTTCATGTACTTGTAGTTTCTTTCCTCTTTAGCTCTGGGTGGAATGCGCTGAGCGCCCGGATGGCAGAACGACATTACCCAGAACTCCCCGCGCGCATGGTTCAGGCAGGCTTCTTTAAGCTTTGGGAGTGTTTCCCATTTAAACAAACATAGCTAATGCTGAAGATGGCGGATGCGTAGAAGTGGCTTAAAGAAACTGGAGTGTTTCACGGGATACATTTACACCGGTAAGTGAACCGAAACACTTAATCGCGATCGTAAATGGAGACATTTAACCAATTGTTGTGTTCGTGAAACAATGTTACGTGATGCCGGTTATTCAGAAGTACATTCTTGTCCACGGTGAGGATCTTGCCACCTAGTTATTCTGCCTTTGAGACAATAATCGTAGTAACAGTGTTGCCAGATACAACATTCTCCAGCATGTTTGTTTACTTTTCATAACAAGATCCGTCTGTGTTTTTTTGTATTCTTCAGCGACCGTAATAACATTTTGTCATTAATCGACGCATTTTAACACTGTTTTCCTAAGTTGGTGAACATTTTAAAGAGGTTTGAATCTAGTCTGAATCTTTTGAGATGAACTACAACTCAAAATAATTAAGTTTTTTTTTTCATTTACTGTACTATTACCGTTGTTGGTTTATATCATTTTAAGGTTATTTCCACAATCAATAGTTTTTTTTCCCTTGTTTTAAATCTTTGATCAGTTTGTTTACCAGTTCGTGGATCACCTGATAGTTTACTTAACATGAGCTGAAGTTAGTTTGCTTAAGCATAACATATTCTTAACCCTTTATCTGTCACTATCACAAATACATAATTTTATAAATTCTTCCAACTTTTTTCTTTCTGATTTTTCATGAAAAACTTATTGACCTCAAACAATCTGTTCAGATGTATTGTGTGATGTGATGTTATGTTATGAGGATGTTTTGTTGCTTTTGCTCTAAGTTCAATATGAAGTTCAAATAACCCAAACAACAAGATGGTTTCCTGGTTAATGACACTGAGGGTGGAGATTAAATTATCATAGGTCAGCAAGGAACAAATCAAAGCTAGGCATTATTTACAGTGTTTTTATGCTTTTACGCTTTTACTTTCCTACCTACCAAACTGTGCTGTATTTATCAGCTGACAAAACGGTTCAAGGGTTAATACAATTAAAATCAGTTGACCACTTTAGTGATGCACAAGTCAGCAGGATAACTCTTATCTTTTAGGTTTTGTATTTTTTGTTGTTGTATTGTGTATTTATGGTGACAAAGTGTGGTGTAGGTTGTACCTACCTACTGTACTAGATGCTTGAATTATGGCTGTGTCACAAACTCCAGTGATCTCCACCCAGACAGTATTGTTGGACATGGCAGACGCGTTTTGGAACGTGTACATTGTGAATGTAGGAACATGAACGTTTCTTATCAGAGTCATCAGACACTATTTTTAACACTCCCATTCTTTGCACTTGCAATGTTAATTGCAATGATTTAGCCTGAGGTATTCAGTGCACTGCAGCGCTACTGGAAAGTTTGATGTTCTTTTGAATTCAAAGCGATTCACATTTTGTAGTGATCCAAATGCGGCAGTTTGTGAGCTAGGAGACTTTGACCACATCCCACGTTTCAAAAATATTCACTGCCCATTTATAGAAACATCACAGAACCACAGTTGTAGGACCAACGTTTCCCTGAAATCCACATGCACTCATGTTGACATGTATTGACGCTTTGAAATATACTTTTGGTTATTATTTGCACACTGAAGGCACAGGTATCATGCTTGCACTGTTTAATAACATATTGTTAGAACCATAACTGATTTGCTTTTATTGCCTCTTCAGTGTAATAGAAAATCTTCCTGATAATTAATGTTATTACATTTCAAAGCTGGGTCTGCAGCCTTTTTAGCCTGTACTAGTGCACTTATTCACAGCTTAAAAATAGTTTAACATGAGTGTGTATTTTTGAAACATTTCCGTGGATGCATGAGAACAGAACGTGCGTGTATGTTGGTGCTCACACGCTACGGGACCCACGGATGCCCTGACTGCGTGTGGGAAAAGACCCTCTGAACTCTTCCTCACACTAGTCGCAGGCCGCCCCCCTCCTTCCCCCTTTATCTGTTCCTTTCTCCGCAGCTCCCTCTCTCTCACACGCCGAGCGTCAGGCTGCATTAACTATGAATCAATCTTGTGTTGAACGCTTTGACTGCAGATGGGGTTAAGAATTAAAGGATGCATAGATTCTCTGTCCTCGTCCATTTGTTAGCTCTGGCTCTATAACTCATTAACTCGGACTCTCTCAGGGGAAGAAAAAAAATGCTTGTGCAAAAGTTTTCCCATGATTTTTGAAGGACCATCTGAGTTTTGATTTGAGCATCTTTTTCTTATTTTGATTTCACTGTTGTGGCTCAAGGGATAGTTAAAAGAAGTTAAAATAATAAAAATAATTATTGTTTATAATTTTTAGGGATGTACCTGTATATCTTTTCAATGTAATGAGACTGAATCAGAACAACTTGAGGCAAAAGCACCATAAAAGTATCATAAAAGTTGACCATATGACTTGTGCACTTTATTTCACGTCTGAAGCATTGTGTAATGAACAGACCAAAATTTAAGTTGTTATTCACTGATACTTTTGCCACCCTGTGGCCATAAACTTGAACCATTGAGTCAATGTTATTTTATTATTATTTATATGATATTATATTTTAGATTTTTAGTAATGTTATGTCCTTTTTTATTTGTATTATTTTTTAATATTTATATTTAGCTTTTTAATTTTAGTTTTAGTACATTTATTATGTCTTCAGCTTATTTTATTTCAGTTATTTCAAATTTCTAAGTTTCATTACATTTTTAATCAAATAGTTTCAATTAAAGGAAACAATTTTAATAGTTTTAATAAACTGTAACAACGCTGGTCAGTTATTTGAACTCATAGCAGTCGATTCAGTCAGATGATCCGACTCAGACAAATAGCCTTATTCAGTCACGCGTTTCAGAGAAGAATGACTTTAGTCGCAAAGCTATCATGTGACTTCGAAAGACTTGTCGCAAAAGTCTTATGAGCCATGTTAATTAAATATATATGTGTATGTATATGTGTGTGTGTATATATATATATATGTGTGTGTATATATATATATATGTGTGTGTATATACATATATATGTATGTATGTATGTGTAGGGATGCACCGATATGAAAATTTTATCATAAAACCGATAACCGATACATTGACCGATAAATTAAAATCCAAATTTTTATATAATTTTTGAGAGCCTGATTACAAAAACACAAGTCTCACCACCATTAAAAGCCATGTCTCAAGCACACAATTATAATGTTCTCATTATAATTTTATGTTGCACTTAATGTGTTTTCCTTTTTGAAGTGATTCCTATCACATTTCAAGCAATTCAAAACCATCATGGCGAACAGTGCGCATCTGAAGCGTCTCAGCTGTAGGAAATAATCTATTATTTGTCGGCTTTAATATATCGGCCAAATTTTCTTTTCGGCCCGAGAATGCAAACATTAAAAATGACCATATATCAGCCAATATATTGTACATCCCTAAATATATCTATTTATTGGGGGGTAATTTTGGAGCTTGACAGCCCTAGTCCCCATTCACCTCAATTGTTTGGAAAAGAGCGACTAGAATATTCATGCAAAATTCAGCTTTTGTGTTCAAATGAAGACAGAAATTAAATATGGATGTTATTTTCATTGTTTGTTGAACTATTCCATAATGTCTAATCTATAATAGATGTTTGTTTTTGCACAGATATTTTGTGGCTTTCTTCTTGGATCACAGGAGGTTGTGACTAGCGAAACAGCAGAATGACTAATGTGCTTCCCGTCACCTTTCTGACACTTATCTGATCGGCCTTAGCTCATTTAGCATTTTTCAGTCCTCGATACATGAAGAAGCTGAAATGCTGCCGTTCTCTGAGCGCGATGTGAGAGTGAAAGAAGGAAAACACTGTGGTTGTGGGTGATGGTTATTTTCAGAGCAGGGAAAATGGTCCAGTTAATATCAAGTATCTGTGTGTTTGTTTCAAATGTAAGATTAATGGTGTGGGGGGGGGGTGTATAGTGTTGCTCCAAGGCGCTTGTGTTGGTGGCAGTGGGTTGAAACAAAAGCTTGATTGTTGCACTAATTGAAATGTGATACCTGTTACTTGCGATGACTTTTTGCTCTGAGTAGTTAAAGGTGTTGGTGCAGGCGGGTTATTTTAGCCCTGTAAACTTTTAATATGTGTGGCGAGGTTGACTCGCATCTCGTGATGAACCGCTTGGAACCTTCAGGATATTAATGATTTACTGCACCTCAATGATCCTCCACGAAAACATTTTCATACGTAACTCTTCTGGATTTGGATTTACGATGCTAATTTGTAGACCGCTGTAAAGTTTCCGGTTTGCTAACTAGAGAAACAAGCATAAAAGTAAAGTTAGTCCTTCTCAATGCAGTCCAGAGACAGTAATACGCTTAATTCCTTTCTGTCTTTGTTTACTCAGTTAATAAACAACATGTTGTGAACTTTCTCCCTTCACTCTTTAGACACGGATCAAGAGCTCAACTGTGAAGGTTTGTTTGTCATTTGTCAATTTCTGTGCGAATCATTTGGAAACTTATGAGTCATAATTAAGAGTCTCTGCATGGCATCTGCAAGCGAGTGTCGTCGTGCGCTCCGGATACATTTTACAGCTCCCTTCAGTGTCCTATAGCACAAGTCGAATTTAAGAGGAATTTGTAAGTTGCATCCAGCTGTGGCTGCTTGTGTAAAGCTGTGTTGCCATGACGACACTCCTGCACGACTGGCTCAAGGTCGTTCGGGCGGTGACGTCGAGCTGGATGTGCCTGGCGACGGCGTGTGCTCGATATGCACACATACGCGGAAGGAAGCTCTCTGCAGTACTGTGGGTGTCTGAAAGTGAAACTTGGAAATGTATGCAAACGCGTTCTGTGCATGAATACTTTCTCTTGAGAGGGTGAAAGGGCTTGAGGAGGAAAATACAGTGTTCGGTTTTTCATTTACTCATTGCTGTCGTACTTAATTTGTTGAATTTTCCAGCCCAGTTTAGGATTTCTCCACGATCCGTCATTGTTTTCCTGTTTTTGCCGTCAAAAGCAGATAGAAAAGGGGGGGGGGGGGGGGATGGCTAACGAGGTTTAAAGAGTGAAAAGTGCACACTCCTGTTTTTTTTTCCTATCTCTCGTTTTTTTGGCTTTCTCACCCTTTGCTGAAGAATGCTTGTAAAACGGGCTCACCTGAATGAGCCCACGGGAGGGTAAAGCCCTGGTCTGGTCTTGTTACCATTGTAAAAAGTTAGCAAGACTTGGTGTGTGTTTGTGTTGTGTTTAGGGCCCTGTTGTATAATAGTAGAGAAAAGTTTTAAGTCACGAGGTAAATGTTACCAGATGCGTTCTTCGGCAGTTGAGCCTAGAGGAAGGAGAGGTGGGGGGGGGGGGGGGGGGGGAGAGAAGTCGATGGAAAGAGAGAAAGTCAACTTTGGATGAACTTCTCAACTGCTTAGCGGCCACCTTGTTTTCATTTTGCCAGCATCCCCAGCCCCCAATTTGACGAAAGGTTTGTGGAGAGTTAGTCAGAATTCCACACTTACAAAACTCCATTGTATTGCTGGAGTACAAACTACAGCCGAACTGAATTAATGTTGAATATTTACACTACAATCAAAGGATTAGGTCAACGCAAAATGAATATGCTGTCATTGTTTACTAGCCCTCATGTTGTTCCAAACCTGTATGAATTATTTTCAAGTTTCCAGGTTTGATGTCAGTGATGCCAAGCTCCATTCGCTGTCACTTGACCAATCACAATGTGCCAGCTTAGAGATAAAATTAATAAATAAATAAACAAACAAAACTTATGTTGGTCAATACAATGAAATTCAGTGGGGTCAATGTTGTCTGACTTTCTTTTGTGTTCTACGGAGTCAGAAAATTATTAAATATTTCTTTAAAATTTTGGGGTAAAATATTTCTTTAAAATAGCTAAATATAGACCGATTTATCAGTCTCTCACTATTCAAAATGTCTTATTTTATGCTTCATGAGAAAAATTTAAATCAAGAACTTTTATCTGGGTGAGCTGACCTGTTCCTGTAACTCTACATTACTCCAGGTGAGAGTTTTGTTTCAGTGCAGCTGTGGGTTATGTGGACATACAGTTTCATACACAAGTAGCCTAATTAAAGTGTTCAGCCTTTGAATATCGCTACTGACATATGAAAGTGATCTTTAAACTTGAACTGTGCCTTTCCTCTTCTTTCTTCTTACATGCCCCTTTACAATTTTATGCTTACCTTTTCCTGTGTTTGGTAACTCGTCACCTCTTGCACCCCTCTGTTTGTATCCATGCGGATGGGATGGATGAACAATACCAGTATACACTCACCTAAAGGATTATTAGGAACACCATACTAATACTGTGTTTGACCCCCTTTCGCCTTCAGAACTGCCTTAATTCTACGTGGCATTGATTCAACAAGGTGCTGAAAGCATTCTTTAGAAATGTTGGCCCATATTGATAGGATAGCATCTTGCAGTTGATGGAGATTTGTGGGATGCACATCCAGGGCACGAAGCTCCCGTTCCACCACATCCCAAAGATGCTCTATTGGGTTGAGATCTGGTGACTGTGGGGGCCATTTTAGTACAGTGAACTCATTGTCATGTTCAAGAAACCAATTTGAAATGATTCGAGCTTTGTGACATGGTGCATTATCCTGCTGGAAGTAGCCATCAGAGGATGGGTACATGGTGGTCATAAAGGGATGGACATGGTCAGAAACAATTCTCAGGTAGGCCGTGGCATTTAAACGATGCCCAATTGGCACTAAGGGGCCTAAAGTGTGCCAAGAAAACATCCCCCACACCATTACACCACCACCACCAGCCTGCACAGTGGTAACAAGGCATGATGGATCCATGTTCTCATTCTGTTTACGTCAAATTCTGACTCTACCATCTGAAGGTCTCAACAGAAATCGAGACTCATCAGACCAGGCAACATTTTTCCAGTCTTCAACTGTCCAATTTTGGTGAGCTTGTGCAAATTGTAGCCTCTTTTTCCTATTTGTAGTGGAGATGAGTGGTACCCGGTGGGGTCTTCTGCTGTTGTAGCCCATCCTCCTCAAGGTTGTGCGTGTTGTGGCTTCACAAATGCTTTGCTGCATACCTCGGTTGTAACGAGTGGTTATTTCAGTCAAAGTTGCTCTTCTATCAGCTTGAATCAGTCGGCCCATTCTCCTCTGACCTCTAGCATCAACAAGGCATTTTCGCCCACAGGACTGCCGCATACTGGATGTTTTTCCCTTTTCACACAATTCTTTGTAAACCCTAGAAATGGTTGTGCGTGAAAATCCCAGTAACTGAGCAGATTGTGAAATACTCAGACTGGCCCGTCTGGCACCAACAACCATGCCACGCTCAAAATTGCTTAAATCACCTTTCTTTCCCATTCTGACATTCAGTTTGGAGTTCAGGAGATTGTCTTGACCAGGACCACACCCCTAAATGCATTGAAGCAACTGCCATGTGATTGGTTGATTAGATAATTGCATTAATGAGAAATTGAACAGGTGTTCCTAATAATCCTTTAGGTGAGTGTACACTACCGTTCAAAGTTTGGGGTCAATAATAATAATAAAAAAAAAAGAAAAAGAAATTTATTCTCGTACTCAACAAAGAAGTACATATAGTAACATGTAACTACGTCACCTCAAAATAAAATAAAACTTTGTGCTTTTGTAATATAAAGAAAACAAACTGGATGTGCTTTCTGACGTCTCTGTCTCTGGAGCGCGTCGCAAAAATAAACTGAAATTCAGTGTATAGGCTACTTGCCTCACAGAAGTGTGAAATATATCTATAGAAAGCTTGAAATATCTACTTTCAAAGAACCAATTCTTATCAAAAAACAAATACTCTCTGATTATGTAATCTGTCTGTATAAAAGGTGCATTTCTCTCTAAAGGCCCCCCCTACAGCGGAGATGAGAGTCAGTATCGTCAACTTCATCTTTGCAGCCGACACGGACTCACACTAGTTTATTAATAAACAATGCTATTTTTTCCAGCACATTCATAATCATTACTTTTGCCGGTGCTTTGCTGCAAGCTTTATCCATGCGCTGGAATGCGGAATAGGCTATATATTATGACCCCCCCCCAGTATATATTTAAGTAATTAAATTAATATAAACATGCGATTAGTCAACTAATGGCTTAAATTAATGACTACTATGGGTTAGAAAAATCATTAGGTGGGGGCAGCCCTAATATTTTCTGATAATTTAGTCAAACAAACGGTTAGCTCCATAATGAATTAGTTGTAGGTTATAAATAATAATACAATTGTACATTATAAACATGACTGCATGAGCCATTTTATGGAAGCACCTCACTGCAACACCATTGGAGATTAGACTATTTTTTTTATGTCTACCTTCATACCGCAAGGCTTATTTGCATCCAAGTTTGATGCACCCCTCTTTTGCTCACTGTATTTCCATAGGCTTCATCTTTCTTTGTTCCTGAGGAGCGTCATAATCTCTCTGTCTCAGGCCGATAATCTGATGATGTTGAAGGGACAACGGCGAATAGGATTTTAGCAATGCAGTGATTAAATCAAAGGTAGAGTACAAGCTTGTGATAAAAACAGGTATGCTGTGTCTCTGCAGCAGAGCAGATGCACCTCATGCGTCTACCTCGACAATAAAAGATGGCACCAGGTGGGGAAAGCAACGGTCTGTCCCTTTAATCACATCATTTATGTTTTAATTAGCCACTGTCGCAGCCGTCCTGTGCTGTCGGGACCGGTCACACACCTGAGACACACGTGCCACTCATCAAAGAGCATGACAGACGGAACGGACACCACTGTCTTGCGTTCTACGGTTGACCAATATGGCTGAAATGCATATTTGCATTGAATATATTGGCGATTTCAGAATCGGTATCAATGTCAGTCTGTATTAGGGTTCTGGATTTAGATGTTTATGCCACGGTATGTAGGAGGGTCTTATGGCTTTCGGTTGGAAATGCATTTCATTCTACTGGATAGAGTCCAAGACCGTGTGGTAAAGCAGATTACATCCTGGTCTCTCTGCTGTCTGTCTGCCTGTCACCATGGCTTCACTCGTGTTATGGCCTGTTGTCAAGGTGACGAGGCCAGTCGTGGGCGGGGACTGCTCTCCTCGCTGTGGAAAAGATGATGGGCGTCCTCTTCCCTTTAGGAGGTCCATCTATCCAATACACTATTAATAGAGCAGCTTGCAATTGCATTGGCCTTTTGTCATTACTAAATTTTAATTAAACTTGAGTTATGTATACATAGACTGCCATGGTCCTGTATACAGTATATCATACCATATTGACGTGAGCTGCTTTACCTTTCACTCTTTGTGGTTGCAAATTACGATACAAAACCCTGATGCCAAAAGCACAGGTTGACACTGTTTGGATGATTTATGACATTCATTTCACATCTTGATATTTGTCATTTATTTCAGTGGGTGGACTAATCCAATCTTTTTGTCTTTAGCATGGAGTACAGACACTGAAGTTCATGACAAATGGTAAACATTTTACAGGAAGTGTCCCAAAGGAGCTTGTTGCGACTGCTTGTACAACATTTGATATGAAGGGAGGTGCCACCATTGACTTTTGTAAGATGTTTGTTTCGGAGCCTAGCAGTTACAGCCTAACAATTAGTGCACACGTGACATGCTATGCACATGCACATGCTGAAATAGAATAAATTAATCTATATATCATATAGTTTTTAAAACCAATCCATATGAATTGAGCGATTTAGTCCAAAATTTTATGAAGAGACTTGATCGCTTTATGTGATGAACAGATTGAATTTAGACTTTTATTCACATATAAACATTAATCAACTCGCACATCAGTTGTGGTAAACGGAAGCTCAAGCTTTTTCGCTTGACATGCAAGTACCAATGATGTTCATTCTTGTTACACAAGCACGTTTGAGCTTCAGCAAGAGGTTTGTTCTCGTGTGTCAAGCAGATTCAGTTGAGCTTCTGTTTATGTTCGCTGATCAATGTTTATATGTGAATAAAAGCCTAAATTCAATCTGTTCATCATATAAAGTGATCGTGTCTCTCCAGAAAACTGGACTAAACCACTCAATTCATGGAGTAGTTTTACGATCTCTTAACTCTGAACTTGAGTTGTTGAAAAGTTGTACTTCTGAAGAGTGTCAAAGTGGTAGTTGCGTAGCTGTCAATTGAGGGACAGAGATCTTCATTTGTGTTCCAAAGATGAATGAAAGTCTTACGGGTTTGGAACGAGAAGAGGGTGAGTATTTAATTCTCAGACAGAATTGTAATTTTTGGGTGAACTAATCCTTTAACTATATTATATGATATACATATGAGGGAAAAAAAAATCATACAGAGGCATTTTTGCCCTAATATCTTGAATTTTAGGGGCCTTCTAACTGCTTCATGTTCATCACAAATCAACTGTATGAAATGTAAGATGAAGAACGTAGGTCTGGGGTGGAGTGGGGCAGGGCAGGTGCTAAATCGACAGCCCTAATAAATAAATAAATTATGTGTGTGTGTGTGTGTGTGTGTGTGTGTGTCTGTGTGTGTGTCTGTGTGTGTGTCTGTGTGTGTGTCTGTGTGTGTGTCTGTATGTGTGTATGTATGTGTGTATGTGTGTATGTATGTGTGCATGTATGTGTGTATGTATGTGTGTATATTTAAGAAATATTTGCATGTATATACTGTGTATATATATTTATATTATATATAATTTATATTATATATAAATATTTTATATATAAATAACACATTTTCTTAAATATATATATATATATATATATATATATATATATGCATGTGTGTGTATTTATATATAGAAAATAATTATACTCCGTACACAGACATAAATTATGTAAACACAAACTTTTATTTTGGATGCGATTAATCACGATTAATAGTTTGACAGCCCTAATATATATATATATATATATATATATATGTATGTGTGTATATATATGTGTATACACACACACACACACACACACACACACATATATATATATATATATATATATATATATATATATATATGTGTGTGCATATATGTGTGCATTTTATACTAATAAAATGGCTAAGATGAAAACTGAAACTATAAAAATTCTAAATATTAATAAATACTATAATAGTGTATTAATAATGCTAAAATAACAGTGCACTGACATTTAATCACAATGTTACATTTGATTCGAAGTAAAAAAAAGACTCCTCATCGACATTTCGATGCATTGGAAAAGATTCATGGTTTTCATACTCTAGTGTTTCTGGTGTTAGTGACTAATATGCTAATAAACTTAAAATAATATAACTTAAAGGGACAATTCTCCCAAAAATGAACATCATCTGCAGAACACAAAAAAAGATTTATTGAAGAAAGTTGGTGTCCAAACAACATTGACATTGTCCAACGTAACATGGACACAACATTGAATTTTTTTTTTTTTTTTTTATTTATTTTTTTTTATTAATAATTTTCTTTTGTAAGTCAGTCATAAAGGTTTGTAATGACATGAGGGTGAGTAAATGATTTTCATTAAGTGAACCATCCCTTGAACAGGATTTCGATGCAAGAATCACCTCTGATCGATTGAAATGTACCAATATCTTCCCTATGGATTGAACTGAACCACAGTGATTGATGTTCTGTCACATGCTTAGAAATTGGAACACGTTAAAGGCTGATGTGCCTTTTTTGCCTAAGGAAAGTGTCACAATGCTTTCTGACAGTTTGACTCATCACCTGTGCTTGTCTCCAATCAGCATCTGACCAAACAGTGTTCAGGTTCAGTGCGTAGTGACCGATCTCTCACTCAGCACCCAGTCAGACACCATCAGCAGTGAGGACAGAGCACTGCTGACCCCAGAACAGGTCAGGGGTTATCTTTAAGAAAAGAACAAGCTAACAAAAGCAACTGGCCTTTAACCCTGTTCATTCTGCTCTTTAGAGCGTTGAGAGCTAGCTGACGCTTTGCTTTAGCAAGTCTATATATGTAGAATATGCTGTTACAGGAAGTTTCCAGGTTTATTTATAGATTTAGTTTTGTTTTGATAAAATTCAGGTTAGGAAGGTCATTGCATAACTGTGGTTTCGCACTGATATGTTAGAGAATTTCACCTAGTTGACATTGATGACTGTGAAAAAGACACCTGCACCAATTTCATATGAATTTTGAGGTAAGTTTTCTGTCAAGTACCCGTCTTTTTGAGAACAACTGTTTATTTACTGATTTCCATCTCTTTTGACATTGTAAATTAAAGGAAATTATGTCTCCGATCAAATGTTTTGTGTAGCTTTTGCCATTTGACTGGTTTCAGACCTTCCTTTGTGTGAAGCTCAATTCGTTTTCATGAAATAACTGTGACTTGCCAGTCAGTCAACGGTTTTCTGCCAAAGTGACTAAGAGTGTAACCTTGAAATGCAGAGAAGCCTTTTGAACCCAACCGGGCTTCATCGAACGTATTGGCAGTTCAAACTCGATTAGTTGATTTTTATCATCAATATTGGAGGCACTTTGGAGCGTTCCCCAGCCTTCGGCCTTTCTCTCGTGCTCCCTGGGTGCTCAGCCCGTTCGACCTCTCTGTTGTCTCAGTGCTCATAAGTCATTTAAACACGCTTTTAATAGTGTTAGCCTACGTCGAGCTGGCGTTTAGCCCCGTGTTGGGGCAGCATGTGGTGAGGGAGAGGAAAGGGAACCTGGAGAACAGAAGGGGTCACAGGCTGAGGTCAGCATAGGGCACTTAGCTCCCTTTACTATGAAAACTGCATAATTTGATTTGTGAATGAGGATGATGGAGGAGAAAAAAGTATTCAGTTATTCTCCAGGAGAACCAGCTGTTTAAGTGAGAGAAAGTCACAGGCATGGTCTGTCTCAAGCCAGTCCAGTTTTGTTTCACGACCTTCATTTTATATTGAAGTACCAAAGTTGTTTAATGTACAAAATGAAAGGCATGAAAACACCCCAAAATTCATCAAATTACATAAAAAATCTACTCAAAAAAGATCATTTAATTATTTAAACCATTTCAGCAATTTATTTTAATATTTTTTAATATTTAAAATATTACCAAGACATATGCAAATGGAACAAAAACTGTCCAAAAATGGTAGACAAATAAGTAACGGATTAATTTCACCAAATTTCTGTTTAAGTTTGGTTTGGCGTTTGAGTTTTGCCATCGACATCAATTTTAAAAAGACATCTTCTCAGCCCTTTTAAAGCTTATAAAGTCTTTTTATTTTACTATCTACGCTGTAAAAAAAAAAATAATAATTCGGTGAAAGCTGTGGTTGCCAGAAATGTACTGTAAAAAATATACGGTAGAAACATTTTAGGTTTTGCAGATTTAATTTAGATTTACAGTAAAAAAAAAACTCATCTCATTAACTGATAATATGGTAATATACCAATCTATTGAAGTACACCAAAAACAGGTGGTGATGAGAATGTCACATGATGAAGGAAGCTGAGAAGCTAAATACTAATATATAGAAGGTGCACAGTGTCATTCAAGGTAACTCACATGACACTAAAGTAATGCAATAAACATTCATTTGACAACATTAGACGTAACATAAAACCCTAATGTACATAACTGATAAGAAAAAAAACATCAATGAAAAAACATCAAATGTAAAGCATCACTCATAGAATTCTGGGAATGTCAATTTACATTTTTTCACTGCAAATTATACAACGATATGTTCTTTTTCACTTCCAAAACTAATTTTAACAGTATTTTACTGTAAAATTACATTAAATGTAAAGTTAGATCTATTACAGTTATTCGCCGCATATAGTAAGGAAACTTACTGTTAACCAAAACAGTTTTTTACCGTAGCATTATTTTTTTTTTACTGTAAAAATTACGGTAATTTTTAGAGTGTACAGTTATATTGTTACTTTTGTTTGATTAATTGCTTTTAGCAAGCTATCCATTAAAAATCCTTCATTGGACTGTTCTAGAAAAGACTTTTAATAAATATCAGTAGGTAGAAATAATATAAAAAAAAAGATGAATTATGATTTTGAAACTATTATTGTCAACATCTGGATAGATCTTGATTCATTTTTAGTAGTTTCCTCCTGAAACATTTGTAATATGTTTAAATGTAAATGGCACAAGGAGGTAGTTTTCACCTTAGCAGCAGCAAATTCATATTTACAGCATTACTTTATCTTCAGCATCAGCACTAAAACCTTCGCGTTAGCTCTTCTGAGTCGTCCTGCTTTTAACATTGTTTGAAATCCCACGTTCTACCGATTTCAAAACAAATCCGAGCGGTGAGAAAGAAACGGAGTAAAAGAAAGAGTGCAGGGGGGAGACTGGAAAGCGAAAGAGAGCAGCGAGTAGAATCCTTTTGTAGAGGTCAGAGTTCAGCTGCTGTGCTGCTATTGGCTGAGGAAAGGTGAAATTAAAACCACTGTAAACTTTTGACCCTGCCGGAGCTGCGCAGGAACGCCCAGGACTAGTTTGGAATGGAGCCTACGCTCTTCCTCTGTTTACTCGGAGAGAGAGGGAGAGGGAGGGAGAAAGAGCGGAGGCTGGAAAAAGGAATCGACACAGTCACAGTCTGGAATGAATAAGTTGTTCAAGCGCGCAGAGCAGTCAACATGAGTTCAAGAAAAAAAGAAAAAAACACAGATGGAAAAAACCGAGAAATGCATTTGGGTTTTAGGCTGCACAAGTTTCTCTCTATTTCTTTCTCTTTTCTCCCTTCCTTCTGGGTTCAAAAATCCATGGATGTTTTTCAGAGTGGAGCTGTGCTCTTTAAATGGGCTTTTTTATGAGGAAAATGAGGCCCACCCTCTGCTTTTTCCATTTGCTCTCAGAGCTCTGTGTTTTTATGTGCTTGAAAGAGTGGACTGCACTAGATGACCAGGCACATGTTACCCTTCTATCCCCCCGTTCCTCTTTATTTTCTACTTTTCTCCCTCACTTTTTCTGTCTTTTTCTCACCCTCCATTAGAGCTGCACGATATTGAAGAAAAATGCGATACGATAATGCTTAAAGTGTGTAAAATAAACTTTAACATATATTTAAGCAGTGTTTTACTGTAGCAAGAAGCGTTATTTTAACATCATGGGGTTTAGGATTTCAGGAAGGCCTACATTAGGTTTATTTAACAACAGAAACTGAATAATCAAATTTAACAAATAAAACACTGCTTAGTTTTCTCTGTATGCATTAAATATATACTGATTCTTATTAAAGCTACAAAAGTTATTCAGCCAAGAACAGTGAGTGATTTTCTCTTTGTCGTTTGTTCATGACCCCATTTATTGCAAGCTGTTGTATAGTATGGTGTTTAAATCCATTTTTTGTACCTCCATGCTTGCTTGTCCACCCCCCCCCCCTCTCCAGCAGAGGTGATTCTGCAGCGTTTGTTGCAATTTTCCCGAACTCTGCAGTTTTTGCTCCACATGGTTGGTACCGGGTACATGTGCCAGTTTCTTGAAGGAGAGGGAAGGCGAACGTTCAAATGCTTTCTCTGTCGTCTCCTTAATCTAATACTTAAAGACGCGTAATGTGTTCGTATTGCACAGCAGGAATGACTTATTATCTGGTGGTCTGTTACAGTAACACAGTTGGATTAACAGATTTATTGTTATGAATTACAAAGTGGGCCTGTGGCGCACTCATAAGCAACACCACATACACATTAGGGCTGCACAATTAATCGGATTAAAATCGAAATCGCGATATGGCCTGGTGCGATATGGTATTATTAAACCTCAAAAGGCTGTGATTTAATTCAATAAATATAAATGCATAGTGTGCTTCACACACAGTGAAGGAGAGCACTCTGATCTGCCTCTAATCTACTGCTTATTCTTCAAGCACACGTGGCTTGTAATATGGTGTTCATATTTGCTGCATTTATTGGTTTTAGAGAAGCTTTCTTTTCTATAATAAATGTAGTGTACATTTATATTAATAAAGTATGTATTATTTAGTAAAAAAAAACATAAAACAGTAATATTATGAAATATTATTACAATTTTAAGTCTAATGTAAATTAAAATGTTTTCTATTTGGATGTATTTTCAAATGTTTTTTATTTATTCCTGTGATGGCAAAGTTTTCAGCATCATTACTTCAGTCTTCAGTGTCACATGATCCTTCAGAAATCACTCTAATATGCTGATTTGGTGCTCAAGAAACATTTATTATTATCAATGTTGAAAATGTTGTGCTGCTTAATATTTTTGTAGAAAAATATTTTTTCAGGACTCTTTGATGAATAGAGTTCAAAAGAACAGCATTTATCTTTTGTAACATTATAAATGTCTTTACTATCATTTTTGGGCAATTTAATGCATACTGAATAATAATGTTAATTTCTGTTAAAAAAATCATACAGACCCCATATGTTTGAAGGGTAGTAAATATAATATATAATATAATATATTAAATAATAAAATATAATATAATAAATATAATATAATATAATATAATATAATACATTAATATATAAATTAAATAATAATGATAATATAAATAAAAATGATCGATAAAAATTATTATTGATCTGAATCTGCGTTAAAGTCACTGATCTGTATGACCACTGATCTATATAATGACATTCTATATAGATCAGTGGTTAAAGTCCAGGTAGAATGTGAATTCAAAAAGAAAATGCACTCACAATCCATTTTATTTCTATAATGTAACCCTAACCCTGGATTTTCAACAAGGGGGGAAAAAGTAGAATAAAGCTTGATTTCGTATTTTTATTCATCAGAAATTGATTGGACCATGAAAAGAATGAATGAATTAGTTTGTGCACAACCTGTTGATCATGGGGTGTTACACCCATTTTATCCAAGCTGTTGAGACGTAACATTTTAAATGTTTATTTTGCATGCCATGGCATCACGATACTGAACAAAATAATTGCAGTATGAAATTAAATTGCGCACCTTAATGCACAGGTATGGCCACTCCCTCTTTGTTACAACATTTTTTAATGGTTTTTAGTTGAAGGAAACTTAGAAAGTGATGTGCTCATGAAACACAAAAACAGTATTGTCCTTCTAGAATGACCGTGCTTTGATTGTGATCATTTTTACTTGATGATTTCATCATCACCTAGTCAGATTTTTCTTTAAGACATCAAACCCCAGATATCTTTGCCATTTCTTTTTTTTTTAGTGCTGGACTGCGAGTTCGCCCAGGTTTGGCAGTGAATCGTGTGTCAGTACGCTTGAGCTCAGATAAAGCAGCGAGTGTTACTGCGAAAAGCTTTTGGATGTCTGCACATGTCCACACATGCTTGGCACATGTCTGCGTGTCTGGGCTGTTCGCTATTGTTCTCTCTCTTGCTTTTTCTCACCCTCCTCCTCATCCAATCATAACCAGTCTCTGTCCCTTGTTCTTGTTCTGTTTTCTTTCTCGTTTTTTTTTCTCCCTCCCTCCTTTCCTTTTTGTTCTACCTCAGCTCATCCCTTGCACTTGCCGTCTCGCTCCTCTCTGCTGCAGAATGGAGCCGTCCTGAGATGCTCATGGTCATGCGGGGTCTATCGCAGAGAAAGAGAGCGGCGACCAGTAACTTGTGCCACCTCGTCCTCCTCTTGCACCGTGTCTGAATAGATTTTGCCACAGTTCATTTCCACATCCTCGTTTTGAAAAGGCAGAGCGTGTGTGCGTGCCATATTGTCTGCGGAGGTTTTGTTGTGTATGTGTTTGTTTTTTAGTGAGTGTTTCACTGAGCTCAGATTTCATGCTTTATTTCAGGCTCTGCCAGAATGTGGTGGCTATTCTGAGTCTGAATGGCTCCTACTTGAGAGTCATTCTTCATCCATTCCTACATCTCTTCTGTTTCTTTACATGCTCCATTCATTTGCTTTTAAAGAAACATTGGATTCATACCCACATTATACATACTGTAAGTATCTATGATGTGTGTTCCCATTGTGACTGCATGCGCCCTAGTCTCAACGAAAACATGACTGGGCAGATATATGTGCAGTCACATGTATAGTACTTGCCTGAACCTTAAAAAGAAGTAAACAGCAATCATTCAATTTGCTGGCTTAAGCCATTTGAAATTATAGGCTGAAGGGTTTAACTGTATGATTAATATTAAATTAGGTCTGTTATTTAATATCAATGTAATATTACATTAATATGATATTCAAGAGGACTAACTGAAGTGGAAATACTTATATTTATTCTATACTTATTATTCAAACTGTAACATCAATATATAAAATCTAATATTTCAGCCAGTGCAAGTTCATTTGAAGTGGGTCAAATTACAGCTTATTATTATGTTAGGGGGTAACAGTTTAGGACCCAAGGACCAGATGTTTGAAAGAAGACCCAGAGTCAGAATTATAATAAATTGAAGAAAAGATAGTTTGCAGTTTCATCAGCAGAAGTCAGCTTCAAGACTCACACAGGAGTTCGTAGGCCGCCCCGCTTACAGTTACAAAGATCACAGCAGTTATACCATTTCCAAGGTCTAAGCTACGTCCTTGCTTCAGGTTGAATGATTCTCATTGGCTAAGAAACAGATAAACAGTAATTTTCCACACATATACAGATAGACTGAAGCATATCTCCATCGATTATGCAGCTGACACTCTGACCCTGAAGTTAGGCACGTTGTGACTTTCCAGGTCTCAGATTTGGGTTTCTGGGCGCCAGCATGTCCCGAACAACAACTCAGTCAATCTCCAATAATGCCAGTGGTTCCTTAACCTGTAACCAAGAAGACTAACACACTCACCGACACACAGCTTTTCCAAGGTTGGATTTGGCCAGGCTCTAACTATAAACAGGAGAGTCCTCTCAAAACATCAAGATAATGCGTTCTTTCTCTCAAGGAGAGCTACACTTTAGTCTAACTGGAAAGTAAAGCTTTAACAAAGAAATGGTCCCTTAAACTATAGACTTCAATGACCCCTGTGATCATAGTTGTCAGAGTACCCCAGAAAAACAGATGAATGTATTGACACATGTTGAAGACCTTTCTCAAACAATACATCTTTCTATATTTCATTTCTGGAAGCCTGGCTACATGAGCAAGCACTGTTACTGAAATAAAAATACAGACATTAGAGAATACATGAAAAGAACATTTCAGTAATCACACTGGTAACTTCTATAACAAAGTAAAATCTCACAAGCGTAGAGAAGTCATTCAACTCATGTGATGTTTAGAAGGAAAAATAACGATTAATACCTTGTCCTTGATTATACATTACAATGAAGCAGCAGTGGATTCCAATCCACAGCCTTCAATTATAAATGTTATTAAGACCTGTTGTTGTTATTAATATCAGTAGTGGTATTATACATATCAATATCATATTAGATCTAATATTTAATATCAAAATAAAATTACATTTAGCATGATAAGTTCAGCCCTAACTTCAATTCAAGTGAAACTGAAGTGGATCAAACCTATGGATCAACAAAACGATGTGAGTCCAGTTATAATATGAATGGAGTTTGAACTGAGCTCACTAAATGTGTAATTGGTTGAAATACTGGAATGTAGAACTGCACGATTAATCATTAAAAGGTCACAATCTTGATTCCAACACCCGTGCGATCTTATTTCTAAATGACTACAATTCGCCTGTCTATTAAACCTTTGACAAAATCACAGCGTAACATTCAAATCAGCTTTGCTGCCTCTGAGCCAGAGAGAGCATTTGTCATGTACGTATGAAACGGCTTCACAAATTGTCTTTTCGACCACACAGTATCATTGTATCTGTTACAATAATTCAAATTATCACAGAAGTACTGGGATAAAAGTTTATAGTTTGAATATAAACGCTGATGTCTACAGTAGCGATCAGAATAGATCAAATCACTTTTTTGAAATTAACTTCATGCTTCAAATACCGATTGTATCATTGCATCATCTTTACATTATTGAATCATTTATTCAAGAGTTTTGTTAAAAAACGCTGATTAAACAATTGAAGTATTTCATTAACTATTCATTCAAATCTTTTTTTTTAAATAGTTGATTCAAATTAAACAATTTTTAAATAGACTGCTTAAAGGCACAATATGTAAGATTTTTAGATTAAAATATTCAAAGACCACTTGAACAATGTTATATATTTTGTTGACTTGTGTACTTTACATTATCTCAAATCTTTCCAACAATGTTAAAATCCAGAGAAATCAGCCATTTTAACCAGTGTAACGGCCCGTGTCATTGCGTCGCCTTTCAATGACGTTACCCTCGATTTCCGTTTTTACTTCCATAGAAACCAAGGAAGCACCAAAGACACTTTAATATATTGTTTTATAAAACATGTGAGCAACTGTTTAAATACTTTTATCAGACAATTAATCATTGTTATATAGCTCAACGCGGTTAGTCTTGGTGTTTGAATCACTTGTTTTCTTGATTTACTGTGAGTAAAGTGTTTGTACCATGTCTCAGAGACGACGCTATTCTGTCAAGTGTTTTTGTAGTAACAGTAATACAGCATTTTTTTTGCCATACAATATATTTTTTTAATTAATTGCATGCCATTTAGCAACACAAGGCATCCAGCTTTTATTACTGGTAAAATGATTACAATTGTAATTCGTCATATAAAGTGACCTGTATGAGTAGTAATTAAAGGGACTATGTGTAGCTTTTTAGGTATTTTATTATCTAAAATCAATATTTTTATTAATAAATATGCCCTCAATGGTGTAAAAATACCTATGCCAATGATCAGACTAATCCTCGTAAACGAAGAATTTATTATCTTTATATACATAGGACGGGTAGGTCCACGGAGGCTTCCATGTAGTTCCGCCATCTTGAAAAACTATAATAGCAGAGAGGGACAAAAAGTACTAGACCAACGCGTTTCCACAACGCGTTTTCGTTCAGAACCAGCGTCACGTGACTGAAGTCAGCAGAAGCGGAGGCGCAGAGCAGTTAGAGGCGCTTGTCACTGCACCGGCAAGTTTAAAAGGATGCACTGCACGGTTATTTATACATCGTTCATTCATACATATGCTGAGTCACAGGATGAGTCCTCGTCGTTGAAAAAAGTCCAAAATAGACCGTAAAAGGAAACGTGACCGGAGATTACAAAAACAAGGGTTAATGTCGGGATAGCTAATGCAGGAGAAAGCTTTCAAAAGAGACCCTGAAGTTGCCTGCTTTCTTCTCGACAGGTAAGTCAATGTGACGGTCTTAATTACAAGCTTTTTTTTCATTGCTTGGTTGTGTACTTTATTATATAGACAGTAGAACATTTATAGTTAAAAGTTAAACAGGCTCTTTGATGAATAGCAGCTATTGAGTAAAGTAACGTTAGAGAAGGCGCTGATGATGATGATGATGATGATGATATCTAACAATGCACGTACTTCAAAAAAATTAACGAGTAAAGAAGGCATTACTACTAATTACCATAGTTAATGTTTTTCACAGTCAGTTTTTTCGTTGTTTCAAGTTTCAGTTTGTTTTAAATAACAAACCTGTTCACCCGAAGAAAAACTCGAAGTGCTATTATAAGACATCCTGTCATAGCTTTTTGGTACATAACGGCTACCGTAGATGCAACGCGCATTTGAAAAAGTGAGGCGCTGGAGAGCATTATTCGTTTGAATGCAAAATACAATTTCACCACTAGATGGGAGAAATTCCTACTTAATGTCCCTTTAAGCACTTGCGGCTGTTTTATTAGCATGACATAAAATAATGTGAAGGAGGCAGATCTTAAATGTTAGTTTTAATCGTAAAATTAACAAAAACAACAAAACGAAAGGAGCGGCACCGACCGAATGCGGTATATAAGCATGATTCCACTCTCATTCACGACGTCATCAAGCTCCGACTTTATTGTTTTGAATATTGTTGTAACATTTTGTCAGAACCTTTATTACATTTTAGGTTGTTTACTTGTCTGGTCATAATCGTGGGAGAATCGTGATCTCTATTTGAAACAAAAAAAATCATGATTCTCAATTTGTCCACAATCGTGCAGCTCTGGAATGTTTCATTGCAAATACAAAGTAAGCTGGATATTTTTTTTTTATGTTTTATTATCATTCATGTTTGGGTCTGTTTAAAGTGTGTGAACATGAAAGAGCTTTTAAAGTGAATGAACATGAAATGGCATTAACAAACCTATTTGGCTTCCTAAATGTGTAATATTTCCAAGTGTAACCAGGTATTCAGTGAGAACAACTGTGTAATGTGCAATTTGCTGTCCTCTGACAGTCAGTGCATGGTGTACGTCTTGCATTCACTTTTCTGTAAGTGGCAGTTTGGTTTAAAACAGCTCCTGTTTTATAGAAAATGCCAAATGGAGTTTTTATGATGTATTGAAAATAAGCTAATAACATATTTAACCTTAATGCATGCTTGAAGTGTAATTTGTTAAATGGCTTGATATACCTTTCATTGCACATGGAGGACAGAGTCGCAGGTGCTACTGACATAATTATGTTTCTTTTCAATAATGCATTTGTCCCTTTAACTCAGTGTGATCGTTTTGAACAGCCCATTGAATTTCACTGCTGATATGTATGGAAAAAGGGCTCAGAGGTACTGAGGTGGACTGTGTGTTGTGTGTATTTGGCGACAGGAGGCAGCCCCATCAATAATGCAGGTTCTCTCTGTATGGGGTCAAGGCATGATGGGATATTAAGACGTTACCCTACTGGTCGTCAGGGAAACAGGCAGAGGAGACAGCAGCAATTGGGGAGGGTGGTGGTGGTTGTGGTTTTGTAGCCTATATCTGTCGAATTTGTAGTCGGTAAATCTCTAGTTTTTCATATCTTAATTTTCATTAATAAATTATTCTTTCCCCTCCAGCCAGTGTATTAGTATCCATAAAACGTGACAGATGCATTTGTATTTACAAATAGCCGTTGAATTCACTGCTTCTGTATTTATACATTGTGAATATTGCAATATTTTTTTAAGTGCTCTCTGTCTCGTGACGATGGTTAATAACGTGTCTAGGGCTGACACAGCTCCTCTATTAAATTCGAATACTTGATTTAAAAAAAAAATTACCCTTGTCAAATACCGGAAGTGGTGCATTCCAAGGACGAGAATCCATTAACCGCATTACGCATTGCGTGTATTTCTTTTCCCACTCTTTTAACCGCTTGAGGCTACTAATGTTAGTGTCCTCTCAGCCCCGATGGCATAGTGCTGTTCTCCCTTAGTCAACAAATTAATAACTTTTATAATGATATGAAAGCACGTACAGTAGTGTACAGTATATAACATACCGTTTCATTGTCTGTTTTAAATCCACATCTGAAATGTTTTGCCGATAACCGATTGTTCCAGCAATGGGCTATCGGTGCCTATTAATCGACAAAACCGGTCCTCTAATTGTCACTGTGTGGCATTTTTCATGCATTAAACTATTTCCCTAAAGAATAGGCTAAGCCTTTATGTGTGTAAATAAATATTGATATTTATTAATGTATATATCAATATATAAGTGCATGTAAAATTCATTTCATTATTATACTGTGGTATTTAAATGTTTTATCTTTATCATCATTTCCTGTCAAGATAATATGCCTTTAATTGTAAACAATTTACTGTTTTACTTCTTACATTTTGACAGATTGAACATTGTCAAAAATTATATATTTTTTTTCTAAATATTTGATTCCTTATATGTAAGCAATAAGGTACTCGAGGCTGTTCTTTATCCTGAATAAGTCAAAGCTTCGCTTTGCGTCGTGCCTTCAGTCGTGACTTATTTACGATACAATACTAGCCTCGAGTACCTTATTGCTTTTATAAAACAGTTACCACACAATACAAATATTAAAGCCAAAAATTATGTATCTATGCAACTTTCATGAAGTGAAATCACTAAAAGCCTTCCTTCAGCTGGAAAAAAATAGTCCCTGACGGTAAACAGCAGCAGAAGTTACATGCATTAGTTCACCATTAGAAGAAAATGACGGCAAAGGCTGTCTTTATGAGTGAGTGAGTCAGTAGAGAAGACTTTTATATTGAAAGGACTCAAACTTGTGAACACGGAAAAGCAAGACGCAACTGACAAATGACTAGGGTACGGGAAAACCCATTGACTCTTGAAAGGACAAGATTTCGCAGCAGACATTCAAATGGATTTCTTATTGTGAATATAGAACTGACCTGAAGGAAAATGCTGTATCTACTGTAAATGCAGGTACACACACTTACTTGATCTCTCACTCTACTCTAGCTTCAATGAACAACATAAATGAGAACAAACATATGTTTACGTTGCTAAGAGTGGTTGTTAGGGGTGTTGTGTAGTGATGCATAGAACTGCTTGGTGAAGCGGTCATAGCCGTGTTTTATCGTGAATAAAACGCATCTATTGACCAATCAGAATATTCAATATTCAAATCCAATATTTAAATAAATTTAAATAGTTGGTAGCTGGTGATAGCATAAATATGCTGAATCAACTTAAGGGTCAAAAAATAACTTGTAGAATATGGCTCCTTTAACATAATTTTGCGAAATTAAGTTCTTATTAAGAGAGTGATAGAGATGATGGGTGGTGGCGTAAGATAAAGTACCCACGGAAAGACACAGACAGACAGATTAGCTTCGAAGAGACTGAACAGAAGAACCAGTTTAGCCCATGAGGTTGAATATGTAAATATGATTGCAAAGAGCCAGCAGGCTTTTTCCAGGAAGAGGAAGCGGTGACGCAGAACTCGGTGTGTGTGGGAAGGCGCAAACAGGATGCCTGTTTTTGCTGCTTCCTGTTTCGGATATTCTCGATAACTTTCCCATTAAAATATCCACGTCCAGTCTTTCTGAGAATAATGGCTCTTTGCTTAGAGATGCTCATTCTGGAAGAAGCAGTTTGAAGAGCTCAGCTATAATGAGCGACGCTCTTGTGTGTTTTTATCAGATACCCGGTTCACCTTTTGAACTTCTGAAAGATGGGGAACTGCATCACTGTATAATGGAGCCGTAATGTCCTTAAAACCCATTCGCCATCTCGACTGTTAGATCGGAAACATAAGAGCTCCGTACAGAAAGAAGTTGCACTCTGTCTTGTATCCTTGATCCTGCCGTGAGCTTCTACATTCCACATCTCCTGCTTAATTAAAAGCGTATGTGAAGTGCTCATCCTTGGACTGAAGTTGTCTCACTCTTGCTCTTTTTCTGTCTCAGTATTTTGCTTTCACTCGCTCCTCACATTCGCATTCACGCTCACCCTCGCTCTCTCATGCTCTCTTGAGCAGAATGTTGATGTGGTGTCTGGTTTTGTTGCAGGTGCACTTAGAGTATCGATGAGGCTAGAACTGTACATGAATGAAGTAGTAAAGGAACAGATGAAATCTTTTACTCTCTCATTCCTGCTAAACAAATCCTGCTAAAAACAGTCTAGCTTGTTTACTGGTCTCAATTCAATTGGCATTTAACTGGTTTGACCAGCTGAAAAGTGCGCAAAACCCTTTTGAGACCAGCCAACAGATCAATTTGGACCAGAAAACTAGCGTTGTATTGGTTTTTTTTTTTTCAATAGATATGTTATTCTAAATCCGTATGACCTGTAAATGACCTCTATATTCTATAATAGAAACAAATGGGGACTGAGGCTGTCAAAGGTCCAAAATTTAATAAAAACACCATAAAAGCATCATAAAATAGTCCATGTGACTCATTCACTAAATCTTCCGAAGTCCTTTGATTAGTTTTATGTGAGGAACAGCTCAAATTTGCGTTGTTTTCTACTGACAATTTGCCCCTCTGCCATTGCTTTCAAATCTCATTTGCTTTCATGTATATTCAGTTTTTTAAAATGTGTAATATATTCATAATAATTTATGTGAATTGGATTCGATTTGAGTGTATATTGTGACTTTAGTTATGACTGAAGACCAGTGTTTGGCACAACATGCTCGGAGCAAGCACAACCCCTTATCGTTACTTAAATATGTTGCATTGGTGAATCAAGCCAGTTTTATTAGGGTTTCTCCACCGCATAAAGCTATTAAATGGCTTTAGTAAATTGGAATGTAGCCTAGGCCACAAGGTACATTGACCACTTTACAGTGATCAATTCGGGGTGCCTTTAGAGTCTTGACAGCCCTACATTTGGAAAACATTTAGAACAGTTTGAAATGACATACAGTTGACTTTGATGACAGAATTTTCGATTTTGGATGAAATAACTATTTAATGACTAGATTTAAATGTTGCCTTGACCTCAAAGGGTTAGTTCACCCAAAAATTAGTCTGTCATTAATTACTCAACCTCAGAAAGCAGAAAGCTCTGGGATTTCATAAAAAAATATCTTAATTTGTGTTTCGAAGATAAACGGAGGTTTTACGAGTTTGGAACGACATGAGGGTGAGTAATTAATGACAGAAATATCATTTTTGGGTCATCATGAACGGTTATCAGTCTATCATTTGTTTCACTCCACTGTAGAGTTCAAGGAGATAGAAAGGGTAAAAGACGGAGCCAGAATAATAAAGAAGTTGGAAGATGCAAATGCTTCAGCAGCAGGTTTTTGGTTTGTGACAGACAGCTGTACGTGTCAGCACAGGCCGTGCAGTACAAGCACAGTTGTGTAATGTCTCTCAGTCAGACTCAGGAATGATGAGCTCATACTGAGAGTTTTTAGGTGACAGAGGGCAAACTGTGTGTGTTTTTGTGTGTTTTCCTTAAACGGATTGTTCACCTAGAAATGGATATTGTCATCATTTACTTACCCTCATGCATTTCCAGCCCTGTTTTCATATACAGAACAAAAATTAAGATATTTTTAATAATCTCTATCATTTTTTTGTCCATGTTTTGAAAGTGTAGGAAATCAACATTTTCATGTTTTAAAAAGTACATAGACATCATAAAAGTAAACCAGAAGATTTGGTTATGGTAAACAGAAGTGGGCTTGTTTGCGCTCCGGTTTACCATATTTGATGTTCATGTTTGATGTCCATTGATCAATGTTTAAATGTCAATAAAAGCCTAAACTAAATATGTTTCTCATATAAAGCTATCATGTCTATTTAAGGCTTGGCTTAAACAGCTTGATTCCCTTTTTTATGATGTCTTTATGAAATTTTTGAAACGTGGAAATGTTGACTTTTAAAGTCGCTATGAATTTTATAGTATCTAAAATCCCTATCAATTCCTGCAAAATTGCCAAAATCCAGTGACACACACTGTAAAAAACAAAAGTTTCAACTTTAAAAAAAAGTGTTCGTGCTGCCTTTTAAATGTTAAGTTTGGTCAACTTAAAATGTAAAGTTGTACTAAGTGACAACTTGGGTATTTGAGTTGACTAAACTTAAAATTATTGATATACATCACAATAGTTTCAATCAGACTTTAAATTGATGTACAAAAAGATAAGAGAATATTAAAAGTATATATTTAAAAAAACGGTGTTCTGAAGATGAAGAAAAGTGTTATGGGTTTGGAACAACGCATTGACAGGATTTTAATTTATGGGCGGTGAGCTATCTTTTTAAGCAAGGGGAAAAGGTTGTTTGCATGTGTGTGTTCAGCGAGGGAAGGGGAAAAGACTGCAATCCGATGGTCTGTGCTCTGAGATTTCCGCTGAACTCTGGGAGGGGTCAGGCCCGGGGCAAGGTCAGGGCTCTAAACAAACACACTCACACACATGCACGCATACAGCAGAAGGTCTATGACCAGTGTGACAGAGACCGATAACAGCAGAAGAAGCCAGAGAGAATGAAAAGAACGGAGATGGAAAGACAGCCATGTGTGATTTACTTTAAACCAACTGGCCTCAAAGTGATTTTTACTGAATGAATGAAGTAATTTCCCCTCAAGTTTACACAGATGTCTTAGCAAGGTAATCACATGTGTAGTTCATCATATTAACTATGAATATATATTTCACATTAAGGTGTGGTCATTGTAGGCTTTGAGTATGCAAAATGTCATTGTAGACTTTGAGTATGCAAAATGTCTTCAAACGCTGCAATAAATATTTACAGCAAATGATTTCACCCTAGGGCTATACATCACAAATAAAAAAAATACATAAAAAATTATAAACATCTGCGCAGCCCGACACAGCAACTATGGCTCAATCAGTGCTGTAGGTTTTGGACGGGACTATCTGTTTGGGTGACCAATGGCAGAATGTTCAGTAAAACGGTCATCGTTTTTTCAGTTGGTGACACTAGTGTCGATTCAGTTCCTATTTACAATTTAATAACAGTCATTCGTTTTGGGAATCGGCCTGTGTGATCTTCAATCAATATCGGGACTGTTCCAAAGAACATATATAGCAATTTTAAAATCAGTATTTTTGTCACACACTTCACCTTTTCAATAAATGGCTGTCGATTTGATATTTTGTATCTAATGCAATGACATTTATACATTTTACCTGTGGATAAAGTTTGATTCATATTTTGGGTTCACTCTGTCTTTGCATACATAACTTGAAAGGAAGACATCTTACAGACATATCAGAACTGGTAGTGCCAGTTACAACAACAAAAGGAAAGAAAAAAAGTGTCACTAAAAAGGAGGAAGTGTTGTCATTGGTGAAGTGGGCGGAGCAATGACGGTAAAAGGTGGAAGAAATGGTGCGATTGTGTGTCAGACAGAGACGCGTGGAGGAAGGACATTATATTTCTGAAATGCATTTTGGGAGGGGGGCTCGAGAGTGTTTTGTGACCACGTTGTCTTTAATTCTGTATTAGAGTAATTCAGATTCATTAGTCTGCTTTTTAATTAGATCATTTATACATTTCATTTATATTTTGTGCAGCGTACGGCTTCACGGATTGAGATAATTGACCCAGTCCCTGCTATAGAAACACACACGCACACACACACACACACACACACACACACACACACACACACTGAGGGTTGGTCCATTTCCCCTGGGGCCCCGTTTCACTCCATCATAATCAGTGTCTCTTCTCAGACACACTGTCACACAAACACACACACACTCACACACACGCACGCAGCACCGCTGCTGAGGCCTGGAACATTCCGCGCATTCAGCTCTATGTGGGAACACTTAAAAATAAGCCGTACACACAAACACACACACATGCAGTTTTTTACTAAACCATTTGGAAAGAGATGAAGCCCTCAAGTGCATTGTGTAGAAGTGTCAAAGTCAGCTCATTATTTGTTTGAAGTACACTTGTGGTGTTTTCCTACCATTTTGAGATCATAATATGCCTTTGGATGTGTGTTTTCTGCCCCAAATCTCAACTTTGTGTGTGTTTCTTAGGTGCTGATATGTTTTAAACATGAGTGGAGTGGGTGAGAACTCACTTGAGCCGTTGTGCTCGGACCGGAAGCGCAAACTCTCCACATGTGACACACCAGGACAAGGGTGAGACTTTTTTTTTTTTTTTAGGGTGAATGGAAACATGCAACAAGCAATGTATTACATGTTTTTTCCTCACTAAAATGGCATATGTGTGGTTTTTATTACAGATGTGATAAGCGCAGGAGGGAACAGGAGAGCAAGTATATAGAGGAGCTGGCCGAACTGATTTCGGCCAACCTTAGTGACATCGACAGCTTCAATGTCAAACCCGATAAATGTGCCATCCTTAAAGAGACAGTGCGCCAGATACGGCAGATTAAAGAGCAAGGTACACATCTGCTCAAACTGCTCTTTTACATATCAGCCTGTAACAATATTGACTAAACCCACAGTGTGCGGAACCGGATGAATTGGCTCAGTTTTATAAAACGCTGCCACCTGGTGGCAAGTGGAATGTTGTGTTACTGCAGTCTGGTCTCAACATTGAGTGCATCTTCAACACATTTGCTACTTTTAGCGATAAAAAATACGTTTCTCTTTTAAATACATTGCATTCATGACTTTGCCTGTGGATGTAAATGAATGTGAATGAGACTGGATTGTCTAGAAGCAAAATTTAGCAAATCAAATTTGACTAAAATCAATAAATCATTGTACATAAAGAAAAACGTGGTGTATAATAATTAACTTAATTACTATATTTGTAAGATTTGGAGTATATTTTCTACAATGACAGCCCTGTTTTCATCCATTTCTTAATTATATATTGCGTTCAAAACAGTATTCTCCACAAGTCTGTTGCATGAGACAGGCCTATACATGCCTTTTTGCATTTAGACTATATAACCCGGTGTTCACACAGCAAAACTATGAAAAGGCATTGGTGTTCATTCTACCTTATTTGACATTCAGTCGGTTAATCTTGCCTTACAGGTTTGAAACCTACAAATCTAAATATTAAGATAAACTGATCAACTTTTTCAAACTGTTCTCTTGCTGTAATGTTCTATATGTGAAAACATTTTTGTGTGTTTTTGAAAGAAGTCTCTTGCACTCACTAAGTCTGCAATTATTTGATTACAAATACAGTAAAATCAGTCATATTGAGAGAGTTTATTACAGTGTAAAATAACAGTTTTAGTTTTAAATACATTTTAAAGTGTAATTTATTCCTGAATGACGGTAAAGCTGAATTTCCAGCATGATTACTCCAGTCTTCAGTGTCACATGATCCTTCAGAAACATTTTGATGAATAGAATGTCTTTACTGCCACTTTTGATCAATTTAATGCATCTTTGCTGAATAAATGTATTAATATGTTTCGAAAAATACATTTATAAAGAAATACATTGCCATTTAAACGTTTTTTTACAACTTTGTGTATTTTTCTCAAATATTTCTAATATGTGGTTTAAAATCGCACGTCACACAGGTAAAAGCTCATGTGGCGATGATGATGTCCAGAAGGCGGATGTCTCCTCTACTGGTCCAGGAGTCATCGACAAGGACCATCTGGGCCCTCTGTTGCTACAGGTTAGATTAGAGACCTAAAGGTCAAGGGTCACCTGTAGAACATTTGCAATTATAATTTAGTGTCTTATATGAAGTATCCAAAGGATTGGGAAATTATTAAAACAAGTTAAAAGTATTTAGGTTCATTTTTTAATATACATGTAACCCGTATTTATTCATAATGAATTAATAATATTAATTCTGCATCTTTTTCTCTCATTCAGGCTCTGGATGGGTTTTTGTTTGTGGTGAGTCGTGAAGGCAGCATTGTGTTTGTGTCAGATAATGTGACTCAGTATCTGCAGTATAAACAGGAGGAGCTGATCAACACCAGCATCTACAACATACTGCATGAGGAAGACCGAGAAGAATTGCATAAAAACTTGCCCAAAAGCAATGGTACGAATGCTACTGTATTAATCTAAAACAATGTGTTAAGTGAATATTGCTCTTTGACTGTTCATACATAATTCATGATGCCACTTGATTAAAGCAAAACTTTTTTGTATGTATGTTAAGGTCCCAACAGTGTGTCATGGGGTGGTGATGCTTCCCGTCAGAAGAGTCACACGTTTAACTGCCGCATGCTGGTGAAGTTCGGCCATGGCGGTCCTGGAGGTGAAGAAGGGTCCGGTGGGCCACGCTACGAGACTATGCAATGCTTCGCTCTCACTCAGCCTAAAGCAATGATGGAGGAAGGGGAAGGTCAGTTGTAAATTTATACATTTCAATACTTTTATTCAGATTGAGGTCTGTTTTTTTGCAGTGCAGTTTAAGTATAAAGAGTGTTTTCTTTCTGTTTTTCAGACCTGCAGTCGTGTATGATTTGTGTTGCACGAAGAGTGACGGCAGTCGAGAGGACAGAAAGATTCAGCACTAGACACGAACTAACAGGTAAAATTGACCATGGTGCCATTGAGCTCAATGTAAATCTCATCAGCGAAATTGTGAGGTTTTTCTTTGATTTCGTCTACAATACATAGACTAGGTGAAAAGTCGTCATGACAGTAATTTAATGATTTTTAATTAAAATGACTTAAGCTCATTAAATACTGTTAATGAAAACATGATATACACTGCAGGATATTAAAAAGGCGATAAGAGTGTTTAATTCACAAAGTGAATTTACATAGAATTAATGTGAATATTGCAATTATGAACTGAAATAGAGGAATAGCATTAAACTGAACTAGCAAGTTAATAAGCTCTTTTAAAAATGCATACACGCACATATAATGACATATACTTGACATTAACAGTGAATTTGATATATACATTTTTCAGTGAAATAACAAACTAAGTGCAATGTAGTGTTTTCAAAAATATAGATTTTTCGATACATATTGATACTGAAATATCTGAAATGCTTCCAATACTCATTTTCCACAGAATAGATGCACGATACCAGCTGCGCTTTCTCATTCTCTCATCTCTCCGACAGCGAGTTGACACACAAACCCGCCCCTCCTCGCTCGTTTCATTTCCTCTGGATGAATATTGTTGGTGTTACAAGGGCTTGAATTTAATAATTTTACTCATTCACGCAGATTTTGTGCTCACACCCAAAGTGCATGCACATAAAGCCACCTCTCAGTACTAAATTGAGTTCTTTTTCGCAGCTTTTACAGTCAAATACACAATAGTGTCAAATACAAAATAATGTCCCAATCCCGGTCTTGGTGAGTATTCACGTAAACAGTTAGTTATGTTTTAATTGAGCGTAATTGTTGAGTAAGAAAACGCATGTGTAACAGTGTAATGGATCCGTACGTCAGGTCTTAAAGTGACAGCAGTGACCAAATAATGGGATAATATTAAAATGCATTTGACTACAGGTAAACTGATCGAGATCGAGCAGCAGAGCCTGTTGCACACCACCATGCGTCCTGGCTGGGAAGATTTAGTGCGCAGGTGTATGCAGATGTTCCTGCATCGCAGCGAGGGTCAGCCCTGGTCCTACAAGAGACACTATCATGAAGGTATGTGGTAGTACACCTGCATGGATCTTTTCATTTCTAGTGCGAACCCTTTCAACATTTCTGGGGTTCTCAGAAGCGTGATAGCTGGTTAAACTTCTATAGTGGTGAGTGGAAGCTATAACAAATATATTTGTTGCGTTCCCATTTGTTCCAATAGCAAAATATAAAAAAAATCCATGCTAGTGTCTATTTTTCTAGTGTTTAGAAATTTAATTAATTTAATTAATTACTCACCTTGATGTCGTTCCAAACCCCTAAGACTTTCGTTCATCTGGGGAACACAAATGAAGATCTTTTTGATGAAATTGAGAGTTTTCTGTCCTTCCATTGACAGCTACGCAATTACCACTTTGACGCTTCAAAAAGTTCATAAAGAGATCGTAAAACTAATCCATATGAATTGAGCAGTTTAGTCCAAATTTTCTGAAGAGACTTGATCGCTTTATGTGATGAACAGATTTAATTTAGGCTTTTATTCATACAGTATATAAACATTCATCAATACATCAGTTGTGGTAAACGGAAGCTCAAGGACGTTTGCGTGACGTGTGAGAACCAATGAGGTTCATTCTTGTGTAACGCAGCACGTTTAAGCTTCAGCAAGAACCAATGAGGTTCATTCTTGTGTTACGCAGCACGTTTAAGCTTCAGCAAGAACCAATGAGGTTCATTCTTGTGTAACTTAGCACGTTTAAGCTTCAGCAAGAACCAATGAGGTTCATTCTTGTGTAACGCAGCACGTTTGAACTTCAGCAAGAACCAATGAGGTTCATTCTTGTGTAACGCAGCACGTTTAAGCTTCAGCAAGAACCAATGAGGTTCATTCTTGTGTTACGCAGCACGTTTGAACTTCAGCAAGAACCAATGAGGTTCATTCTTGTTACGCAGCACGTTTAAGCTTCAGCAAGAACCAATGAGGTTCATTCTTGTGTAACGCAGCACGTTTAAGCTTCAGCAAGAACCAATGAGGTTCATTCTTGTGTAACGCAGCACGTTTGAACTTCAGCAAGAACCAATGAGGTTCATTCTTGTGTTACGCTTTTGAACTTCAGCAAGAACCAATGAGGTTCATTCTCGTGTAACGCAGCACGTTTAAGCTTCAGCAAGAACCAGTTAGGTTTGTACTCGCGCGTCAAGCAGGTTCAGTTGAGCTTCGGTTTATGTTCACTGATCAATGTTTAAATGTGAATAAAAGTCTAAATTCAATCTGTTCATCATATAAAGCGATCAAGTCTCTTCAGAAAACGTGTACTAAACCTCAAGATTCATATGGATTAGTTTTACAATCTTTTTATTGACTTTTTGAAGCTTCGAAGTGGTAGTTCAGTGGTAAATCTCTCAGATTTCATTAAAAGATCTTCATTTGTGTTCTGAAGATGAACGAAAGTCTTACGGGTTTGAAATGACATCAGGGTGAGTAATTAATGACAGGGACTTTTATTTTTGGGTGAACTAACCCTGTATTTTAATGCTAAGGTAATATAACACAAAGTATAGTGTAACAAATATACATAATATATAAGAAAATAGATAAAAAAAACTTTGTTAATAACTTTGGAAACATGTCATCACATTCCATTGCACAGTTTGGTGTTTAAATTAAGTAAATGACTCCATGTACTTTGAGAAAAGATGTTGAAAGACAAAATGGAAGTGTGAATTCTGTAACTCGCTAACATGCTGCTTTTGCATGAGGTGTGAAATTGACAGATTGAGTACTTTTGTTATATTAATGATGTTTTTTTCTTTTTTTCAGCATATGCTCATGGCAGAGCAGAGACTCCACTCTATCGGTTCTCTTTGTCAGATGGCACTCCAGTAACGGCACAAACGCGTAGCGAGCTATGCCGAAACCCCATCACCAACGACCCGGTCACATTCCTCTCTACACATCTTCTGCAGAGGTTTGTGCAGCTCTGCCCAAAGCCAACAGTTACACACTACTCTGATTTTACATGAAAATAGCTCTGTGCTGTCCTCGTCCTCATCTCATTCTCTTTCACACAGGGAGCAAAATGGATACAGACCCAACCAGGGTGGTGTAATGCGAACAGTTATGGGCAATGCCAATCCGAATACCCAGATGGCCATGGGCAATCCCAGGGGCTACGGCATGAACGAGCAAGCTCACATGGGACCCAGAGGAGGACCTATGTACGGCCCAGGCAACAGGATGAATCAAATGAACCCGATGCATCAGATGAATCAAATGAACCAGATGAATTCAATGAATCAAATGAATATGAATCAGATGAACTCCATGAATCAGATGAACTCCATGAATCAGATGAACTCTATGAATCAGATGAACTCTATGAATCAGATGAACTCTATGAATCAGATGGCCCATCCTGGCATGAATCAACACCAACAGGTTCAGTTTCATGGTGGTGGCTATGGAATGGGCATGACAAGTCCCTCGCAAGGAAGCCCGGGTATGAATCCTACTCAACAGAACCTCATGGGGTCGCCACGGATTCGAGGGAGTCCTAAAATGGGTGCAAGTCCTTTCTCACCTGGAGGTATGTGTCCTGTTTTTGCAGTTTAGATTAAATGGTTGGAATATTAGGCCTGCATAATCTAACAGAATTCCATAGAAAGCTTTGCTCAGTTCCACAGCATTCGAACACGTCATTCCTAAAGTTCTACTTGTCCCAAACACCTTATGTATTCGTTTAATAAATATTTTTGCTCATTTGATCATGCTCTTACCTTACAATAAATAGGTATGGTTGTCTATTTTTTTTTATTGGTATTTTAACTAATTTAATTGAATTTAAATCAATTTTGCCCTTAAACCAAAGAAAGAAAATATAAGACAAATTTCCAGATTTCATTCGTTATTAAAATACTTCAGTATTTTGTCTATTAAGCCTAAAATATACTTCAGTTTTGACATTAATGCTTAGCATATGCGTAAGGCAAATGCACAGCCTTTCAAAGTATACTCCATTTGATACATGAACACTCAATACATGCACACTAGAAAGTTTTGCTTTGTTTAGTGAATCTGCTCTATTTCTCTTCAGAAGTTTTCACAGATAAAAATGTCTTTACTCATTTAAACTAGAGCTGCGTGTGTTTGTTCCTTCACATGAGCGCTCGTCAACATGGCCATCTATTGTTGTTGCGTCTCCTGTAGTTTTTTGTCTCATTGGTTTCTTTTTTGACTGTGAAACAACAGGCATTGGCTGTGTTGCCATCTTGTGGGCAAACTAGTTAGTACATTAAAACTTCAAGGCACATGTGGGAGCTGAGCGTACATTGTACTTGGTAAAAAAAATCTGACTGTTTTGTACAGTACATGCATACTATGCTGATGATGAAATCATGTACACGGACCCTAGTGTATGCATAAAAACCTTAAGTATACTTTGGGCTTTAGTGCTCTATTAGAAAACAAACATCAAGATTTGACTATAATTTCTTTACTTTTTTGATGTTGCAGGCATGCACTCTCCCATGGGTCCCGTAGGTATGGGCGGCAGTGGTGGATCTTCTGGTCCATCAGTTGGGAACACCTTCTCTAGCAGCTCATTGAATGCCCTCCAGGCCATAAGTGAAGGTGTTGGCTCTTCTCTACCTTCAGCTCTCAACTCACCTGCCCACAAATCCGACAGCTCTCCCAGCATCAACTCGACCCAGTCCAGTCAGCAAGGCCAGACCGGCAACAACAAACCCAGCGCTGGTGACTCCAAGAGCCCGTCAAGTGCTCACAGCACAGGGTTGGATCAACAACAGGCCTCTTCATCGGAGACCACGGATAAGCCGGACAGTCAGTCCAACAAGGACGGTTCCACTGGGGCGGAAGTCAACCGGAGAGTCCCTGACGGAAAGGGCCACAAGAAATTACTTCAGTTGCTCACATCCCCAACTGAAGAGATTGGGATTGGGACTGCGACTGGTGGACCCGTCCCAGGCCGCGCCTCCACTCCAATGGGTTCCGACTCAAAGGAGGCAGGAAGTGGCATGATGAGTCCTTCATCGACGGGGGTGTCCTCCTCCTCCGGTTCATCATCAGGGAATAACCTAAATCAGCAAGGCTCGGGAGGAGTGTCGTCCACGGCTTGTCCCGGTGGACATCACAGTACTCACACATTACAGGAAAAACACAAGATACTCCACAAGCTTCTTCAAAATGGAAACACGCCCGATGAGGTGGCTCGCATCACAGCTGAGGCTACTGGTAAGGCCTCTCTTGGTTCAGAGCACCCTGGCGCTGATGGGAGGAATCTGGATCTCAAACAGGAGCAGCACAGTCCGAAAGAAGGAAAAAAGCCCCAAGCCCTTCTTCACTACCTCCTCAATAAGGATGACTCCAAAGAGCCCAATGCCACAGAGGTCAAGCCAAAGCTGGAGGAGCTGGAAGGGAGAGGGGCCACTGGAGGGCATGGGTCAGGGGTCACAACCTCCAACTCTAACAACCAGGAGGGCAAAGTCAAGATCGAACCACCCGATGAGGTATTCATGGTTGATTATTTGTGGGGGTTTATATTTCTCAAGATCACATTAATCTTATATTTTGGAATTTATTTATATATTTTGGAATTTATTTAATTAAAAATATTTAATTTATATATTTATGAAATTTGAGTTTTCTATTTAACAAAGAATTCTGAAAAACAACGTATTGCGGTTTCCACAAAAACATTAAGTAGCATGACAGGAATAAATTGCATTTTGAAGCATATTAAATTAGAAAAGAGTTCATTTAAATTGTAATAATATTTAGCAGTATAACTGTATTTTTTTATGAGCATAAGAGAAACTTTAATGTGCATATATATCGATCTATTTATATATCGAATATTTGAAAACCCTTCTAAGTCAATACTTAAAAATTAGGGGTTTTGGAATATCTTTCCACATTATGAAAGATAATGACAGTTACTAAATTAGGTTTTGTTGATATGCAAAGGGTTTATTATTCTAAAATCAATCCTTTTGTTTTGTTTTTCCAGCTGGATAACTTGGAGAGTATTCTTGGAGGGCTGAGGAATTCTGGTTCTGGAATGTTTGCTGATTCTGGAACCGGAGGGATGGAAGGGGGCAATAAGCAAGGCAATGGACCTAACAGCACCGCACATGGTGAGTCACAAAACCTCGAGGGCCTCAAAGCCAGGAGGGGATGTTGAAAATTTAATCTGACTAGATGACAACATGTAAACTTCAACAGAAAATGAACTGGACAAATATGTTAAAGGTAACTGCAGATGACCACGTAGATTACCAAAACTGCCGTCCATTGTGTTTATTCTTAGTGGAATTGTATGCATTATTATGTGTTCCAGACCGGGAAGTTGTTGGTATGGGCCCTGGTCAACGTGTGCCTTTCCAGAGGGCAGTATCTGTCGATGGTAAACCCTTGAGCGGGCCGGGCATGACGGGTAGGAGGAGCGCCCCTTCCTCTCTTGTCAAACAGGAGCACACTGACAACCAGATGGGCATGGGTGAGTCTCATATTCAACGTTTAAACATAAATGTAACTGTAAAACCATGCATACATTCATTCTATAGAGGGATTTTTAACATTTCCACCATTTTGTTCCCAGGAGGTCCAAACAGGCCAATGGGAATGCCCAATCGGCCCCCTATGGCTGGTGCAGGAGATTGGGGAATGTCTGGTTCCACCGGCAGCCCTGTCGGACACCCTGGCATGGGTCGTGCAGGCATGGACCACAATCCTAAGAGCATGATGGGAGGACCCATGGTTAACCGATCTAACAGCGTTCCTGCAACCAGATCCATGTTGCAGCAGCAGTTGATGGATATGGGTAAGTGCTGTTAATTCAGAATAACTAAAATCCAGCAGTGTGTGCCTATTAAAACAGGTAATATATCAAATTAAATCTTTCAAACTGCATGATGTTGTTTTTGCAGGACCTTATGATGTAGGAATGGGTATAAATTCGTTCAGAGGGCAGGCACCTCCCCCACAGTCCCCTTCATGGCCGGACAGTGGGATGGGAATGGAGGGACCACAGAATGCAAACAGGTCAATTAAATTATGCTACACTAGATCTACAGGTTTCGATCATTTGCCTGCTTTTATTGATTTTTTTTTTCTTAGTACATTTTTTTTTTTCCAGTAAATAAAATAAATGTATTAAAAAATATATTTTTAAATACAAAATAATGTGTTGTTTTTAATGTATATATATATATATATATATATATATATATATATATATATTTTAAGGATTTAAACATATTTTAAGGATTTAAAACTAAACAAAAAATGGATTAATATATATAATATTTATATGTTTTGTTTTTTGTTTGAGAAATATATATATCAACAGAGGAGACCCAAGGTCTAGCTAGGACCAAGGAACAGGACCGGAGCACACAATGTTTTAAATAATTTATTATTGGTACAAAACGACTAACGTTTCGACGCCCATGCGTCTTCTTCAGACTCTGTAGTTTTGTACCAATAATAAATTATTTAAAACGTTGTGTGCTCCGGTCCTGTTCCTTGGTCCTAGCTAGACCTTGGGTCTCCTCTGTTGATTTTTGCGTCCTGTTCCGTGAGCAACAACCAGACTGAAGCGCAAGTGACCCCTTTTAAATATATATATATATATATATATATATATATATATATATATATATATATATATATATATATATATATATATATATATATATATATATATATATATATATATATATATATATATATATATATCATTTTATAAATTTACATGTCAAATAAGATTTGCATTAAGTTAAGTTTATATAATTTATATAAAATTCCCCCCCCCTTTTTTTAAGCACGAAATTTTGTTAATTTATTCTTAAAAGTACTTAATTCAATATATATTCTCTGAAAACAAGTGTGTGCATCTCATTGCTTCTCAAGTAAATTAATTCTGTTGCAACGATGTTTAGATGGTTTTTACACCCAAAAGTTAATAGCGTCCTCTTTACCCTCTGCTTTTTATGTATCAGGCTGCCATTTAATAACTCTCTGGATGATCTTCTGGTCCCTCCATCCACCACTGAGGGTCAGAGCGATGAGCGAGCTCTGTTGGACCAGCTGGACTCTCTTCTCAACAACACTGACGTCATTGCTCTGGAGGAGATCGACCGTGCCCTTGGCATACCGGATCTCATCAACCAGGTACTCAGCCGACCTGCTTCATGGAACAGATGTGTTCACTTTCTGTAACGCTGTGGAGTTAGAAATGTTACAGCAACCATCCAGTCACATTCCCTGAAAAACAATGTCTTTCTCTTTTCTCCCTTTAGGGTCATAGTTCAGACCAGCCCCCTCCGACAGATCCCTTCTCTGGTCCTTGTCCGGGGCCTGACTCGTCTATGGGTATGGAGCCCAAGGGCATGTATGGGCAGGGGTACCCAGGCCCCCCATCCATGGGGATGCAGGGCGGATATGGCCCTGGTCCCAACCCTGGTCCCGGCCCTGGACCTGGTCCCCAGTCTGGACCAGGGTTTAACCCCATGATGAGTCAGATGAGCCAGCAGGGTGGTTTTCCCGGAATGGGTGGAATGGGCGCTATGCATCCTCGTGCGAACATGATGAGACCTCGGATGGTGAACACGACCAAGCCTCTCAGACTACAGCTCCAGCAGAGACTGCAGGGACAGCAGGTGAGCAGCACTCAACGGACAAAAATGAGGAAGTGTAATCGATTAACATGCTTTTACAGCTGATCCACGTTTTAGAAATTCTAGTTTCTAGTGCCTATAATATTGTGTGTAATGTAGGACTGGGACTACAATTAATAATAATTAATGGAGGAAAATGATTATCATTTAGCCAGATCTTTTTGCTATGACACAGAAAACTGAGACACCATTTTATATAAAACATTTACTTTTAATGTTTGTATATTTTACACATTCACATTAAAAACACTATGAAATGTATGTAGCTTAACCACATATGGAAGAATATTAATGACAAAAATATCTTTATAAAATTAAATAACTTATTGGATTAAGCATATTAAAAGGCTTGCTTTTTGCATGAGGACTACAGTTGAACATTTTTGTGTATTTAAGCCGTGTAAATGTTGATTAAAAACATTGTACACACAATAATGTCGTTTTAAAAATTCAGTAATAGTTGAAATATTGCATTATAAAATATTTGCATTTTAAAATATTTTTAATTTTAATTTTTAAAATGTTATTTAAAAAAAAAAGTTTATATAGAAATATATATCAAATCATTTTTGTTCTGTAAAATTTTAACTTTACAAATTTGGCTTCACAATTTCAAACACTTCTGAGAATTGCAGAAAAAGCAGTGCTTTTGACATTAATATAACTCCAGAACTGAACATCCAAAACAGTAGAAAAAGTGTCTTTTTTGTTGTTGTTGTAAAATCGAACATATATTTTAGATTCGAAATAAACCATAATTGAAACTTGAAATCCTATATTTAACACAAGTAATGATATTTACTTGATGATTTTATTATTTTATCCTTCCAGCAGATTAACTGTAATGAATGATGTTACTTGATGAAATCTCATAACATCTGGATGTGTCTTTGCTGCAGTTTTTGAACCAGAGCAGGCAGGGCATGGTGATGAGGCCAGATAACAACCCGCCCGGAAACCCTGGCATGAGACCCAGCATGCAGCCAGGCATGGGTGGACAGGTACTTTTTTTCTTCCTCCGATAAAATCTGAAACCTCATATATGTTAATTTTCTCTCTCTAATATCACCCTTCCTCATCTTTCAGCCTGGTTTTCTGAATGCTCAGATGATGGCCCAGCGCAGCAGAGAAATGATGAATCTTCAAACTGAGGTATAAACAGACCGTTTTCAAAATATGCGCTTGTGTTTGTCACATGGAGTTGCATATATCATACTCGACCGAAGTGACTGAAGTATATGATTTGATGTACGATTGTTTTCTTCTTTTCTGCAGATGAGAAGACAAAGGATGATGATGATGATGCAGCAACAACAGCAGCATCAACAGCAACAGGTTGCAGCCGGAGGCTTCAGTCCCCCTCCTAATGTCACAGCTCCCACAGGAATGGACAGTCCAATGGGAGGACCCCCAATGAACCAGCCCGGCCAGCAGGCCTTTAACTATGGAGGCAACTATGGTAGGATAGTTATCATTATGGAATCTCATTGCTTAAAGTCATTATGAAATGATGGGGACAGTGCCTTATTGTGACCCGTATCTGAGTGAAACGGCTTCTCGAACAAGAGAAAAAGTAGGGCGGGGCTTGATTTTGTCCATTGGGATTTGATTGGATGGTTGTGGTTTGCTATTGCTGCGATCTCATGTGAGTGACAGGTTGCCCCGCTCTCATGAGCAGATTTCGTGCACATTGTGAACGACTCTCTACTACAGGGAAAGACAATTTATGTCCATATATTTACAATTTTATTAAAATATGCAGACTATAAATTTTTGTTTGTTGATGTGGGGCCTGTGCCTGAGTACTAATAAAACAGCTAGAAACACTCCTGAAATGCACTATAAAGTAACATGGTGGTTTACAGCATTGGAATAGAATATTGATTAGCTTGGGTGTATCAATTGCAAATTATGCGCAATGCACTTTCTTCTTGCTTTCTTGTAAATATGTGTGTTGTGATTGCAGGTATGGGCCAGCAGGGGGACCCTTCATTTGTGGCAACAGGCAGCAGCCCCCCTAACAATATGATGTCTGGTCGTATGGGTGGCCCTCAGAATCCCATGATGCAACAGCATCCACAGAGCAATCCCATGTACCAGTCAGCAGAGATGAAAGGCTGGGGACAGGGGCCCATGCCCATGAATAAGTAAGTTCTAAACCCTTATGCAGCTTGGAAACTGGTGGAAATGTCAGATAATTTTTCCCTTCAGTCCTTGAAAAATGCACTTAATGGCCCGTTCACACCAAGGATGACAAAGATGTATGTAAAAGAATAGCAGAAACAATATTGTAATCACTTATTTTTTCAGCTGATGAACAATAAAAACATAGACAGCCAATCAGAATCCTTCCTGCTTTAAAGAGCTTGAGCATTTAAAGCAGCAGACGACATAATTGTGTTTAGAATAAACAGAACAATATAATATGGATGCTAATATAGTTATTATTATATAGTTATTGTTCTGGTTGTGAACGGCCCTTAAGTCTTGAAAATGTTTTGGAAATTACTATAGTTATAAATGTAAAAATATATACAAATAAAGATATAAATATATGTAATCTTAATATCTTTTTAGATATTATATTATTGTTTTATATAATATTTATTACTATATAATATTGTTATTATATATAAAAAGCTTTTCTAGTTATGCTCAGTTCTAAAATAATATTTAACCAAAATTATTTTTGTAAGTCTTAGAAATGTATTGGCCAAAAGCAGGGTTGTTATTGTTAACTAAAACTGAAATAAAAATAAATTAAAGCAAAAAAAAGATACTTTAATTTAAAGGCTGTCAAAAGATTAATCGCGATTAATCGCATCCAAAATAAAAGTTTGTTTTTAAAAATATATGTGTGTGTACTGTGTATAATTAAATTTGTATATATAAATACACACACATGCATGTATATATTTAAGAAAAATGTGTTATTTATATATATAAAAAATTATATTTATATATAATATAAACTATATAAATATATATACAGTATATGTATGCAAATATTTCTTAAATATATACATGCATGTGTGTGTATTTATATATACAAAATAATTATACACAGTACACACACATATATTATGTAAACACAAACTTTTATTTTGGATGCGATTAATCGCGATTAATCTTTTGACAGCCCTAGTGAAAACGAATGAAAATGACAAAAGCACTTGACAAAATTATTAATAAATAATATAATAGTATATAAATAGTACTAAAACAATGACGATGTGGTACACTGTGCTAAATAAATGAAAAACTGGTCATACATGAACTAATAATGAACTGCACATATACAGCATTTATTAATATTTGTTAATGTTAATTTCAATATTTACTAATACTTCATTAAAATCTTGTTAACATTAGTTAATGCACTGTGAACTAAAGTGAACTGGCAATAAACAGCTGTATTTTTATGAACTAACGTTAACAAAGATGAACTAACCATGAGCAATCCATTTGTTACTGTATTTGTTAATGTTAGATAATACATTAACTTATTGTAAAGTGTTAAGTGAATTGAACCTGTCAGTCACATGAACGCATGGTCTTTAATAGAGTTAAGTGGTCGCACTTTATTTGACATTATGTGGACTTACAGTGTACTTACATACTGGGTAATGTAAGGTAACTACATGGGTTAGGTTTAGAAGTAGGGTCAGAGTTATTACCCAGTTAATTACTGTAATAAGTTCATGGGGACTGTTAAATAAAGTGCTACCAGTTAAGCCTTAAGGGCGTATTTAAATCTCTCTTCTGTTTTATCTGTTTCCTAGTTCATACCCCCAGCAGCAGCAATATCCCCAGCAGGGGGCGCCGGGACAGTACGGGGGAATGATGATGAACGGTTCCATGCAGGGGGGTGTAAATGGCAACGGTGCAGGGCAGATGCCCCCAATGCAGGGCCAGATGGGCATGAGTGCCATGGGCATGGGACGCATGCCGATGGGACCCGATCAGGTACAGATTCAGTTACTTCCGCATAACTGCATTAAAAACGTGTCACATGTTACCTTTGCTTATCTGTGCATGTATAATGTGTTTTACAGAAGTACTGCTGAGGCGACGAGCCATCTCTTGTCAAAGCTGGAGTCTAACTCGGACTCGCACATCAGTCCACTGAGGAAATGTCAACATGAAGCTATAACATCCGCCTCGCAGAGGAGAAATCGCTGGAACTCTTCAGTGAAAACTTGACTGAGGGAGAGAGAAAGACATGGAAAGGGGATAGAGAGACAAAGAGAGAGACTCAAGCCTTCTCTTTTTGGGGAATGTGCCCAGTAGCGAGCGCAGCAGGCTCTCTCTCTCCTGTCCCACGTGGCTGTACTGCAGTACACAACATAACCACCAGGGGGAACAGAGTAGGAACGGTTGTGGTACAACTTGACAGTGTGGGGAGCACTTTATTTTAAGGCTAGTACGGAAAAGGATAGTTGCAATATATTTCTTGCTTTTCTAGCCTTATAGAACGATTATGTGCATATTGTCTATTTTGAATTTGTTTCGGACAAGCCTCTTTTTGAATGAAAACCGTGGGAATTGTAAGCACCAGAACTTCATCACTTACGCATATCAAAGCAATAATCCTCCTCTCAATCCACCGAAGTGGTGTGTCAACAAAAAGCAAAAGGTACTGCAGTATTAGACAGGATTTTTTTTTTTTTTTTTTTTTTTGTGTGTGTGTGTGAATAAGATTGGAATTGTAAATACTGTATGCTACATATGTACCATACATGCTTTTACTACATACTTTTTTTTGCACAGAGTTTGGACCCGGTTAGGTCCATCTTATCTATATTTTAGGTCAATACTGCTCTGGGTTTTACATCTATTCTAACTTTTATCAAAGGGAGAAAATATTTTATTTTTATCTTTTCCAGCACAGCCTATTTTTCTTTTCTTTTTCAACAATGACCGCCATTATGTTTGGATGGCACTTTTTTGGTTTCATGTGATGGTTTCGTCGTTTTATTTTCATTTCCATTTGTTCTTCTGACCGAAAAAAAACAACAAAAAAAAAAACAATGGTGCAAATTTTCAGATGATACGCAAAGATTATGCTTGATGTTGCTTTTTAAGCTAGCTCTTACTAATGAAAATAACTCACTTTCTCTCTGCGTCGTACTGTCGGTTCTTCAGAAATCTACCTTTAAGAAACATGCACAATCCAAAGATATTTTTTTCAGTCTTTTCTTTTTCTGTTTCCTCAAGTTTGATTACAGAAGTGTATCCATTTATATGTGTTTGCGCTAATGCGCAGAGTAAAAGGTACATATCATATGAACATATTACTACATATTATGATTTTGTACTATATACTGTATACATACAAAACCAAGTATACCTGTTTATTTTTGAGGCCAGTTAATATTTTAGCAGTATTGTCTGTGCTTTTTGAGGGTTTCTCTATCATGCGGTTTATTCGCTCTACAGTTTAAGTTTTGTAAGATTTGAATGGTTTTGAATGATCTACAGAACTGCCAAGACTACACACCTCGTTTTAAAACGTTTCTTAAACCACTTTTAAGAGCCTCTCGTGTGCTTTTTGAAAGTACGAGTAATAAGGAATCCATTCTGTCAAATCCGCGCATCTCTGTTGCCGCTTCATTAGTCAAGTCTTTACCTTCAGTGACTTCAAATAATGCTGATTCCCAGATGCGGGAATGAAATTCAATGGGGAAACTAATAATAAGTCAGTCTCTTCAGTCTTTTCAGGAAAGCAACGCTATCATTTGTGTTCATTTCGCTAGATTACTGTTGATTGTGACAAAGTATATTTTGAAATGATAATTCCGGGAAATTGAGGTTATTCTGGTGTGTTTTCAGAACTGGTTGACGGAGGGGTGTGAACATGGAAGATAAGCTCACATTTTACAGGATGTAAATTACATTACACTTAATTATTTTGCTTGATGTTGATATTGTTGTAAATAAAAGTTCTATTTAAACGTGACACGTATGTTCTGCAGTTTGTGCATACCTGGTTTTTTTTTTTTTTTGATGACAAATTTGTACCAAGAAGTGAGATAAATCTGACAAAAGCTCCTTTTGAGGACACCCTCATTTGTAAATAAAGTTTTTGGGGGGTTATTGTAAAAATGGAGTACGTTTTTTGGTTTGGTTTTGCTTATCGTTTTTATAACAAGCGTTATATAAAAACAATACAAGTGTATGGAATGTACCCATTTAAATAGCTGTGTGTGTGTGTGTGTGCGCACTCATGGTACATTATGGGGACCACAAAGAGTAATACCAGTCATTTTGACACTTTTTTTTGGGTCCCCATTAGGGGAAACGGCTATAAATCATACTAAATTATGTTTTTTTAAAATGTAAAAATGCAGAATGTTTTCTTATGGGATAGAATATACAGTTTGTACAGTATAAAAACATTGTCTATAGAAAGTCCCAGAACGAAACCCAACGTGTTTGTATTTGTGGTCCTGGTAAACCCTACATTATGGGGACAAAATGTCCCCACAAAGATGGCAATTTTCAAAATTGAATATACAGTTTGTACAGTATAAAAACCATTATCCCATTATTGGAATGGGATAATTAACCATTATTGGAAAGTCCCCATAAAGCATGAACGTGTGTGTGTGTGTGTGTGTGTGTGTGTGTGTGTGTGTGTGTGTGTGTGTGTGTGTGTGTGTGTGTGTAGTGTTCAGGTATCCCCTATATATTGTGAGGAAAAAAATGTCCCCATAACATATGAAAAGTAATACCAGAAATTTCATAAATAATATCATACCAAAATGTTTTTATACATGTACAAATGCAGAAAGTTTTCTGTGAGGGTGGTGTTAGGGGACCGAATACACAGTTTGTACAGTATAAAATCCATTCATATGGAAAGTCACCATAAAAGATGGAAACCCAAAGTGTGTGTGTGTGTGTGTGACTTTAGGTAAAATAAAGTTGACCATGTTACCACTGAGGGGCGCTAGAAGCCCAAATGTCCCGCTTCAACTACAAAACTAACTTTATTCTTGAAAAGGGATTGTCTTATTAATTGGCTGTAAGTGGTAAGTATCATTCAATGAAAACGATGAGCATACGGATTTACTAAAAATGCATTTGGCCTTACGTCTGTCAGAGAAGATTCAATACTTCCATGCATAGGCTAAATACCCCTTAATTACCATTAAATTGCTAATTGCATAAACTTTTTAGCTATAATTAATTTAAATATCTCGCACTGGCCTGAAAACAACGTGTTCTTAAGTCAAAGCGCGTGCTGTTAAGTTGATGTTCCAGTGGAAAAGTTGGCTGTATAATGTGTGGCGCTATGTTTAAATGCGCTAAGTTCTTATTAAAAGAAGCTTTCGTTGTAGTATGTGGGAAACTATACAGAGGGAGTGAGAGTTCCTTGGCCGTGTTCCCGGCCCATCTGCAGCCCGGGCTTGCGGATTACTGTTTGTTAATGTTTCAATCAGCTGTGTGCCGAGGAATGTGGAGCGATTTAACCTGAACTTCCCCAGGTGTGCGGCGGCGCCGCTCAGTCTGCGCCCTCCCCTGCCCTTGGCACAAAGCGATCACACAAACACAATCACACACACCGGCCGATCCGAGCAGAGGCCTGCAGCTGCGCGCATCACACCGCAGGGAAATGAGAAAAACATTGCACCAGGGAGACGGAATAAATCTTATAACGAACTGCCTTCTTCTCGGAAAACACTTAACCCTTCCGCTACCCGTGCTTAAATACTGGGATGCGTAAAAAGAAGCGGAATTACACGCTTTAAAAGAGTTTGACAATATCACTGTAGCTAAAAATAACTTGAATAATGAATGAAGCAATCCTTAACCAATTAAAATGCTTTATTCATTTAAATATTTTAATTTTTCAAAGTAAAGATTAGTTCCCTCTCTTGTAAACCATTGGCCTACTTTTCCATTTATTTTGCCTTTTGTTGATGTCATATTTATCAGATAGGACCTTTATCTTATATAGCTGTATTTGTCGTGTTTTTCATCATTTAAATTTTTCAACAGATGAACCCACTAAAATTAAATGTCTGTTTTTATGTTTCATTTACTCACTAAATCAAAGTTGCAATCTGTGGTAATTTCACTTTCAGTTTAACTACTGACAAAGTTAATCAAGTTGAAATTGAGAACTCAATTTATTTGAAATGACTGAAATTGTGTAACAATGATGTCGTAACACGAAGAAAACATGTTACAGCATAATGTTTAAATGTGTTAACAGGCTAAATGACCTTTAGCCTCGTGAAACCAACTCATTTTAAATGCACTCTAAACTCAGTCCAACTTTCATTCGTTCCCACATACAAAACAGATCAAACAAGTCCAAAATAGGTCTCATTTTCTTGTTTTAATAATAAAAAAACAATATACATTGTAAAAAACACAATAAAGCATTCACATCATATGTCATTGTAATATACAATACATTCTTTCGCTCAGTAATCTGAGAAAACATTTACAGCAAAATAGAAGATTTTCTAAAGACTTAAGAAAACATTGGAGAAACTTTGACCGAGGGGGGGAAATGCATGAACTATAAGTGAATAATCGCCATGGATTCCACAGCTTTAACACACACACACACATCGGTGTGTTTGGGAAGATCTCAGAGAGCACGTCACACTTCTCATGTCCACGGGGTTTTGTGACTCTCTACTGAAAGTTGTTTTCCCTCTACAACAGGAGAATGAGAGTCTATCCCAACACAGTTCAAGGCGTCACGGCGGTTCTGGTCCATCATCATCATCATCATCATCATCATCACCTCAGCGCACCTTGCTCGTTATTCGCGATGCTTCGATCAGTTGATGTGAAACCGAGAGCATTAGCTTTAACGGCACATGATTCTGTCGTCTGAACAGCCGTTCTGCAAAACAAGAGGGAAAACATCATGAGTCGAGTCATTCACAGACATTCTTGTTATGAATGGATCATTTAGTTGAGCAGAAAGTATCATATATAGCCTGTTTACCTCGACGGAGATGCTGGCCAGTTCCGCGTTGAGCGTCGTGAGGGGAGTGCGGGGAGCGGAGCTCTGGTTCTTCTTGCTGTCCAGCTCGACCTGCAAGTCCCAGATGTAATCAATAACGTGCTGCAGGATCTCCACCTTGCTGGCTTTCTTGTTGGTCGGCAGCGTGGGCACCAGCTCTTTCAGTTTGCTGTAGCAGCTGTTCATGTCCTGCAGAAACATGGTCATTTGCTCGTCCAGCAGCGGGATCTTGCATTTGGTGATAGCCAGGCTCTGGTCGGAGAGGCAGCGGACAACATCTTCGCCGCTCTTCAGCGCGCAGGTAGGTCCCACAACTTTCATTTTGGCTGTAAAAGTTGATGATTGAGTCAAAGAGATTGAGTTGAAGCGATGTGCTCGTACTCCTTTAGGGTCTTGAGTCGTCGAGAGTGCGATGACAGTTCACCACATGCTAACAGTGTCGAGTTGTTCGGTATTTAAAGGGTTGTGGGCGTCACCAAACACTCGTGTTTTCAGGCCTGGGCCAATGGGATTTCAGCGGAGTCGCGAGCGGAGCCAATCACGGCGCGGCTCTGTTATCGCAGATACAATATGCTTGGGGGATGGTGTTACAAATGGAAACAAATGTGTGTCTTCTGCGGATGATCTGTGGATATCCAGCTGTCCGTACTCTCCACAGGTGAAGCAGACACAGATCAAGCGGAGGGTGGGGGTGCTCGAGGATCAACAGGCAACAGTTATTACTTTCCAATGAAACAAGCTTTCTTCGTATGTGGGCTGCGTCAAGAAACAAAGCGCACTGTAAAATGTTTCATCAGCATCTTTGTTTCCATCCATTTAACTTGTCACAATCATTTCTGTCATTATACTGGGCGAAATGTGAACCCTGAACACATGTGCGTGTTCATAATGCAAACATATTGTTTCAAACATATTTTGAAGTAGGCCACACACACACAAAATCGTTTTATAAAAGTTTTTTTTTTTTAAATATAATAAAAAGTTTTCCCTTTTAAATCAATGACCTTTACACATAGTCATAAGTGTCTAAAGAATTCATCTCTGTTTTCTCGTCACATAACAACAAAATGGCTTCATGCATTTTGGTTTTGCCATACTGATTTTGATTTGGTTGACAAAGTTTTTTAAATAGGCTATTAATAGTATTTTAAACAAAAGTGGGTTTTTTTTTTTTTTTTTTAAAGGAATAGGCCTATGCCAAACTCATGATAATATGTTGCTTTTCAAGAATTTCAGTCTGTTAAATGGGAGCAGTGAAACCAAACTTTCAAATTTTTTTTTATTTTTTTTTTTATTATTTTTTTTTTTTTACAGTGCATTTTAAGCCATAAAGTTATACATTAATAAAATCGTTGCTTAATATCAAATAGACCTGGGCTTATTTGTTTTGTGGTTTGTATAAAATCTGATCAAATCGTGATTTAACAGGACATGATATGGATTCAGTGTTTTAATACATAAGACATTTATTGTGAACTGTTGCTAGAGGTTCACATGCTTTTATTGATATTCTATACTTTTACATTTTCATCAGCCTTAGACTAATTGCATTCAGTAGCATATCAAGTATTTTAAAACTATTCATAGTCCATTATCCTACAGTAAGTGCAGATAGATTGTAGATAGCCCGAGATTTATCCTATTGTGCATGTGCAATCGAGTCTCGCCACAATCTCCTTTTTATTCAAAAATGTCCTCTATCTGTTCAATGATCGTCTCATTGTCTTTCTTCGAATGTGTTTCCTCGCGCAAACTTCCAAATTCCTTCATATGTGCGCGTCGCCTTGAGCGCGAGCGCGCGCACTCACATAACTTTGCATTGCTGTGCTCTGATTCTTCCCCCAGATTGTCCAAACAAACCGAAGCAGACTGCCGGGCGCCAGCGCCGTGACGTCACCCATTCATTCGAGCCTTGACGCCTGTCAGCCTGGCGCCGAGCGGGCGGTCTCTATAGCAACAACAAACAACAGGCTAGCATCCCTCCACTCTCCCCCATTCACCTGCGCGCTGCGGAATCCTGAGAACAAACTGGTCAGCGCTCATTTATCACTTAAAACCTCTGATGCGATTACCGCTCCGCGCGCACCTGCAAACTGCCATTGTCGTCCCGCGAAAGACTCTTGTAAAGACACAAAAAGTGAGAGACAAAGTGAAAAATAGCCTATTGAGCCAGAGTTTTTTTTTAGATTCCTGGGAACCTTTTATTTTGTTGTAATTTGAACAAAGTTAGGCTAATTGTTTATTTTCGTCCTATACTTTTTTTCGCTGTATACATTAGCGTTTAACATTACATTTTTAAGGATAACGTTTCACGAATATTTTTTTTTATATCGTTTATTTTTATATACTTTGTTTATAATTTATATATATATATATTTAAAAAAACAGATATGCATTTTTAATAATTTGAAGAAAAAAAAAAGTTTGTCCACTAACTAAATAAAAACTAAACATGAAAATTTTTAAAAACAGAGAGGACCTATTTGCAATTTATGTGCATTTTTTAAAAAAAATTGTAAAAAATACTACTTTTTTAAATAGTTTTTTAAAACAAAACCTAAATACACAACGTGCATGAATGTGTGCACGCTATTTTTTTACCGATGGCTCGTGCACATATAGCTGCTCATCCTGCAGGAGTTCGAGGGACTGGAGCGTTTCTGGCTCGGTCACAGCTGAGCGGGGTTGAGGGGAGGTGGAGGAGGAGCTGAACAATGGGAGTGCAGTATCGGGACTGTGAGAGAGAATCTCGGCTGGAGCCGACGAGTCTGGAGCGCCCCTCCACTCGCTCATCCCGCTTTTGTTCAGCTGCGCAAGCTATCAGCACTTCCTACCGACTCCAACAATAAGCCCTCACAGCTGGGCTCTCCAAAGCCTGTTTACTGCACATCAAGGCAAAGAGAGGCAAAGAGTGTAACATCCCCCTTACACACACTCACACACCCTTATGAACTCTTGGTAAAATATAAAACATATTCCTAGAAGTGGAGAAAGGAAGTTAAAAGAAAAAAGTTATGCTTTATTGCTCAACGACCTCATATGCTGGACGCTGGACAGCAATCACCCATTTTTATTTGCTCATTAAAACATAATATAATCTGCATCATGTGTGGCTATACTTTTAGAAGACAGAATTAATTCACACAAATATTAATATAGCCTATCTTTATTCTGTAAAAAAACAAAAAAAAAAAAAACAAACAGATTTCTGAAAAAAAGTTGCTGCCTTTCATTTTTGAGTACAATCAACTTGGATGTTTAAGTCATTTCAATTTAAATTACATTAAACTGACTTAAAAAATGAGTTGATATTGATGTAGCCTACATAGATTTTTGTTTATTAATTCATTCCTTCATTCATTTAGTGTGGATAATTTCACACAAATGTGTAATATAAAGCATGTTTTTTAAATGCAGGTGAACTTATGAACATAAACACGCATTTAAATAATTTATAGCTGTTCTTGTCCTGATTCCACCCTGATCTTGTCTATGACTGTGTTCTCACAATATGTCAAAAGCTGTTGCGGGGTCAGTGTGAATACTCTTCTTCTTCTTCAAGCATCTGCATGTATCTTTGACTTTCCCCTCTCATGGGAAGAGTGGCCTCAGATAATTGTCCTCAAGGGAATCACATCCTGTCAGAAGTCATGTGATCGCTGTCTGACAAGGCTGCAGTGTTCTGTGTTGTGTCATCAGCTGGCTATGAAGTCTTTAATTCACAACATCACAGCTACACAAAGCAGATAGACACAGAAAGGAAGTGTTCAATGCAAAGCGCAATATAGACAATACAGAGAACAGACCTAATTAGCTTGTGTGAGTCATCTGACATTAAGTTAACGTTAATGGCTTTTCATAACACATTTTGACTTCCGTAACATGACGTATTTCTGAAACAGGGCAATGAGGGGGAAAAAATGTAGGGTGGGAATTGATTGGACGGTGGCCATTAAATACCAGAAAGAAGCCAAAATAAAAGCAAGTTTGCTTAATAGCTGGACATTGGTTAACATGTTCCAACCGCCAGCGAGGCCTAAGTGGAAAAGTTGTGACATTTTACAGTGTTTTTGTTTGTTGTCCGAACCATTTTCACTGTAAAAAAATATATGATCAATAAGATATGACAACATATGTTTTTACATTGCTTTAACGCATCAAAATAAGCAAATTTCAACTTTTTTATGTTATACAAGATTCAGCTCATTTTTTAAGTCAGTTTAATGTAGTTGAAATGACAAACATCCAAGTTGAGTGTACTTAAAAATTTAAGGCAGCAACTTTTTTTATAGTGTTATTTTTTAAAGGTGTATATTTTACCAGTTCATGCATTTCCTGGGAATCGACCCTATAAGTTAACCATGGCATTGGTGGCGCCATCCCCTACTGTTTGAGCTTGATCATTTTGATTCATTTTGTTTTTGTCTCTTGACTTTAATATCTGCATGAAATGGAAAATTGAGTCATCTGTTGAGTCAAATGCATGCTATTGCTCTTATTTCGAACAATTCATCCATGCACGTTTCATTTTTTACAGTTTTTTTGACCTCGTAATTCCTTATCAAAATGACACAACTGGATCTTCGAGGGAAACGCCAGACTTCTCTCTGGTGACGTATGCAAGACTTCTCCAATCATTTCAGCCAACCCTTTCATTCAATCTATCCTCCTCCATCCAATCAACAACTGATAGGACCCACACCCTATTATATTATTTTCAATAATCCATTTCACTTGGATATTCATATGGAAGAAATGATCTGTCGCTACTTTCGTTACATCGCAAAAATCCATTGGTCTAGCTGGATTTACTCTTTTGAGATTTCAATACATCCCAATACTATTAGATATTATCAGATATACCCTGATTGACCTCATAATGATATATAGGCTAGCACTCCTTCCTACATAGTGGTTCTGTGGTAGCATCTTGTGAACGCCGATCTCCCCGCTCGCCACACACTTTCACACTCCACATTCTCCGCCTGGCTCCCACACACACTATCAAAGTGCCTTAATGGCTCCTAATTAGCTCCCCATCTGCTGGTGACAGAGCACCGGTGGCATGCTGAAGCCCCATTCAGAGAGTGGCCATTGTGTCCCAGGATCGTTTCCACTCCATTGGAGATTGCCTGGAGAGGACTTGGACCTCTGGGAAGGGATGGGACAGGAGAGCCAGGGTTACGGAGAGAAGCTCCGGACTCCGGGAGGCGCACGGGACAGGACGGGGGAGGAGGTGGATACACAATGGGCGACAGTGTTGTGGCTTGTTGCAAATCTAATAACGTTGGAGCTCTTTCTGTCCTCTGGATGTCCCCCCGCCACCCCCCACGCACACAAACACATTTTGTTTTCCTCCTCCTTTTTTTTCTCATGCTCATTGGCGACAGCTCCGCTTCTTCGAGTTAATCTGTGACTGTGTCATCTTCTGGGAACAGACGTTTGTTTTGTGCTGTTAGTGGGGTAATAAATGCAACCAGACAGCACCATATTAACATCCTCGAAAAGAGACATAAGGGCAGAGCTTCTGAAAGGAGCCGACGGTGGTAACGTCCGGTCTGCGTTGCGTAAAAAAAGCGCACACTTAAAGCAGGGTTACATTTACCGTTCGTGAGCCAAATCATTTCAATTGGAATCCACGTGATTGGGAATTTCGTGTGAATGCGAAATATTTCGCCACGCATATTTCACAAAAAGTTCAAGTTTTTCACCGCGTTGGCCAACGGAAAGCTGCTTGGTTTGAGCGACTTCAGTGTGAGCCGTGCTTCAAACTTCACTACGCTATAGACGATAGACAATTGAACTTTTTGCTTGTGAAATTTCATCAGAAATTCACTAATGCGATCGCACCTTTGCGGTTTGTTTTCGGCGTGATTATTTAATGCGCATTCAGAAGTCTACAAATCGCCCCAGGTGGGTAAGAAGTTGATCGTTAAAGATGCTTAGATGACTCTTGTCCCACCTCAAAACAAGAAAAGCTGAATGATGTTCTCGCCTTACCCTCATTTACATCACACTGCCATTGTATGGACAAATCCAGAGGATGTGTGTGTGTGTTTTTATGGGAGACCAGCTGCTCACAGCTGGGGTATAATGGCCAAGTTTTGGAGGGAAGACCCTTACTACCGGGCAGCTGTCACCACCAGCAGGGGAGAAGGACAGAGGCCATTTAGCCAGAGACCCTCTGGAGAGCTTCTGCTCGTTCTATTCTAAACCCAGATCTCCCTGTGTGTCAGGTGCTGTGCTATTTCCGATATTCTACGGAGCTGTCAAAAAAGTTGCCGTCAGCAACTATTCGTGGTCTCGCAGCTTGTCGCAACTTGTATGGTCGGGTTGCATCTAATAGATCTTTGTGTGCTCAAGTCACCTGACTTCCTCCACATACCTATATGTGCTAAAATACCAAACCCAAACTCATCTGGATACTGGCTGGAAGTATGGCCTAAAGATGGGTGTGATGATGGTGGCAGCTGTGCTTCCCTCACAAAGCCCTATTCAGAGTAAAGGGGACAATACAGAGGCCTGGTTACTCTCTCCTCTTCAGTTCCACACTAAGATTAATTCCTCAAATCCGTTTTCCCAGTGGCAGTCTCAAAGAATGGGAAGCCCTCCTGTTTGTCAGAGCGTATTGTGCCAGTCGCCTGAGAATGAATTCCGCTGATGGTTCTGATAAATGGCCGCCGGCGTTGACACTGAACAGACCTTTCCAGCTCTTTTGTTTTCAGTATTGAATCTATGTAATCTGGATTATTCTGGATTGTAAGATTGTCCTCCTCTGGGGGGTATGGCACTCTCGAGATACTTTGATTTGATTTGTATGGTCATTAAAGGAATATTCTGGGCACTTGTGGCATAATGTTGATTACCACTAAAGTGAATTTCGAACTACACTTACAATAAAAGTCAATGTTAACTCAGTGTTTCAATAGTAAAGCTAAAAGGTGTAAACAAAATGCATGTTAACATGATTTTATTGTGAAAAATCACTAACATTTTCAATGTAACGTTACACTGTAAAAATGATTTGATCAGTAAGTCATGATTAGGAACAAGTTAAGAAATGTTCCTAATTTATTTTATAAGTTATACAAGATTCAACTCTTTAAACTCCAGTTTAATGTAATTTAAGTTGAAATAACTTATACATCTAAGTTGATTGTACTTACAAAATTTAAGGCGGCAACTTTTTTTTTACAGTGTATATAATTTTTCAACTTTGTTGCCTTTACAACGTAAGGCCTAACTCTCTAAAAAAATTATGAGAACAACTCACAACTCAAATATTTATCAAACTTGAAGTGTCACATTTCTGCTTTCAAATCCTCCAAAAATTGAGTGACTCACTGTAACCCCAGGTTGCGCTTTAAAAGAAAACAGACGAGTTAATTTTTTTTTTTTTTTTTTTTTTTTTGCGGTAATAATCGGCATTATACCACAAATAAGCTTGTCGATTAAGCTTAACCTGCATTGAACCCAGGATATTCCAAGATGATTGTTTTTGAATTTGCCCAAGTGGTAATTTTGGTAATCATCGTGTTTTGTTGTCTTGCATATAAAAGCTGAGTTGCTCGACTGTGGTGACGACGTCATACTTTCAGAAATGTTTGCGACCGCTTCTCAAGCCTCGGGATCAACAGGTGCCAGAAATGGCAGAAGGCAATGAGGCAATAAGGCAAACGAGTCTGCAGGCAGGAATTTTTTGGTTTTGACTCATTGGTTTCATTCCTTTATTAGAGTGTAAACAGGTTTGAAATCACATCAGAAAGAGGTAACCAGAAACTCACATGTATCAGGTGCTGCTGTGAGGCTGTTTGTCCACAGAGCCGAGGCAGTTAGCCACACCCTAAAATACACAAACTCACCCTGTGTTTCTCACACACACACATACACCCTCCACACAGGTGTTCAGCCTGCAGCCTTAGTACAAGTGAAGCTCATCAGCCAGTGTACACTGACTGCCTAAAGCTGGATCACTTCAGCTGCCCATCTGCCATATGGCAGGGCTGGGCTGTTAAATATAATAGAGCTAAATTTCAACCACTCACCTGTTTTATGTAGGTACTGTAATGTAGAATGTAAATTCAGCCAGTTCCCACAAGAGTAGAATAATCTGTCATTCAGTTGCATGGGAAGAAAGATACTACAAGATAAAAGTATGTGGACATTTGAGCCACACATGCCTACCGGTTAAGAAAACAGAAAACAGTTCTGAAAAAACAAAACAAAACAAAAAAACTATAAAATAATTAGTTTCCAGTTGTAGCTTGTTTTTTTTTGTTTGTTTTTTTTTTTATTAATTGTTATAAATCATTTTCTTGTACATTTTAAATGTGTATTTTTTAAACATTTTTATTATATAATAGTAATATCATATATATAATTTTAACGTTATTGCTATTATTTTTGATTACAGCTAAATAAAAATGACTGTGCGAATGATAATTGATGAGGAAATGAAATCCTCTTAAAATCCCTGCATTTTTATAGTGTTATTTTTTTAAATGTAAACAATCACACTAAATCAACAAATCTTAAAATAAATCTTGTTAAGTTATCAGCACTTGTTGATGTCATAGCCAAAGCAGAAGAGTTTTTCTGTGAACAAGTCCATAGGAATGACTGCGGGAATGAAGGAGGCTGCAATCTGGATGCAAAGGATGCATCCCATCTCCCCTGGGCATTCTCACGGTAGAAGAATGTGTCCACTGCACAAACACACACATACAGTGACGCTATCTCTTTTCCCACAGCCAGGCCCGAGCAACGCCATACACTTGGTCACACACACATGTATCAGGCCTGACTTGCAGGGATCCAATTGTGTGAAACAGGCAGCAGAAGGTGCCCCAGTTCTTTTACATTCTTCTTCTTTCTTCGCATTGTTTCGGGGGGTTACAGTAACAAAGGGAGAACGGGTGAACATTGTGTGTGTGGTATGTTCACACCATCGTCCTCTAGTGTCTGTCCACGTCTGTGCGCGTTCATCTGTGAGCATAGACTCTAAATTACTCTCGTGAGTATGTGTGTGTCAGCGGTGCTGCTGAGGGGGGTATCTGGAGAAAGCTGAATGAAGAGAAGGAGACACTCATGAACAGAATTAGCAGAGCACATTCCTCTGCTTTCTCCCACTCTCTTTATTCTTTCTTGCCGTTCCCCCCCCACCTCTTCATGAGAAAATCAAACAGGTGGTTTGGCCCTGTTGGAGGGGCTGCGTCTTGTGGAGTTGGGCTGTCCCGCAGCCTGTTGGAGGCACTGAAAGGCAGCGTCTCCTCTCAGCTCCAGCTTGAGTCCAGTGTCCAGTTAAAGAGGGCCACTCTCATTACCATCTCAATTCTGGGAACGGGCTAGAGACCTCAGCTGCACCCTAACAGGCAGCCCATATGGTGCTCGCTTGGCAACCAGGCAGGAGGGGACCGCCGTACCCCCCCAAACACATTCTCACACACACACATACATATATTCACATTCAAAAAGACCTAAATGGCACACCTTATCTATATACATACTTAACCTTACAAAAATAGACCATGCTTTCATCTTAATATACAGCACGTGTTGCACTATAGCTTTTAGAGTATCGGCATCAAAGCTAAATAGACAGTTAAAGAAAACTTGGGGCTCCTGCGCACATCTCCTAGGGGGAGCTGGACCACACAGCGCCTGTATGGAAGGACGCTTGGCTTCATACACCCTTATACTGGGTTTTTGGAGGCCATTTCACCATAAACGGCTTCAGTGGTTACATACAGACCCCACAGGTCAAAATTAACATGCACTACTTGGTTTGCATTAGTGGTTTATGACAAGGAAAGTTTCACCAATTTAGGAAAATCTAAAGTAAATATACATTTAGATTTATTTATATAAAGAATAATGAATCTAGATATTTAATAAAATCATATTTTTATTTCACAGTTATTTATTGTCATCATTTATAATATACAGTATATTAGGTATATTTTAAAAATATCATGTGTACTGTTTATACGTTCAATACTTAATTAATCCACCTTAATTGGTGGATTTTAGAGTAATTAAAATAAATATTTTAAATATGTACTATAATATTTAATATATTTTTTATCTTTGTAATTTATATATATATATATATATATATATATATATATATATATATATATACTCTGTAAAAAGTGAATAGTTGGATCAACTTAAAAAAATTACTTCAATTGGTAACACCTAAAGAAATTAAGTTTTCTCAACTCTAAATTATCATGTTTTATCATGAAAAACGTGATAATTTAAGTTGAGAAAACTTAATTTCTTTAGTTTTTACCAATTGAAGTATTTTTTTTAAGTTGATCCAACTGTTCACTTTTTACAGTGTATAAATATTAAAGATAGTAAATATTATATTAAATAGGTATATAAATTAATTCGAATTTTATATATATATATATATATATATATATATATATATATATATATATATATATATATATATATATAAGCGTATTATAAACATATTTATATTTATATTCAGGTATTTATATTTTCAAACATCAAGCATTTAGTTTGATGTGCTGCTATGCCCTGAAGTAAAACAAATGAATGAATTCATTTGTGGAGATGCAACATGCTTCCTTGTGCATTTTACTACTTCATCAGTTGATTTTAAGTGATATTTTATTCATTTTATTAACAGATAGTTGACCTAACCACCTGCAAGTCCCTTCATAAATATATCAGGAAGAACAAAAGAAGTCAATGTGCAGGGTGTTTCTCTGGATCAAACCATCAGAGAGACCGAAGCTGTGAGGCATTTCCTTCCCGAACAGAGGAATGTGCTGGATCAGAGCCTAATAGTTACAGGAAACGAAAGGTGCATGTGTTTATGTGCAGTTCTCTGTGTCCTCTGCCACTGCCAGTCCTCACGTTGGCAGGTCATATAATGTTCACACATTATCCGTTTCATCTGTGATAATGTCCCCGATGACGAAATATCAGCGTAAGCCATGTATGTGCCTCTTTGTGATTGCACATGCTCAGTCCGCCCCTCTCTACGACTCTGCAGCTGTGCAGTCACATACGCAACATGATTTCACAACATCCTCCTTCTGACTTCACTGGAAATATCCTCTTTTACTCCCCCTCCCTTCCTCCCTCTTTCCCTTTCTCTGCCTATGTAAGTGTCTTCAGTGAAATGCCCTGACAGCCCAGCAGGTGCGAGACTTAGTCATCCTCTCTGCCCTACCCATCTGTGAGTATGTGTGGGTTACTCAACACAACTCCTTATTAAGCGAGCCTATGTGATGTTAAGCTACACCACAGCACTAGTCACAGGTACATGTTGTAATCAACAATTTAGCTGCTCCCTAAAAGCCCAGCTGTCTCAGTGTTTACTGAAAGCATCACTCACATACGCAGGCGCCAAGCACCATGACTCTGGAGTTTCCAGGATTTCAAATGTGTGTGTGTGTGTGTGTGAGTGTGTTCTGGCAGATGGGCCTGTGCAGCGGTTCTGACTCTTTGTACAGCTGGCAGTAGTTTCTGTTTCTAGAGAAGTGTCACATCACTCACAGTGTTCACTCACTACTGTTTATCATACACTCATAGTGATAATCAGCCTGCTTATTGACACCTTAACAAGTTTACCTAGCGATCAAAATGAGGAAGTGCCATTGTTTTTCTTTTTAAAATGAACATTCCTGTAGCACAATCAGTAGAACATGGTGTGCTTTTGATTTTAGGCAACAGATCAATGAATAACAAGTTGTTATCAAGCATATAACAGTTAGTTTTAGTCCTCAAATTTGAGACTTTTCACTGTTTGTATCAGTTGCAAGTACATTCCAGATTCATGTTCTTATTAGTGGGGAAACCCGTAGCGGAACTACAGCGGCATGATTACAGAATGGGTTCATTTTGGTGACATACAAAACTTGACACTTTAACTTTTAATGGATCTATTTATCTGTCTCTTTAACTATTAATCATAACATCACAAACTTTGATTTGAACCAAAAAGTATCTTAAAAGCACTAAGGGCCCTATTTTAACGATCTGAAACGCAAGTATCAAGCGCGAAACGCAAGTAACTTTGTGGGCGGGTCTTGGACGCTGTTGCTATTATACCGGCGGGATAAATTACTCTTACGCCCGACGCAAATCTAATATGGGTTGGTCTGAAGTAGCTTCATTATTCATAGGTGTGGTTTGGGCGTAACTTGAAATAAACCAATCAGAGCGTCATCTCACATTCCCTTTAAGAGCAGGCGCGCTTGTTCTATAGCGGATTCCTATTATAACGGCGGATTTGCCAGGCGCGCGCAGGGGATGGAGAAACACACCCAAATTAACTTCGGTTAAACAGGCGTATAATAATTTGGGTAAATGTGTAAGCTAGATGTATGCTTTTATAATAATCTATCTATCTATCTATCTATCTATCTATCTATCTATCTATCTATCTATCTATCTATCTATCTATCTATCTATCGTAATAATGTATGATTTGCAAAAATGAAAACTGCTGCTTCTGTGTAGATGAGATAAGCAAAGTGTATGCGCGTTGTGCACAAGCTACATTGATTATGGCCAAGCATGCGCCCTTAAAATAGCATATGAATAACATGCGCAACGCGCCACTGACTTTAAACTAGTTTTTTTCGGTCAGTGGCGGAATTGTTTTCTAAACCTGCAAAATAGCATGAGGGAACGTTTGCGCCGGAACACGCCTCCTCTTTGCGCTGAACCGCCCCGGGGAGCGCAAGTGTATTTCTTAGTTAACCGGCATGCGTCTGTGGAGGGAAAAGTCCGCTGTGCGTCGGGTGCAAAATAGGAATGATACATGCGTCGGTGTACAAAGTCAATTGCGCTGGGTGCAAGATAGGGCCCAATGACTGTATATTTAACTGCTTTAGTGAGGGAAAGAACTACAATCCCATGAGGTATTGCGAACAGCAGAGAGGCCGACTGTACTATAGGTTCTTCACAGGAGTGGGCGGAGCTTAAGCGCTCTTTTGGTGAGCTTTGCTTGTTTTGACTCTCTGATTGGTTTAATTTTCTGCACAGCATCATGGGTAGTGTAGTTTTTCACCACAGACCAAATGTTAAACAATTATTTTAAAAACAAGTTGAAATAATGAGTGCTGACAGCTTCAACAGATGTAAATATCATTGATTAACAACCTCATAGCTCACAGTAGGTCTGTCTTTAAAGGTTTATAAGTTATAGTTCAAAATCAATTTCCTTATGGAGAAAATTAATGGTGTTTTTACTTCCGGACTGTTGCACTCACTATAGAAAAGTACATCATCAAATTCATAATTATGCAAACTTTGCAGTTTGAACATTTCCTTTTTATTTATTTTTAAGATCTGAGTTGAATCATCCATTGTCGATGATTCATTATGCTATAAAGGTCACGCAGGATGATATTTAAACTCACACTAAGTATGCAATCAGTACTGAGATTATCATTCATACTTTGTATGTTGTTGTTCCAGCCGTGACATCGCAATAAATTGCAAAAACTAGAAACCGTTTCTAAAATATATAACCAATGCATTTTCCGTATAAAAACTCTGATTAACATGTGAAGCAGTGCCCTCCATATTGGCACCCTTGGTAAATATGACCAAAGGCGGCTGTGAAAATAAATCTGCATTGTTTATCCTTTTGATCTTTCATTCAAAAAAATTACAAAATTCTAACTTTTTAATGAAGTAAAACAATTGAAAGTGGGGGGAAACTCACATGTTTTTCTCTCATGCATGTTGGCCACAATTATCGGCACCCCTAGAAATTCTTATGAGTAAAATACCTCCGAAGAATGTTCTAATTCATATTTACGTTTTTTGGCACATGAAATTGTCCAGTCATGACTTCCTGTTCCACAGCAGTATAAAAATGAGGAAACACAAAGGCCAAATTCCCTTAATCATTCATCACAATGAGTAAAAGCAAAGAATATAGTTCTGATGTGCAGCAAAACATTGTTGAGCTTTGCAAAATAGAAAGTGGCTGTTTGAAAATAACTAAAGCATTGAAAATTCATATTTCCACCATTAGGGCAATAATTAAGAAGTTCTAATTAACTAAAGATGTTACGAATCTGACAGGAAGAGCAAGTGTGTCTATATCGTCCTAATGCGTGATGAAAGTTTGAGTGGCCAAAGTCTTTCCAAGGATCACAGCTGGAGAATTGCAGAGATTAGTTGAGTCTTGGGGTAAGAAAACCTAAACATTTTTATCAAACAACAGCACCTACATCACTACAAGTTGTTTGGGAGGGTTTCAAGAAAAATCCTCCTCACTCATCCAAAAACAAACTCCAGTAAATTCAGTCAGACACGACTGGAGATTCAAAAGGGACTATATGGTCAGATGAAACTAAAAAAAGAGCTTTTTTTGCAGCAAACACACTGGATGGGTTTGGTGCAAACAGGGATAAAAGTACCCCATGCCCACAGTTAAATATACTGCTGGATCTTTAATATTGGGGGCCTATTTGTTTTGCTGGAGGTCCTGGACATCTTGTTCAGATACATGGCATTGTAGATTCTAGCAAATACCAACAGATAAAAGATCAAAACCTGACTGCCTCTGCTAGAAATCTCATAATGGGCCGTGGTTGGATCTTCCATCAGGACAATGATCCAAAACAAACATCAAAATCAACACAAAAATGTGCACAAAATGTAACTTCTGCCATGACCATCCCAGTCCCCAGACCTGAACCCCATAGAAAATGAGAGTGGTGAACTGAAGAGAAGAAGCGCCAACATGGATCTGGGAGAAGGATCTGGAGAGATATGGAGGAATGGTCTCTGATCTCTTGTCAGGTGTTCTCCAAACTCATGAGGCATTATAGAAGAAGACTCAGAGCTGGGGAAAAGGGCATTGCAATATTGGGTTCCAATAATTGTGGCCAACATGAACTAGAGAAACACACATATTTCATAATGTGAGTTTTCCCCCACTTTTACTTCAATGAAAGGTTAGAATTTTGTGCATTTTTTTAATGAAAGATCAAAAGGATAATTTTATTTTACAGCCGCCTTTGCTCATATTTACCAAGGGTGCCAATATCAGTGGAGGGTACTGTATGACACAGTGTTATTGTAATACTGCCTAAAATGTAAATGCTATAGTTTAACTCTAAAGAAAAAGATAAAAAGTAAAATATCAATAAAAAAACAAAAAGATTCTTTAGACTAAATATCTGTTCATTATTATTATTATTATTTTTTAACTATGAGGGCATCCCCAAAGAGAGATTTTGTCAGAATTAGCTGTTTCAAGGACAGTTTTGTCTCCAAAGTATAGCTAATACTCGCACTCACACACCCTGATAGATAATCCTTTAAACAGTGTATTTTGTCATTATGAAGTATGTGTTTCATATTTCCCATTACGATCTGGATAGCTTTCTGTTTTCCAGCAGAACCATATGTCTATAATCCAACAGCTCTCTGCTCAATATGGCATCTAAACATATATATTTACTCTGGCTGATGTGCGCTTAAAGATGGATGGAGTTTCAGTGTAAGACAGAAATCAGTGTGGTCATACTTATCATGATCTACACACATGCACGCTCAAACACACACACAGACTTGAAGGTCTCCACATCTGTCACCAGTTAAGGCACACACTGTTGCCATATACATGATGAATTCATCCCGAGTCTGAAGGATACATTTAGGGCTGCTACAACAGCGTGAGTCACGGTAACGATAATTGCCATGTGATTAACAATAAATATTGTTTAGCGTTAAGAGCCTATATTTAAAGAAGCTTCCAAAAAGAAATGATATTATGCACATTCTCGTTTTGAGAGGGAAACAGATGGAGGATCTTTGGAAACACACAACAATAAAAGCCTGAAAGACAGGAAAAAAGAGAGTGAAGGATCAGAGCTGAATGAGAAGGAATGAATGAATAAGTGAAAGAGAGTGAGAGAGGAATGGGAGATTGTCTTTCTGGAAGGTCTCCTCTCAGATGTGGGGTCTTCTTCACATGCTAATGGGATGTTTCTTTAGCCCTGACCCTGTTAGCATAACAATGCTGAGAGAGTGAAGGAGCTAAACTTCAGCTTTCTTTGGGAACTAAACCCCGGGCTTTCTTCTGGAGAAAAACACTCTTCTTCTATTGTGAGAGCAATGAAAGTGGTTCAGTGCAGCTGTGTGAGGTGATCAAAGCCACTGCTCAAAATGAGTTTGAAATGACCAAAGTTGGAGATGGAAAATCAGTGACATTTCTGAAATTATGTAGGACGAAATACAACGAGGAGCAATGTTTCGACCAAGAAAGATGCGTCGGAAATGCAAAATAATGTGACATTATCGTACGTGGTGATAAAATTGTGTGAATTATGTCTGCGATACTTCTGTGACTCCTGTGTTATGTCTGTCCAGATGCTAGGCTAATGCCATCAGTTACCGCAATGTAACTGTCTGTCTTTCTTGAGCGTGTCCTTGTGGCATCGCTTTGTTTTTCATTTGCTATCAGACTTGAGTTTGCTATCTTAATAATATGAAAAGGTCACATGAAATGTGCCACCTTTGATCTAATAATAAGACATTGCTGAGAAACCATGAGGCTAATGCTTCCTGCAAACTCTGTCTGACTGAAATTGAACTTTCTAAGTGCATGTAAACCCAATGACCTTGTATGCTAAAACTGGTTGACGAAAGAGGCCTTGCTGGTTTACATAGTTGGAGATACCAACTTTCCATGCTATATACACACACTGGCCACTTTATTAGGTACATCTTGCTAGTACTGGGTTGGACCCCCTTTTCCCTTTAGAACTACCTTGATTTTTCCGTCACATAGATTCGACAAGGTGCTGGAAACATTCCTCAGAGGTTTTGGTCCATGTTGACATGATAGCATCACACATGTGCTGCAGATTTGTCGGCTGCACATCCATGATACGAATCTCCCGTTCCACCACATCCCAAAGGAGCTCTATCGGATTGAGATTTGGTGACGGTGGAGGCCATGCAAGTATTGTGAACTCATTGTCATATTCAAGAAACCAGTTTGAGATTAATTGAGCTTGAACTGTTGATACAAAGCAGGATGAATCCATTCTTTCATATTGTTTGCACCAAATTCTGACACTACCATCTGAGGGCCCTATCTTGCACCCAGCGCAATTGACTTTGTACACAGACGCATGTATCATTCCTATTTTGCACCCGACGCACAGCGGACTTTTCCCTCCACAGACGCACATCGATAAATTAGGAAATGAACTTGGGCTCCCTGGGGGTGGTTCAGCGAAAAGAGGAGGCATGTTCCGGCGCAAACGTTCCCTGGTGCTATTTTGCAGTTCCAGAAAACAATTCCGCCACTGACCAGGAAAAACCTATAGTCTAAAGTCAGTGCCGCGTTTTCAGTGGCGTTCAGATGCTATTTTAAGGGCGCATGCTTGGCCATAATGTAGCGTGTGCACAACGCGCATACACTTTGCTTCTCTCATCTACACACAGACGCAGCAGTTCCATTTTTGCAAACCATACATAATTACAAGGAAAAATATTCCACACGAGGGAAGTCATTGTGGTGTCCATGAAGATGTGAAAATAGGCGTAAATCTAGCTTCCACATTTACCCAAATTATTATACGCCTGTTTAACAGAAGCTAATTTGGGTGGGTTTCTCCCATCCCCAATGTCACTTCTCTGTGTTTTACGGCCCTGACAAGAACGTCGGTCTCCTCGGCTGTGAACTGCTCCTGGCGTGCGCCTGGCAAATCCGCCGTTATAATAGCAATCCGCCATGGAACAAGCGCGCCTGCTCTTAAAGGGAATGTGAGATGATGCTCTGATTGGTTTATTTCACGTTACGCCCAAACCACAGCTATGAGTAATGAACCTACTTCAGACCAACCCATTTTAGATTTGCGTCAGGCACAAGAGTCATTTATCCCGCCGGTATAATAGCAACAGCGCCCGAGATCGGACCCCAAAAAATTATTTGCGTTTCGCGTTTGATACTTGCGTTTCAGATCGTTAAAATAAGGCCCTGAATGTCTTAGCAGAAATTGAGACTCATCAGACCAGGCAATGTTTTTCCAATCTTCTTTTGTCCAGTTTTAGTGAGCCTGTGTGAATTGTAGCCTCAGTTTCCTGTTCTTACCTGACAGGAGTGGCACCGGTGTGTCTTCCGCTGCTGTAGCTCATCTGTTTCAATTTTCGAAGTGTTGTGTGTTAAGAGATGCTCTTCTGCAAACCTCGGGTGTAACGAGTGCTTATTTGTATTACTTTTGCGTTCGAATCAGTTCGAACCAGTCTGGCCATTCTCCTCTGACCTCTGGCATCAACAAGGCCACAGAACTGGATATTTTCTCTTTTTCGGATCATTCCCTGTAAACCCTAAAGATGGTTGTGCAAGAAAATCCCAGTAGATGATCAGTTTCTTAAATACTCAGACCAGCTCGTCTGGTACCGGCAACCATGTCACGTTCAAAGTCACTTAAATCACCTTGCTTCCCCATTCTAATGCTCAGTTTGAACTTCAGCAGATCATCTTGACCATGTCCACTTGTCTAAATGTATTGAGTTGCTGCCATGTGATTGGCTGATTAGATATTTGTGTTAATGAGCAGTTGAATAGGTGCACCTAATAAAGTGACCAGTGAGTATATATATAATAACACTACAACTCTACATAATAACACTACTTCAGCAGCAGGTACTGCAGTTTTCTTCATTGAACATTTGACAATTAAAACTTTGACTTTGCCCGAGACTCAAAGTCCCCGGGTTCAAGGGCCGGTGTTACGGGTGCTAATGATCCATTAGCAACCTGATGCATCCCTAAAGAAAGGAAGCAATGCCTCACAAAGCCCTTTACAGTAGGTGAAAAGTTTAGTGGTTAAACTTGCTGGTGCCACTTAGAAAGTGTGATAATTGTAATAGGCTATTGTCTCCAGATCGGTTTCCTTTCCAGCGAGGTTCGCGAGCCATTAGCAGTGTGAGGTACACTTAGCACCTCTTCTTCTGAATGAGGAAGTTGATACCCAAATTAGGATGAGTATGCAGGCTTTGCGGCCATGTTTGTGGTCACAACCCTTAACGCACAATGACGCTGCCACTGTATTCATGTCAGCTGGTGCTACACAAATTAGCACCTACTTATCTGAGGTGATACATCTTATTTTAATGCAAAACAGCTATTTCCTCATTCTCTGTATGCTAAGTGTTCAAAACAGGCACGGTTAGCCTTTCAATGTTTTAAGCACATGCTCTGAACGCCGCTACGGTCCGTGACATAAACTTTAAAGACTTTTTTTTACGAACCTGAGGGGAGTGTAAAAGAGTTGTTCACTAGCATGTGTTTTAAGACATTGTAAATATGCACTAGGCCGTATCTTTGGCTTAATTAGTTCACAAATATATATTTTTATCACCATTGTTTTCTTACTGACATATTAAACTATACGACAGCGAGGAAAATAATGCTAAAGTGTGTCCACAATATGTGGCATTGTAGATGAAAAACATGCTTATTTTTGTATGCTAACACAATGACAGACCAATGGCTGTGTGCTGTCACACATCTGTTCTTCACTGGAGAGACTAGTACCATGGCGACAGGAGGCTGCCCGACTGGTGCCAGTGTATTTTTACGAGGCGGCAAATAATAACTCACAGCTGGCAGTGTGGGAACAGCTGCCGCTAACATCAGTACGCCCAGCATCTTTCTCTCTCGCTCTTTTCCTCCCTCGCTTTAGGGCCCAGACTTACTGGAGCCGAAGCTCCACAGCCCACTTCCTCTCTCCAGACTTCACTTCCTGTCATTTGATGGGGCTTCCTGTCACGCCTCTACGATCAGGCCTTGAGAAAGCTCTTCTCAGAGAGTAGTTTCCTGTTTCAAAGACAGCTGTAGAGATAGTTCCTGCTTTTGGCCTCACTCAGGGAATTCTCTCTCCGCGTCGCACACAAACACGCTCACACATGTGATCTTCTCTCACCCCATTTGTACTGCTGATTTTTCCATTTCCCTTAGCTAAGCAGGTGACTGCCATTTGCTGATGTGACCAGGAATCGTTTTAGCGTCATCAGTTCGCCGTGTAATGTCAGCCTGTGGGCAAATGAACAGACGGATCCGCTGCTCCATTGCGGAATTCCAAAAGTAAAGCACCGTAAGTGGAAAAACACTTGCAAAGTGAAACAACACTTAACGTCTCACACGTCTCTCACTCCATTTGCCTATTCTTGACACATTTGGTTGCACATGTTCATCTGCAGAAACTCAAAAAGATTAGCACTGCAACTAACTGCTAATTTATTTATCAGTTGAAACTCACCGCTATAAATATGTGCAAACTGAGGTCTATAAAACAAAAAAGTGTTAATGTGCACTTAAACAAATACAAACCAGGCACGTCATGACATCAACCATGAGGTCATAACGTCATACACCAATTCTCATGTGGAGAAAAACAGAACCAGACTAACAACAAAAAGTAAACTTTTTGTGTGCAAAAAGTTACATATATAAATGTAATAATCATAAAACAACAAATGCAATTAAGGGAAACTTCATTTCAGGCCTACGAAACGAGCGAACACAAATTCACTATCAGGTTTTTAGTGTGTATGAAAGAAGTCTCTTCTGCTCACCAAGCCTGCTTTTATTTGATCAAAAAATACAGTAAGAACAGTAATAGTGTGAACTATTATTACACATTTAAAATAGCTGTTTTCTATTTTAATATATTTTAAAATGTAATTTATTCCTGTGATGGCAAAGCTGAATTTTCAGCATCATTACTCCAGTCTTCAGTGTCACAGGATCCTTCAGAAATCATTCTAATATGCTGATTTGCATAATATTTCTGTGCAAAACCTGATAAAAACATTTTCAGGGTTCTTTAAAGAATAAAAAGTAGCCTACCAAAGATATTTTGTAACATTATAAAAGGTCTACTGTGACTTTTGATCAATTTGATGTGCTCTTGCTGAATAAAAGTATTCATTTCTTTAAATTTTAAACCGGTAGTGTATACGTTCATCCATCCTGGCAGATAAAGCAGCATAAACCAGTGCTGGATAGCCTTGGAATGCTGTAGGTGGGTTTACTGGTGATAGGCGCTGATTGGTACATGACGTAAATGGTATAAACCTGGTGTATGTATGAGTGTGTGTTCAGACACCCAAATGGGGAAGGAGTCTGCTGGAGGATCTAGCATTGCTGGCATTAATTATAGACCAGTATATTGCTATAGTATCTAGAAACAAAGCTGCAGAAAAAACTGCACTGCTATTAAGAGAGCGTGTTAAACAGTTACACTTTTTGGTATTGTTAGGTATATTTTTCCACCTGATCTCTTCCCTATTGACTCTTCAACTTCCTAAACATGTGTTGTCCTTCTGTCCATCTACTGTGCCCATCTGGAGTGTGTGTGTGTGAGGGAAGCAGCAGGGTGCTCGGGCCAGGACAGGTTGGAGACGCAGCATGTGTCCTCTGAGAGGGATACAAACAGCCTGGTTTAAACCCAACAGGTCGGTCATATGGGTCAGTTAGAAGAAGCATTTGGCTGTGGCATGAATCTTTTATAGGATGCATTACACTAATACAGCCAGAACATATCACATATACTAAACTATATAACTAAATGATATAAAATAACGTATTCATTATATTAAATTCTATTATATAATAACATGATTGATTTTTCACTGAGATTGTTATGATTTTTTCTTTTTCTTGATAGATAACAAGACCAGCCTTGTCTGGGAATAGACTGCAATTCTGGTCTAACTAGTACTTTACTGGTAATAGTAGCACTGGCCTATGCTAAAGAACTAAACTGCACAGACTTGATCTTCAACTTTTGGATTTGTAGGGGGGAAAAAAGGCGATTTCGCTGTTAATTCATAAAATATGTCTATAAAAGATGTAAAATTATAGCAATTCAGACTCATAAAAACAAGTCAAAGTTACAGAGGGTTTTATGCTTGGACTTTTACAATAAACTCCCTCCTGGGGGCTTGTTTGGATTTACAGAACGGAATATTATTCCAGTTAGATATCTGGCCGTGTATCATTACAAAAGATTGGTAATGATTTGTTCTGGCTCTGTAAACTTTATTCCAACTCTACGATCTAAAAATAACTAAGCCTAGTCGTGAAAAGTTTGAACAAACTGACTCATTCCTTCTTATAACCTTTATCTACATTTTATAATAAAAGTCAGCAAAATGATTAAATAACAGCAACATAATATCATTGGCTCTGTGCCGAATTGCTTACGGATAATGCTTTGGGTAAAAGCATTGCTAAATGCATAAATGTAAATGAGTAGAATTATGTAGCAACCAAAAATGTGGAGAAAATTAAAATTGATTTACAAAGTTTAGCAACAGTTTATGAACAAAAAATACATTATAGCATCTGTATCCAGATACACAGTGCAGTCACTTTCCTCATTCCTTTGCTTTCTTTTTCTGTCTTCCCTCTGCCTCCCACCCTCCCTTTTTCTTTCCTCTCTCTCTCTCTCTCTCTTTGGGAAGCATGCCTTCCCCAGCTGTGTGTTCAGCCCCCACAGTGAGGGCTCAGGGCAGGCCAGGCTCACAGCTGGCCAGACATTGTGGAGCCAGTCGACAGGCGCATGGAGGGCCGCCCGCCCCGGCCTCTTCCTTTGCAAACATGCCCAGGTGTGGGGCCTGATGGCTGGGCCTCTGATGTGTGTGTGTGTGTGTGTGTGATGGAGGGGGGGTCAGAGCAGGAGGAGGCATAAAGGGTGGGTATTCCCACTGAAGCTGTGTCAACACTGAATGCAGGGGAGTGTTTGTGGCATGGGGGGTGGGGAGGGGGCCGTTCGCAGCGATTACTGGCTCATTGTAACCACATTGTAGGGAAATTGCTCATATTTTGCCAAGCAGCCAGGCTGGCGCACATGCAGATGCTTAGACAGCGATGAAGGGCTTTCGTTTAAGATGCATGCAGGCGCAGCGGTTGTTTAAGTCAACAATGCATTCTCGACACATGCATACATGCATGCTTCTTTGTGACCGCATATGGGAATTGTATACTTCACATGTCTGCTAAATTACAGCAGATGTATGATGTTTTGCACTCTTAGACGGACGGTCCAAGCTGTTAATCTATGATCTCATCCCAAGGCACGATTTTGTTAGAGACGAGGCCAAGGGCTGGACAAAAGGTGCTTGGATGAGATAACATCCAATAAGCCTTTGAACATCTTTATCTGTGGCCCAGACACACACACACACACACACACACACACACACACACACACACACACACACACACACACACACACACACACACACACACACAGACTAATGAGGTGTTTCTGGCTCTGTCTTGAGTTGGATTCCCCTGAAGTCTCGCTGTCTCTGCTCCATCTCAGTCGCAGTGTTTCAGTCCCTCTAGTGGTGGAAAACGGAGTCACGACTGCTCAGATAGCGATAGCTGCACATCTGTATCCAGCCCTCGTCCCCGAAGAGTGACAAAAAGAATCAGCGTAGGTCATGAACGGACAATAAGTGTGAAAGCGTAATGATTTGTTCAAGCTGTGCGCGACTCTCAGGAGACTAATTCGTTCAGATTTCTCTTTATTTTATGATTCATAACAACACTTCGAAAAGCACACGGCTCACCATCAACAGGGACACGAAAAACATTTTGGTAGCCTATATCATTATTCATTTGTGGCAATATGGCAGTAACATGATACAATTATAATAGCAGAAGGTTTTACCATGTTACATATAGTAGTGAATTATTACTGTATTAATATACCATGTGGCTATTACCCTAACAAAACAAATTTGTGGTATGGGCTATTAGCATGGAACAGTGATGGTGTCACGGTTTAGGCATTTTTGAAATTCAAGTACCATCGAATTTACATGGTACTCCGGGTTAGGTCTATGTCCAGAAAATACCATGGTATTGCCAAGTAAATGTCCCGAAAACATGACATTTCCATTCTCCACACTTCCACACTCTTAAGAAACTATGGAATTATCTTGATATTGTGTCCAAAAACATGGTAATACCACACTGAGGCAGTCAATCCTCACCCAAAATAGTAGATATATATGTTCACAATGAATAAACTTGATTATTCAGTTATATTCACAATATCATAGTCCTTTGATATATATAGGCTACTAAAGTATAGTGAATGATTACCATTTAATATACCATGATATTGTGGTAATATGGTAGGCTACAGAAATGATACTACCATGGGGACAGGAGGCTAATTACACATTACTATGGCATTTTGAAAAATACCATGGTGCTAAAATTCAAGTATAATGTGGTACTCCAGAGTATGTTCAAGAATATCATGGTACTGTGAAAAAAATCATGGTGTTTTTTGTGTAAAATGACACTACAAAGACCTTTACTGAATACTGGTATATTTCCACGGTACATCCTTAAGAATCAATGGTATTACCTTGATATTGGTCCAAAAAACCATGGTAGCTAAAATCATGCAGGCATATAAGCTGTCAAACATCGCTCCAATTATTTAAAATTGTAGTGAATAAATTTGGACTTATTTAGTTACGTTCAAAATACCATGATACTTTTTTGTAAGTTTTATTGGCCACTGCAATCCTGGCTCATATACTGCAACAGGTGAGCAGAGAAAGAGTTGAAGAATTCCTAATCATTCACGCATAACCTGCAATAATGGGGTGAGAATTGTTCTGTGAGGTTACTTGGCCTCTGAAACACCCAAGAGATATCAAAAACTCCACATCATGTGTGTGTGTGTTTTAGAAAATAGACAGCGAGGCAAAGTGTGTATGAGCTTGTGCTTGTTGCAGTGTGTGTTTGCTGCATATTTGTTCTCTCTTGTGTGTATGTGCTCCGTATTGTATCGGGGGAATGAATTGTTGCTCACCTGTTCACACACACACTAACAAAAGGCAGGCAGCGGAAGCAGCTGTCTCACAACTGTATTGGTACAATACTCGGGTCACATACTCCTGTTTGCTCAGTACATATTCTCACCCTGGTCAGCTCAAACATCGCTCTCACACACAGTTCTCATGTACAGCTCATGTCTCATAGTTTAAACAGCTGAATATTTCCTCCAGCCCTGTTTACCAAACAAATATTGAACGCTAAATTTCCTTGTGCTTCAGGTGTACTTACTATATCCTGCCAAATCAAACACAGCTAGAGAATCTTTATAACAAATATAAGAGATGTGTTATAAAATATAATCTTATACCAAGTTGGCACTTTAATGTCTTTCAAAAACATATTTAATAGTGTTTAGTAATCAATAATATAATAAATAGTTCATATTTTCCACATACTTCATAAAGACAATAAGTACTTTTGTTCCAATTGTATTGGCACAATGTCAGGTACAGTTGAAACATTCATCTTTAAAACTCTAAACTGACCTAAGCAACTAATTTCAAATGCTAAAAGTTCCTTAAAAGATATAAAAATAAGATTCACTTTATTCCAGTTCTTTTGTTATGAACAATTGATTATTTGCTATTTAATTGCAGATCTGAGAGTCAAATAGCCCACAGTTATTCAGTTACTGAATAAGTTCACAAACAGTTCATCTCTAAAATGTTGTACAACAGTTTAAAATTGTAAAAATATGAAATGATTCAAAACCGCTCGTTTTACAACTGTAAAAAAACAAATCAAATAACATTCATTCAATCAGTAAGGGAGAAAGTCACTCATTCACATATTCATTAATCAACTTATTCAGTTACTCAATGTGGTGTCAGATGCAGTTGTTCATCCCATATGTCTAGGCCTCGACAGCGTCCCATGGTGAACCTGATTTCACCAAGCACAACATGTTCCTGGATCAACATCTTTGTTGGTCCTGAAACAACATCCCAATCAACCAGTCAGATTTGAGGGACAAGTTTACAGTTTATGTCAAGTTTAGGCTTACAGCAGAACTAGGTGCTTATCAGTGTTATTCACCTATTATTTCCCTCTGTTTTTAGGGGTAAGGAACATGTCTTACTTGGGAAAATCCCGGTGACCATTCGAGACAACAGGATTCTACAACAGTTGATAATGTGTTTCACCCGTACCCTGATGACCACCGGCCCTGCATTTCCTGATTTTGCAGAGTTAGACGCGTTCCTGGGTCAAAATATTTTGTTGATCCTGGAACAAAATTACTGTCCGAAAATTGAATCCTAACAATATCCCTACCCATAAGCTAACTTTACAATAGGGAAATAATAGGTGAATGACATAAACTGTAAACATGTTCCTCAAATCTGATTGGTTGATTGGAATGTTGTTCCAGGATCAACAAAGATATTGATCCAGGAACATGTTGCACTTGGTGAAATCACGTTCTGTGACCAGCCGACACATTTCTCTAAATTGCACGAAACCATGTTATGAAATATAGCAATTTTTAGAGGGCAGACTAATGATCACACAGACAAAGTACAATTTTACGGGTATGAAAGGACAAGAAGCTCTTCAATGTTAAAGGGAGGTGGTGAAGTGAAAATCTTACCCTTAAAGATTGACTTTGTTTGATATCTTCAAATTAGAGAAATTAAAAGTTCTGTAATGAGACTCTAGATGGCGCAGGCTGATAGGTCATTCACTCAAACGCTTGCAATCCAAGCGGGAATCTTCCGGTCTCTCTCTTGAATCCAACACGGAAGTGACTTAAACTGCAATTCATTGACTGGCCGCTAGAGACAGGATCCAAAAGAGAGTCAATCACATAGCCTATATCCCCCAACTTTACAGCAAAAAAAATTTTTTTACAGCCTGGTACAAAAAGTGGTTTTGGTCTATATAGCTAATTTTGCCCTTCATGTCAACTGAGAGGGGGATGATTTTTTATATAATTCATCCATTTAAATTATATTAAGCCTTACTGTGCGTTCACACCGCCGGCGGCGAGAGCGTCAAAGTGGCCGGAAGCCATTCATTTTCAATGAGAGCCGGCGGCGAGCTCCAGCGAGGGCGGCGCGGCGCGTCTTGGACGGCGAGAGCGGCGAGAGGAGTTGAAAACAAGTAAACTTTATGGTAATAAGCTATGACGCGGTTCGGCGGCAACCAGCGGCAACCAATCGGAATGTAGAAGTCCTCCGCCTGAGAGGAAAAAAATCACGCATTCTAATCTACGTCAGAGCGTCAGAGCGTCCCCGAATCTTTCTATGGCGTCAGTGGCAGGGCGGCGGTGTGAACGTACAGTTAAAGTTCTGCATAATTAAGGGCGTGGCCACTTGAGTGACAGGTGAATTGCCGCTGCTGTCACTACTAGCCGTTTCTCTGCTGTCTGTTAGCGGTCACGTCACTTCAGCTAATCCCGCCTCTTTGCCCATTTTCGTTTATCCGGGAGTGACGTGCGGTGACGGGTTACCAAGATGGCGACGGCCGGCTCCGCCCATTTTGGGCTTCAGAAATGCTCTTCAGAAACCTACGGGTGACGTCACGAACACTAGTCCGTATTTTTTTACAGTCTAGGTTGCAGTCACATCATTCTTAATAGGGCTCAGCTGACTAGCTTCCATGCTCAACCTTCAAATACAAGATAGCATTTGCCTTAGCAGTCTGCAGCGCGCTTTCAGAAACCCTCCACCTTCCCCAGCTCCACCTGTATAGATCTGCTACGGGTAATTCATGTACGCTACATCGTACAGCAGCAGCATGTCTTACAACATTGTCATACCCATTACCATGCCTAACACTCCGAGTTGTCATGACAGAACTGTATGTCCTTTAAATTTTCCCCAGTTGAAATGGACACTACACTGCATGTATGGAGTAAAAATCATGGGTCAGATGTGATGCAACACGCAAGTTATTTAATGTGATTCAACGGCTCCAACTGTACCCTACTAGTGAACACCACTCACATTATTCAAAATCTAGTTCCAAATCTGTTATTGTTCAGATTTCCACAAGTCATTTAGTTTCTGTTTGAGGAAGACAGCGTGAACTTGTCAAGTTGACAAATGACTGTCCATGTATGCATGCAAATGAACACAGAGTATTAAGGCAAAACTGTAACAGATACTTGAGTCTTTGCAGTACAAAACAAACGAGACACTGGCGTGTGTTCAAGCGCCTATTGCATGTTGTGCGTGTGTGTGTTTGTGCATGCTACCGCGATCTCTTGAAATGATACGCCTGTTGTTCTTTTGCAGTCATGATTGGTAGTGCTGTAACTGTGATGACATGTGCTGCTGATATTTACTGAAGACCTCAGGGGCCGCTGCGCACATCTGGAGTCTAGACTCAGCGGCTCTACAGGCCTGAGACTCCCTCGCTCTCTTCCTCTCTCTCGCCACTGTCCACTGTTTGCATAGCTGCTTGTGTTTAATTTAAATTAAAGCCGCCCCCCTTCAAGTGGTTAATTGATTCTAGCGATGAGGGACAAAGTAACTGGAGCCGAGTGTCCTCAAAACACACGGAGAGAAATATTATTATGAAGACCGGCCTGTAAGCATCTGTGTTTATGAGAGAGAAACAATATGATTATCGCTGGTATTGTTGGACTGAGAGGAGCCATATATTTGACTTAATGCATCCCTGTGTTTACACAAACACTCAAAGGCTCTTGTTAGCTGCAAGTGTAATGATAAATGCCATGTCATTGTGGTATGTGCGGTTGAAGGGGTCTGTTTTACCTGTTAATCTCTTTATCCCCTCCCACCCGCTCTATAGCTCATACACCGAGAGCTCGAAAACTTGACAGTAGTTTATTTTACAGACGCTCGCCTCTCAGGCTTCTTCTGTCCTCCTTTTGAATTTGTGTTGAACAGCTGAAATCAACACGCTCATACAGCATCAGTAAGGGATATACTGGAGTGAAACATTTTATCCACCACATATTCAAACTGCAAAAATATGTTTCTTAACCATGTTTTATCTCGTTTTCCACTAAAAATATCTCTCAACAACACAAAATTGCATATAAATTATGGCAGATTTTTATTTTTAAAGGCCAGTTACTTCATGGATCCAGGATACTATGCATCCTGATAAAGTTCCCTTGGCCTTTGGAATTAAAATAGCCCCACATCATCACATAGCCTTCACCATACCTAGAGATTGGCATGGTTTTATTTCAGTTAGCCTAATAGCTGGTTTGATTTGCATTGAGAGATGATCTTATGGAAAGTACTCCATGCCAATCTCTAGGTATGGTGAAGGCTATGTGATGATGTGGGGCTATTTTAATTCCAAAGGCAGAGGGAACTTTATCAGGATGCATAGTATCCTGGATCCATGAAGTAACTGGCCTTTAAAAATAAAAATCTGCCTGCCTCTATGAGAATTTAACATAGGGGTGTCCAGACTTATGCACCCTGTATTTTAAGGAAGAACATTTATTTATTTACGACACATTAGTCATTCACAAAGAAAATTGGTGTCCTTAAAGGTTGGATTTTTCCTAATTTTTTTAAATTAAGGCATTAAGTTCAATTTCCAAAAGATGATTTTTTATTCCTCTTTTTAGTCAACTTTAGCATGGGTGTCTAAACTTATGCATAGCACTGTATATATATATATATGTATTACTATGTTTGGGGTTGGAAATATTTGTTAATGTTCTTGAAAGTAGTCTCTTATGCTCATTTATCTGATCAGAAATCAATAAAAGTTGTGAATTATTATTACAAATTAAAATAGCTATTTTCTATTTTGATATATTTTAAAAGATAATATATTCCTGTGATGCAAAGCAGAATTAAAAATTTTCCCCCAGAATTTTTTAGAACAATGTAAAAGTCTTTACTATGAGCTTTAGTGAATTTAATACATCCTTGCTGAAAAGTATGAATTTCTCTTAAAAAATTTTTTTAAAAATATTTTAAAATTAAATTTGGCCCAAAAAAAAGAAAAAAAATTATATATATATATATATATATATATATATATATATAAATTTCTCAAATTTCTTTATTTTTAATTATATAAATATATATGTAGGCTATATATAATTTAAAATAAAGTAATTTGAGAAAATTTTGTTAAGCATTTTAATGAATTTGCTCTTTGTATATTTGCATTTGATAAATAGCATATATAATGAAAGTGCAGAAAGAAATCTCATACTAGTTTTTACTTTGGTTTATTTTTCCAAAAGTTCCTCACAGAGAGGTAGTTCTGCATTCAACCCCTCAAACCGATGGAAAATCAGGTTGAAATGCTCTTTGTGTGTTTGTGAGCGAGAGAGTGAGAGTGAGAGAGAAGGTATAAATGAACCCCTGATTTACAGCCGTCTTTAGGTACAGCCCCTCCTTGTTCCATGTTCACCCCTTCTCTCCTTTCTCTGCCCATAATAATGGACACGGTGTTTTTACGAGAGTACCAGACCGAACCCTATTCACACTGCAGCACTGAGTCGGCACTAAATGGCTCCGTTCAGCTCACTGCTATTAAACAGCTCATAAAAACTGGCCACACAACTGCTTGAGTCACACAGATGCAACTACACGGCTCCTGATCCCAGCGTGATGCGGTTTGATACAGCTGGCTTTGCCTATTTGCCATCTAATGCATGATGGTTAGGTATCTAAAATGACCTGAATTAACTATAACCAAGTCATAATTACACTTGGGTATTAAAATCAGTCACATCATGAATGAAAGCGGCCTGCGCACTGATCATAAAAAGATGCAAAGCGTGCCGGACTTCAAAGCTTATTACATGACTAACATGAACAAATAAATAAATGCAACACTGATTTTAGTTTCAATTATTTCATTATATGAGAAGAAAGACATACAAGATCCATTAAACTAACCCAGTGTGAGTCAAAGGTCACGTAAAAAAAGTATTTGACCAATCAGAATCAAGTATCCCAGAGAGCTATGCAATAATAATAATTATTAGCGCCTTCTCTGAGGGTTGTGGCAATTCAGGTTCTTTCCCACCCTGCTTGCTTTCTCTTTCTTTGCTTTTTCTTTCAGTCTGACACACTGTGAGTGAAGGATATCAAATTCCCCAGAAAGCTCTCGGACAGGTGAGCGCTGCTTTGGGTGACCTCCATCTCTCACATTACGGTGCTAAACTGCAACTCCCTGGTGTTCTCGATTACATGCGTGCACACACACACACACACACACACACACACACACACACACACGCGCACACACACACACACACGCACACACACACAGGTGTGATCCTTACACATCATTCTGTTTTTGTTGTCACAGAGTATCATACATCACTAAGGTCAAGAGTATTCAATTCCAGTGCCGTATCATACAAAAGTGTTTATATATATATATATATATATATATATATATATATATATATATATATATCATGCCCACCAAGTTAGCATTTATTTGATAATTAAAATACAGTAAAAACAGTAATATTCTGAAGAATTATTACAATTTAATACTGTTTTCTATTTTAATATATTTTAAAATGTAAAATAGTGTCACATGATCCTTGAGAAATCACTCTAATATGATGATTTGCTGCTCAAAAACATTACTAATTATTAATGTTGTAAACAGTTGTGCTGAATAATATATAGATATTTTTTGTGGAAACTTATTTTTTAGGCTTATTTGATTAATAGAAAGTTCGAAAGAACACCATCAACCCCATGTAACCAGTTTAATGCATACTTGCTAAACAAAAGTAATTCATTTTAAACAAATCTGTATCTAAGCACTTTTGAAAATGTACCTTGTTTTGATGATGTAATATTTTTTTTCCAATGTTGTCACTTTCTGCGCATTTTATATTATTAATATAAAACTTAAAGACCTCGTGTTGCCAATATTTTGATCAATAATATTAAATATTTTCACTGACAATATCTTCACTCCTTATGCTTTAGTAGGAATTTGATACTTCATTGTGAGCCAATGTAAAGAGGTAGGCTATTGGTATAATAATATTATTTTTATATCACATTAATCTAATAGACACATTGAGCAAAACCAGTCCTGTTGGACTCTCGGTGGGTAGTTACTACACACAAAATACCAACAAAAGATTCTAATGTGCACCTCAAGGAGCCAGTATATAATTACCTGTCTGCAACAACCACACATTTGAAAGACAACAGCAGCTTTACAAAGTGATGGAAAAACAAATCAGAAGGAAAGCAGAGAAAGAGTAAGTGGGGGAAAAGAGAGGAAAAATAAATAACAGAAAGTTGATCTATGTAATCATCCCTAGATAGGACAACCGTGCTATTGTGGTCAGACTGGAACACTAGTGCTGAAGTGAAACCTCAAACAGTTTTCATGGGCTTTTTAACATGCTCTTATGAAGCACCTGCACTTTTCAGCTCTCACTGATGCATGAAATGAAACTGACACATTCATTTTAAAGAGAGACTAAGGATATTTTTTTGCACCACATTCAAAAGACAATACGTTTAGCATTTAAACAGAACAATAAGAGGAAGAGTGTGTTGCATTCAGAAAAGGTGCCATTGTAATCATAGCACTTTTAGATATCAGAAATGAGATATTTCTTCCTTTACCTGCAGTGACTCAGAAGTTAATACTTCTCTTGTGGTTCTCCTTTATCTCCATCAGGGTTATGTAACACCAAGAGGTCAGTGTGTGTGTTCCAGGTGCAACCATTCATTTCTGTCAGTCACACTATTGTGATATAGGTGGAGTGCAATGGCCAGGCTGGATATCACTGGCAAATGTTATTTAGGACAGATAATTCACGACAAAAAAAAAAAAAAAAAAAAAAAAAAAAAAAAAAAATTGAGTATAAAGGAACAACGTTGTATTATGAAAAATATTCGTCTGTAATACAAAAGTTCCGGTCCTGGCTTCTGATTGGTCGTCACCTGTTTACATCGTTTAGCAAATTCTTGCATAGATAATTAGCGCTCTGGTCAGGGATTTAACTTGAAGGAGAATTAATTTTCTTCACAATATAGCACAGTTTCTAGTAGCCTAGCCTATCTCATTGCTTAAATATAATGTAACACATCCTTATCCGTTTTTCATAAAGAGACCTCAAGTGTTTTGGCGCCATCTGGAGGATATAATGCAACACGCACGCACACAAAATAAGACTTGCACAACAATGAGTCTGACATAACAGGAGCTGTTTAATTGTGTGTATTTGAGAAAAGCATTGTTACAGGCAACATTCTAAGGTCTGAATATGATATATTGTTCTGTATATTGTGTGGCAATGCCACTGTAACAGCATGTATAATTTATAATAGTTGAGTCACATTGTGTGCAATATGTACCGTGCCATCACAACATAAGCGTAATGCATGCTTGGATACCTTAACTGCACCTTGATTTTTGCTAGTTTTATGCAGCAGCGTTGAACAAACATAACGGACATAAACAAGTGCTGATGGTGTAAATGTTCTGGACACTAGTCATAGGTAGTTGACATGAAATTGAAAAGTTGACATTAAGTTGTAACATGCTATGCTCCATGCTAACCATTTTGAACACAATTCTGCAATTTTGCTAATGTATTTGTAATTATTGTGCATGGATGAAGCATTTATAACCTTATTTCAGACCACATGGGATTACTTTTAAAAATACATTAGTCACACCTTCATTTCAAATGATGTAGTCAGGCAAAAATTTAATTAAACATGTAAAATAAAAATGGAAAGTAGTAGTGAACAGTACCATGACATTTTTTGCTTCAACATTAAACCACCAAAAGTCTATAGGGATTTTATGCATCAATCAACTATTTTATCCAGTGTCATTGGTTGATGACATGCTGTTGAGAATAGTGCAGCTCCTCACACGGAAATATAAAACGACTTGTCAAGCTATGATTCTAGTTTTAACAAACGCATAACCAGAGAAAACATTCCTATCTTAAAGAGCACATATTACATTCAAAACCTTAATAAAAACAACTATATTTGCTAGCATCGTCAGCGGTGACCTTACCTATAAAATATACTCATTTGACATACAGAATCCCTGTCATTTTGACATAATGCGCCACACAAATACATTTCTATAAAAATATCACACAAGTAGCTAACTTTGTACAATATCCCATAAATATCATTCTTATTAAGAAAATGTACAAGACTAAAGAATATTTCATTGTACTCTCAGTTAGTGCATTCCTTGAAGCCACAAAACAAACCTTTCTATCTATCTTCCATTAATTCCCTGAATAAGGCTTGTTTTCTTTCTGATGACTAACTATGGTATATATATGAAGATGTTGTAATAGTTATGATTGTGAAAATGCTTTATTGCAAACAACATTGTGTTGCAACACAGACTCTGTATGGAGGTCAGCATCAGTTGCACAACCCACGTTGTGTTCAAGTTCTATCAAAGAACATTCCAGAGGATCATAGAGAGGATCCTCCTTTGTTCAATCTTCAATAAGGCATCATCACTTTAAATAAATATTCTTTGTTGGGTCATAAATATATATATTCATAGCATTCATATACATTCAATCATTCAGCGGGGATGTGTCATGCAGGGGGTTGATGGGAAATGTAGTCCTAACATTGATAAAGCAAGCAGGAGGTTGGGAATCTAAAAGCAAAGTTTCAGTGTCATGCAGGATTTTGGAAATTCTCCCATTTCATTCAGAAGCGGAAACAGTCATTAGCTTCGTCTGGGCAGTCAAAGTTGATTCCTTCACACAAGGAGTCCTCAAAAAAAAAAAAAAAAAAAAAAGTGAGAGAGAGATAGAGATAAAGTTAAACTTAAATATAAGGAGTATCAGTATCAAATTCTGTAATATAAATCACAAATACTGTCACTGTCTTGAGAAAATATATAAGACAATTCAAACTACTTTTTTTATAAATAAAAAAAAAAGAAATGTGCTTGCATTGTATTACTAGTATTTTACTTGGTGTAATAACTTAAGCATTTGAAAAGGTAAACAGAATTCTCTACAAAGACATTGACCTGATATAACAAACACATATAAAAACATGATTGTGATCGAATCTTCCAACATAAATGCAGGTTATAAGAAAGCTGGCAGAAAAGACAACCAAGAATCAACATAAATGTTTGTGACATCACGCATATATCGATTAAATTTACTTACAGATGACTGCCAACCACACGAGACTGTGAGAACAGAGAGAAGGATGAAGGATGAAGGGGGAAGAGGAGAGACAAATATGGAGAAGACAACTGAAGCGCAAGGACAAATTTGCATGTTCAGAGTAAAACATGGACAAGGAATATTGATTCCTGAGGCACAACATCAGTTTGAAGAGACCGTTCACCCAAAAATGAAAATTAGGTCATCATTTACTCACCCTCATGTCATTCCAAACCCATAAGTCTTGTTTTTCTGCATGAAATAAAACATGTTGCTCTGCTCGCTTCCATACAATGAAAGCTAATGAGTAAGAATCCTATCTTTTTATAGTTTTAAAAAGTTTCGGTAACACTTTATTTTAAAGTGTCCTTGTTACATTTGTTACATGTACTTACCATAGTAATAACAGTAAATGATGCATAATTACATGCAACTAACCCTCAACCAAACCCTAATCCTACCCTAACCCTATAGTAAGTACATGTAGTTTATTAATATTACTCAGTACTTAAATATATAATTACACTTTAACAGTGACACCTTAAAATAAAGTGTAACCGAAGTTTCTGTAATACAGCCACAAATCTTTTGTGCAATTTGAATATGCAGTACTGTATGATTTAAAAATGACTTTTTACTCAAGTCATTTTTGGTCACCATTCACTTTCATTGTGTGGAAAAGAGCAGCTAAAATGCTCATTTTTTATGTTCCACGGAAAAGAAAAATCTTTGATGACAAAGGATGAGTAAATGATGACACAATTTTCATTTTTGGGGAAACTATTCCTGTAAGCACATTAAATATATTGGCAACAACTGACTGATTTTCTTAGGGAGAAATAATCCAGAAAAAGAAACAAATATTTTGTTGTTGCTATAAAGATATATAGGATAATGCCAATTAGAACTGTTAGCTGGTAAGTTATGGATATTGTATGGCCTGTGGCATTTACCCATACAGCAAAACAAAAAAAAAAGAAGCTCAAGCTGAACAAGGAGTTAAGAACATGCTCTTACATAAAAAACAAGGAACACAATAGAGGAGACTGCCAAACTGAAAGTATTGCATGCATTTAGCACAATCAGTACTGGGTGTGACATTCACAGGTGATTCAGAACACCAGGGTGAGGGTGGGTTCATGTCAGGACATCACTGGGTCAACCGAGTCCATTTAATATCCCAGGGCTTCAGATTCTGACACTAACTTGGCTTTGCTGAAGCAGCAGCGCCCCGTCTGGTGTGTCAGGGAAGTGCAGGGCGGTGGGGGAGGGGGTGAGGGGCAGCCAGGACCGGTTGCCAGCGCTGTAGAGACGGGGCCGCTTAACCTGGTCATGACTGGAAAGTGGGGTGTAACTATTCCGCCTTAGCAGCAGAGGGCCAGAGTCTCGTCTGACTTTCCCCTGGTTTGAGATGGGAGAGACTGGCTGGGTTAAAAAGAGAGACCGCCTACACCAGGGGTGTCCAATCCTGCTCCTGGAGGGCCACTGTCCTGAAGAGCTCAGCTCCAACCCCAATTAAACACACCCGAGTCTTACTAGGCATACTAGAAACTTCCTGGCAGGTGTGTTGAGGCAAGTTGGAGCTAAACTCTGCGGGACAGCGTCCCTCCAGGCCCGAGTGTGGACATCGCTGGCCTACACATATAGCTCATCTTTAAAGACCTTTAGCACACATCTCAATAGCGAACAAGACACATCAGTCTTCAGTCTCCACAGCTCCAAGTATTCCCAAAGATAATCCACATTAATCAATATATACAGACTAAAAAGTATGATAAATGACTTCAGGTTAATATTCTAAAACATCAAACGTGTCTACAGCGATGAAGAATACATCACTAAAGCACAATGTCGTTCAATGGAGCGTTCGACACATGGATAAGCGTAACTCACAACACAAACGCAGAGTTACATTACAACCACAGGCTGCTGAGACATCATAACTGTGACGTACACACAAAACTCTAGGCTGTATCACAACTGTACAAATATTCTTGTAAATCAACAACATATACAGGGGAAGGCTGAACCTCACTCTGATGAGGTGAATAAGCACGAGAGGAAGAAGATTTTTAATCAAACCATTTGACTGACAGTTTGATTAAACAACAGAGAACATAGCTTAAAGAGTGTTATGGGTTAACAAGTTACCATAGACAACAATTTTGACCCATCATTCAGTTAGAAATAACAAAAAATACAGTGTTTTTAACAGTGACACACTTCGAAACATTGTCCTTTAAGTATTAATATTTTAATCAACTTTTTTAATATATATTTTCAGCTTTCAATCTGATTTTAGTTTAAGTAATTTTGTCATGTGCTTTTGTCATTTTAATAGTTTATAGATAATATTTATAATTCAATAATGTTTTAGTTATTTTAGCATCTTATTTCAGTTAATTGCAGAGGCAACATTTAAAATTTTCATTCATAATTTAAGTTTAAATGTATATGATATTTAATTTTATTTCAGCTTTTTTATTTTTTTAAATGAACGAAAACAATTTTTAAAATTTTTACACTGCTTAGAGAGTAAAAAATCTATGAGGCAAGGCATACATGGTTTAAAAACACGTGTTGTTAAAGAACTTGTAGCAGTTTTTCTACAAACATATTATTTGAGCTGTAAAGTTGGAGTAGAGGTGGGACTATTGCTCCAGGAGGATGAATTAGTGTTTGAAATGAGTCAAAATGATTTCCTGTGGTAATTGACAGCACATCACAGATGCTGTAGATAGAGATTAAGTTATACTGAACCCAGAAAAATGCTTTAACCAAGGTTCTCTAAGAAAAACAAGCATCAAAGACAGCAAACATGCAGTGATGAAATTGTAATTCCCAATCAATAGAAAGCCTATAAGATATCAAAAGCTGTACCATAAGAAACATAGCATGTTTGTTTTGAAGTTTCAAAAACATTACTGAAGAAAAATTCAAATCGGAGAGATAAATGTGGCACCAATTATTTTAAAATGAATATTTAATAACCTCCATTAATATTTCAAACTGAAAGAGAGAACACCACAGAGACAGATGTGGACTCACCAGTGGTCGGTCCCGGTGTGTATTCACTGCCTCCACATTCAGATAAAACATTTCCACTTTGCAACCTAAAGCATCATCCAAATTCGTTTGTGAACAGAATTTCCATGTGTATGTTTGTAAAAGTGAAGAAACAACTGTCCAACCCACCATAGGCAACAGGAGTGAGCTTCATGACAGTGTGAAGGGGACATTTCAAATAGGGGAGATCATCTGAGACAATATATAAAAATAGGTTTCAGTTGATGTACATTTCTGTGATGCTGTTGTTGCATATTATTATATATATGGTCTTAAATAAATATATATATATATATAATGGTCTTATTGAAATGATATGATCTTGTTGAAATTGTGGTTTAAGGTGAGATAAAAATATAACTATGTGTATGTATATATATATATATATATATATATATATATGTATAAAGCCAGGGACACTTGCAAAGATTAGGCAGTGTTTTAGCATTCTTTTCAAAATGCAAATGCATCTTGCCTGCACTCTTGTCCAAGAAGTAAGCTAGTAGGCAGCGCATAACCGCCTGATGGCAGACAACTAGTACATTGCCTTGTCTCTCAAGCTCCATAATCACAGGTTCCAGTCGCTGAACCAGGTCCATATATGACTACAAGAAAAGAGAGCATTTTGATACACTCTGAAATACTTTTGAAATATGTCTCAGAGAGACATACTCTGAAGAACTTTAACAAAGTGAGAAGTTCATGACATGCTGTACCTCTCCTCCTGGATATCTGTAGTGGTACTTGTCCTGATCCCTTAAAGCAAACTCTTCTGGGAATGTGTTCTGGATCATTTCATAGGTCATCTCCTCACATACACCCTATTTCAGAGCAAAAATTGATAATGAATGAACATACAATACATCTAAACTGCATGTAATCTCCACTGAGACCTGGGCATACTAACAGCATCTATCTCATTGAGGATTTTCCACTGCTCATAGGGAACTCCCAGCTCCTCAGCTGTCTGGATGGTTCTCCTTAACTGGCTGGTCCAAACCTTCAAGTCAGAGAGCTTAATATGCTCCTTAATGAACCCACGCAGGGCACTCGCAAACTACACGCAAAGGAGAGAGAAAGTTAAGCATCTTCTGATGAATAACTACTATAAAGGCAGCAATGAATGAGTTCAGACCTGTCTCCCCCGGGAGGAGAGTTCAGCGTCTCCTCCGATGCGGCCCTGGACGTTGTGCTCGCTTTCTCCGTGCCTGCAGAGGTAGATGGAGTGGGAGTGTACGTGGATGTTCATGAGGTAGTAGACAATCTTGCTCTGGATGTAGTCCTGAACACGGTTTACCAGGAACCGACGGCCCACGTTCATCACCTTGATGAAGGACAGGTCTCTGGAGAAAAAAAAAAAGTAAATTTTAAGATCGTCTTTTCCTGATCATAACGTTCAAAGTGCCCCTGTTATGCTTTTTTGGATATTACCTTCCATTTAGTGTGTAATACAGCTGTTTGTGAATGTAAAAGGTCTGCAAAGTTTCAAACATCAAAGTGTTATTGTTTCCCAAATGAAAGAACCGATTCTGAACTGCCTGAAATGAGTCGTCAGTAACTCCAGTCTTACTTCCTACACAAACCTATGTAGGTTTATAACAAATTTGCATACTGCCAGCGTATGGTCTTCATTGGCTGCCCACAAACAACATCTACTTGACCTAGAGGAGACCTGGAAGAGTTTGGTTTGTGTTGTCGACATGTCGAGAAGACGCTGTTTTCTGCTATGCGAAAGCAAATCCACTTTGCATGCACTTCCAAAGGATGAGGACTCGTAATGATACGGTAAAGACCGCCAAAAACAAAATTAGGAACCTTTAAAATAGCGAAATTGTGGCAATTTGAAGGAAAAATAGAAGATTTATTCCAAAGAAAATGTATGTACATTCAGATATGCCAAAATAATGTTTGATTTTCGAATCATTCTTACTTCTCATATTCATCAGGATCTAGTTGTTGGTAAGTGACTTTATAACATTCGATGCGTTTCAGGAAATCATCCATGACCCTCTCTCTGTGTCTTTCTGGATAATCTGGACTTGAAACTTTGACTTCCTGAAGATACAAAAGACACATAAGAGAAGATACAAAAGACAACATAACTGTTGAGAAGATAATGAACAATAATACTGCAACATAGCAGTATTATACCATCAGTTTAATGAAATGCAAACCAAACCAAACAACATACCAGGATGTTTGCAGCAATAACCTCTGGATCATCACATACTGACTCCACAAAAAACACCTGCAAACGTAAACACACAGAAATAGGAAAATGATAATCACATATCACTTCCACGCAAAGATAACTTATCTTATGAACGTTTAAATTGCACATTTGGCTACCTTAAATGCATTTTCCTGAACAAAATTTAATATAAGATCCCGCCTCTCCCGGGTGGTGTTTGTGGCATCAAATACCTTAAAAAAAAAAAAAAAAGAAGAGAAAAAAAAGAATGATGACCATGTCACATGATTATCTATGTATTAATCAAATATTAAAAAATCTAAATCTTATTAATATTCTTAAAATGAACAACACTCCACACTACATTAAAGTAAATAATTGATGTGAACACAGAAAAAGGTAAAACCTTACAGCTATTTGTCCACCTTCCTCATTAAAGTAGGTCTTGACATCTTGCAGGGCCACCAAGGCACATTGTCTATTTGGGATGCAAATATAACACTTTTTTAAAAATTCAACAGTTCTCAGGAAAAACACAAACTGTCCTGTCAGAAATGCACTAATGTAACCTTCTGGAAATGTCTTAATCCTTCTGCCATCATATAAGTCTAACAGGCTTACTGTAGTCACATTAGTTTCTTGGTTTACTGAAAACATACAGTACTGTGCAAAAGTAGACATGTTAATATCCCCACCCCAAAAATGTCCCCAAAAATGGTTTTAAGTCAGTTATTTATATCTTTTGCTGTAGTGTGTCAGTAGGAAATATCAGTTTACATTTCCAAACATTCTTTTTGCCATTAATTGTAATAATCCAGTGAGATTTGTGTATGCACAAGGAGTCAGACAACAGCCGGTATGATCTGATCTCACCATCATCGAGTCCGTCTGTGATTACATGAAGAAACAGAAGAAACTGAGACAGACTAAATCCAGAAGAACTGCGGGAAAGTCTACGAGATGCTTGAAGAAACCTTCCTGCAAAGCTACAGTACTGTGAAAAGTACTGGCACTTGTGTTAAAATGCTGTAAAGTGAGAATGCTTTCAAAAATAAAATCACAAATTGAATTTATTTATGATTTAACTTCTATTAACAAATCCAAATCAATATATGGTGTAACGACCCTTTGCGTTTAAAACGGCTTTTGTCCAGGTACACTTGCGCATAGTTTTTCAGGGAGCTTTGCAGGAAGGTTTCTTCAAGCATCTCGGAGACGTTCCCGCAGTTCTTCTGGATTTAGTCTGTCTCAGTTTTTTCTGTTTCTTCATGTAATCACAGACGGACTCGATGATGGTGAGATCAGATCATACCGGCTGTTGTCAGATTCCTTGTCAGAAATCTCACTGGATTATTACAATTAATGGCAAAAAGAATGTTTGTAAATGTAAACTGATAGTTCCTACTGACACACTACGGCAAAAGATATGAATAACTGACTTAAAACCATTTTTGGGGACATTTTTGGGGTGGGGATATTAACATGCCTAAGACTTTTGCACAGTACTGTATACATTATTATTACATATACACTATTAACACTGTAAAAAATATCGTGAACAGGACATTGTATGAAAGTAAACTTCTCTTTTCATTTTCCACAGAAGAAAGAAAGTCTAACAGGTTTGTAACAACATGAGGGTGAGTAAACAATGACACAACTTTCATTTGTGGGGGGAACTCTTCCATTAAATCACACACAAAAGACATAATCCTACTTCCGTATCTTCATGGCTTCCTCATTGTCATGTCTGAAGAAATCATATGACTTGTATGCTTTAACTGCTTCCCTCCGGTACACACCAAGGTTAAACACTGCACAATAAACCAATAAACAAGGAATGATGGTTAATCTCTACATTGTCACATTCTTGACCAGTCTTTGCACAACTGTAATGCATCATGGTGATATCACTCTATATGTAAAGGTGTAAAGTAAGTTACAGTGACACTTAAAACACTTGTATTGTGAGTCATGATGCACTCAAGAGATTGAGTTGAAAGAAGCCATATTATGCCCTTTTTACCATGTCTTGGTTTTGTTTTGGGGGTCTACTAGAATAGGTCTTCATGATTGAATGTTCAAAAAACACATTGTTATTTATATATATTACATTGTTACAGCACCTCTCCTCCCAGTCTGTCATTAACACTGTTTATTTCCCGTCTCTATGAAGCCCTCCTCCCAAAAAGCACAATGTGCTCTGATTGGTCGGCTGGACAAGTTTATTGTGATTGGTCAACCGCTTCGAGTGTGTTTCAGAAATGTCACGTCCCTTAACATAACCGCAAGTTTCAGCTTCTCGGGTGTAAGCACTAACACTCGGGCTGAATCCTAAATCGCACACTTCCCTACTATGTAGAAGGCAAAAAAAACAGTATGTGACAAAAGTAGTATGTCCGAATTCACAGTACTCATAAAAGAGTAGGCAAAAAGTACCTGGATAACCTACTTCTTCAGTGTGCATACGATGGACCCCATGAGGCCATGGGAGAGAATTTGTGAATGGCAATGAAGCGACGCAACTGACGTTGGTAGGTCACATGATAATGACAACATGGCGTATGTCCAGATTACATTCATACTACACCAGACATACTATATAAAACATACGTTTTAGCGGTCGTGGAGTAATTCAAAATAGGTACCTACTCAAGAGATTATGTGACTTAGTTCGGACGCAGCCCTGGACATGGCGAAAACACACTATTAAAGCAACTCAACCAGGCCTTGACCTTTTTTGCGTATGCCTTGGATGGGAACTATTTAAATGAGGGATAAATTGTGATGTGTACATTCCCAGAAGGAACCTCAAGGCTACAATCGAGGCGTTTCAGGGAGGTCAGAATCACTGCTTACTGATCTGAGAATAACTCCCTTTGCAGTGACTTTGTAACTTTGCAGACCTTATTCATGCTCAAACAGCAACATTACACACTAAATAAAGTTTAAAATGTAAAAAAAGCATAATAGGTCCTCTTAAAATGTGTTGGTTGCCAATGCAAGTTCAAATTTAACCTCTTAATAGACTATTGATAGAAATGATCAGCTGAGAGCTAAATGGAGCATTTAAAATAGGAGACAGATGATATTTATAGTGAGTGTCATTTGACATGTTGCAACTGTCTAAATCCAGCTGCCCACTCACCCTTTGTGGGAACTCCTATCCAGTTAAGGTAGCGTGTGAGCTTCTTCGACATGTATGTTTTGCCTCTGGCAGGGAGGCCGATCATGACAATTAATGTGGGGGAGTTTGTCATGTAAGACGCCCATGCTGTGGTCAGACAAAAAAACAGACAGACAGTGTCAACAGCACATCATGGACTGGAGGAATTTATGGTCTCCAGTACTATCAATTATAATCTGCTAAATATAAAATACTAAAATTTCACATACCAACACCAACTGCATCTGCACCAAAAATTACATAAAATCAAACAACACAATTACTTTATGCCTGATGCATGTCAGAATGTATGAGTTTATGTTTGCACGTTTGTGGTTTATGGTACTTTCCACTACAATACAAAATAGGACCTGAATCTCTGAGACTTTTGACACCTTGTATCAAGGTCGTAATTTGTTTCTTATGATCAACAAGGCTATTTTTTATTATTAAATATACAGTAAACACAATAATATTGTAAAATAATATTACAATTTGAAACAGCTGTTTTCTATTTTAATATTTTAATAAGTTATTTAAACTTATTCCTGTGATGGCAAAGCTGAATTTTCAGCATCATTACACCAGTCTTCAGTGTCACATGATCCTTCAGAAATCATTTTAATATGCTGATTTGCTGCTCAAGAAACATTTCTTATTATTACCAATGTTGAAAACAGTTGTGCTGCTTAATATTTTTGTGGAAACTGTGACAGATGACATTTTTCAGAATTATTTGGTGAACAGAAAGTTCAATAAAACAGCAATTACTGGAAATAGAAATCTTTGTCTTTACTGTCACATTTGATCAATTTGAATGTGTCCTTTTTTAAGAATATGGAGCATTAAATTTCTTTCTAGACATTTGTTAAACAAACAGACATCTGCCTAGATCTTCTGCCAAGATCTAGGTATGTTTTTTTCTTTCTCAAAGGATAAAAAAAGAATACCACATGCAAATTAAATCCCTGGATTTTTTGTTTAATAATGAACATATTAGGTATGAAGAAAACATTACCAGTGTTGGGGAAAGGTACTTTAAAAAGTATTGCTTTACAATATTGCATTACTCCCAAAAAAAGTAACTAATTCCGTTACTTTTTATAAAAAGTAATGCATTACATTACTTTTGCGTTACTTTTTCTCACCTGGGCTGGGCTTGCTTGTTTGTTTTTTAATAACAACAAAATAACTTATATTTTTGGCAAGATGTTAAAGGTGCATTGTGTAATATTTAGGAGGATCGGTTGACAGAAATGCAATATCATATACATAACTATGTTTTCAGTGGTGTATAAAGACCTTACTTAAAGGGATACTCCACTTTAAAATGAAAATTCTGTCATCATATACTCACCCTCATGTTGTTTCAATCCTTTATTAATTTCTTTCTTCTGCTGAACAGAAAGTAAGATATTTAGAAGAATGTCAGTAACCAGACAGTTTCTGGTACCATTGACTTCCATAGTAGGAAAAAAATATACTATGGAAGTCAATGGTACCAGAAACTGTCTGGTTACTGACATTCTTCTAAATATCTTCCTTTCTGTTCAGCAGAAGAAAGAAATTCATACAGCTTTGAAACAACATGAGGGTGAGTATATGATGACAGAATTTTCATTTTAAAGTGGAGTATCCCTTTAATGAACCGTTATGTTTTTATTACCTTAGAATGAGCCATTTCTATCTACATACTTACACTGAAATGTGCCGACATGTTTCTACAGTAGCCCTAAACGGACAAACGTGTTTCATTACTACTGTATGTTGTTCTTCATGCAAAGAAGCTTTCTAAAGTCAGCGAATAAAAACACTGACACAATGATGAACAAGTAACAATAATATTCACAATAACATATCGTTTTACTGAATAATAAAGTAAACAAAATGTCTTCATTTATCTTTATAGAAAAACCTCATTGCTGAACTGGCTACTCTCTGCTCTCTCAGACGATGACATCTTTTCCTTCGGCCACCGTAACTTTTGTTGGTTAATAAAGTGAGATTAAATACATAAAGTATATTTGTGTAATTTAATATAGTTAATGGTAAAAGTTTTGCATACAATTCTGAGATTGCATTTTACTGTTTTAATTCGTTTTGAGGAATACTGAATGTTTTGTGCAAGTTCTACCAGTATGCATGTTAATTTAGTCTAGAACTAAAATAACCATCATGTTTACACAGTGCACACAACACCTCACTTTATTTCTCTCAACATGGGGACAGTAGAGCTGTCAGTCAATAAATGTGAAAGTAACTAGCGTTACTTATTTGAAAAAGTAACTTAGATATTTTGTTGTAAATTGAAAAAGTAATGAAGTACTTTACTAGTTACATGAAAAAGTAATCTGATTATGTAACTCAAGTTACTTGTAATGAGTTACCCCCAACAATGAGCATTACTACCTCATGTCAGCATTTTGATGACTGGGAAAAAACCCTAAACAAATGTGCCTCTACCTTGATCTGCAATTTGAAACCAGCATAACAGAGAATGCATATCTAAATAAAGGGAAGCACATACGGTATATTTCTAATCTAGACTGACAGTGAACTTCTGTTTTGCAGCCTCAATGACAGCTGCCACTATAAGAAGGGCAACTGTGATATGATTCATGCTGTCGATTACTGGGCCAGGGACACAACTGTTATGTGGGAAACATTCTCATCAGCTGAAAAGTACCTTAAACCCAACTAAAACAGATCAGCCTAACCAGCTGACCACGTTAGGCTGGTTTAAACTGGGATTCAAAACAACATCTTGTGGAATGTGAAAGCATATTCATGTTGTGTAACTTACAGCATTTCTTCTCTTGGCCTCTAGGCTCTGATTTCTTGGCTTCAGCAGAACTGGTTGAACCAGCCTCCTGCTGCAGCCACGCAGACATACTGAATCTGACAGACTTAATCACTCGCTTGCTCTTCTTCCTGCTGTAAAAACACAGAGCACCTGCAGAGAGAAGGGGGAAAAACTGCGAAATAAAGACAGTATACGCAACCTACGTTAGTGAAAACGACGTTAAGGGTTTATTAAAATGAAAACTAATGAAAATTGAAAACATTCCCCCTATACAATTATGCTCTACTCGGGGACATGCATTTTTTACTCTCGCCACATCGTCATTTTCTCAGTCATCCGCAGCGCAGTAACAATGTCGCGCTACGTCACAACAGAGAAGAGGATGCTGAGGACACGTTACGTCATAAACGTAAACAGAGGGTTTGTCAACAATCAGTCACTGATGGTCTAATCCACACGTGTATTACATCGTAGAATCAAAATATTAAACAGACACATTTAAAGCACTATGACTATTAACGTGACACGTAAAACGTGTGACCTTACTGCGTCCTAATAAGTTAGTCACCCCTTCAACCTCGGGGGTCCGTATTTTATCCTGTATCCGCCGGTCCGACCGGCAGGTTCAATGTCTTTGCGCGGGCCGCAGGGTGTCTTTGCCTCCCAGCCGGTTTTGCACTTGATAACCTTCCATGGCAACCAGCGCCAAGCGCGTGAGTGAAGGTGTGTCTCTACGTCACCTTTTACTTACCGTAATACCTGCAAAAGAATGACAGCACGTCCGTCTATGTGGACTGAAGCTCAGTTGAGTTTAAAGGGAAAGTTCACCCAAAAATGAAAATTGTCATCATTTACTCACCCTCATTTTGTTCCAAACCTGTACGAGTTTCTTTCTTCTGTTGAACACAAAAGATGATATTTTAAAGAACGTTTGTAACCAGACGGTTGACGACACCGTAGTAGGAAAAAATTTTACTATGGATGTCGATCGGTGCCATCAACTGTTTGATTACCAACATTCTTTAAATATCTTCTTTTGAGTTCAACAGAAGAAAGAAACTTATACAGGTTTGGGACAAAATGAGCGTGAGGAAATTATGACAAAATTTTCATTTTAGGGTGAACTATCCATTTAACCAAACATTACCGCGTGCTCTTGATTCATCAGTGACTCGACTCATTTGAATCACCCATTTGTTCATTGGTGAACTAATTTGTCCAGTCAGTGGCCCCTTTTTCGATACTTTCCTATAACGTTAAAGCCACAAGAGGCTTTTATAATAATATAGAAAAAGACAGCTTAAATAAATATAAGAAGTAAAAATGTTTTAATAACGCTCATTCGTAATTTACATATTAATCATCATTAGCTTGTATGATTGATTCATTCAAAAGATTCGTTCACAAACGAAATACAGAGTATACAACGCTTGCAGTATAAAAAGTACAGCAGTAAAATCACTGAATCCACACTTTTCCATTAATGATAATTCAATGAAAACAATAAAACATTATTTTTGGCGGGCATATTTAATGGCCAGGAATCAAGTTTTCTTTGAGTCGTCAGAAAAACATTATAATTAAATAGTATTGAAGTTTTATATGTGCCCCCCCCCCCCCCCCAACCACAAACTCAATATTTGGTAAAGGATTAATGATTACAGATGACTTTCAGAGAAAGGTTTGTTTATTTTAATACAATGCCAATAAAAAGTGCTTCCTCCAAGAGCTTCAGTGCGCAAGTTTTTCAGTACCCTTTTCTAAAAAGTCAAGACTTTCATTTAATTGCCCATTCACAGCAGTTGACAAATCCATGTCTCATAAATAGCTTATCTAAAAGTACTGTTATATGCAACTATCCACAAGGCACATAGTGGTTCTGATTTAAGTGGTTGCTTCCAGACCAGATAATACACTTGCAGAGGATACATTTATGAGAAACAGCGAGCACTGGTTGGAATATAACAGCAAGCTGTTAAGTAGTTACCGTAAGCAAGTGCATCAAGAAAACCCACTGCAGTCCGGCTGTGCTTAATGATTCTACAATTCAAATGAGGAAAACTCAACAACAAGGTTGAGCTGAACACAGGTTCACTCGGTCTGGCCGAAGGCACATAGTATTGAGGAAATGCATAAGTTTGGTCAGTAGATTTGCACAGTTTTTAATAGATAACTTGGTCATTTAGTAGGTTGTGCACAAGCACACTTAAGAGTCTGTCTGGCCCCAGTGTTAAGACGCTGGCAGTGTAAGGCATCACATCAAGGTTTAATCTTCCAGAGCTGTTAAAAAAAAACATATGACAGACACTGTTAAACCTCTTAGTTAAAGATTGCTTGTATATTTTGTACTGCTTAAACACCGGTATGATAAAAGTCAAACACTATAAAGAGTGAGCAACTCTAACTGTCCTGATAACAGGAAGAAGAACAAATGACTTAAGTCATAAAAAAACAGATCATCAAGTTCAATAATTACAGACATCTGCACTTCAGCGGGACAATAAAACAGACCCAGGAAAAAGGTGCAGATAACCACTGTACTTAAGAGCGCAAATGTTCCCCTCACCCGGATGTTGAACCCTAGTAAATCGCTGACAGCAGCTGAGATTGCTGACAGGATGACCACTCTTGTGATATTGTAGACGAGCGGATTCACCGTCAGACCCAGCAGGCGAAAAGGAGTGTCCAATTCCTGGAAAGAGCAAATGATGGTCAATGCAAAGCAAAGCATGTTTTATTGTTCTCAATGAATGATGCTTTTCTAATGGTCTCACTTTTAATAATTTTGTGGCCAGCCTCAGTACGTTGTTCACTATGTTCAGCTGGTCCTTTTTGTTTGGTTTCTTCTCCATCTTAAGATACAAGTTTATCTGAAGCAGAAACGCACAGCTCAGCCGTAAGCAATGTTGACCGTAATTATTTGCGCCTCGCTGAATGGCCTCTCGTACGTGTGAATGGTTCACTTGTTTCTGAACAATACTGCCTCTTTGTTCTGTGCAGCTGAGATTTTTATCTCACCTGTTCAGTCAGAAGCACAGAAGCGTTGCTATATTTTCGGTTGGTCTCTGCTCCGAGGGTAGCGAGGCGTAGGAGGAAGACCGTGAGAGCAGCACACCAGACCATCAACTCCCAGTTGGTCTCAGAGTCCAGAAAAGTGTGATGACTGTGCAAAAGCTGAAACACAACAAGCGTTATCTTCCCGTTTCCTTTGCTATATTAGACAGTCAAATCTTCAAACTGTGAAAAGATTTAACAAGCACAGTAATATGATACTTAAAGGGATAGTTCACTTTGAAATTAAATTTTGGTATGTTTTAGCTTACCTCAAGGGCATCCAAGATGTAGGTGTCTTTTTTTCCGCAGTAGTTTCAATTTTGATATTTTTAGGTCAAACTGTTCTTGTCTGTCAGTCATTTAATGCAGGTCTGTGGTCACGGTCTCAAAGAGCATGCACAGAGTCCAAATTAAAACAGTTCCCCATCGTCCAAATTAAACAATTCCCCATCGTAAGTACACATTGATGGCCTAAGACACGAAACGAGCGGTTTGTGTGAGAAAACGAACAGTATTTATATCGTTTTTACCTTTTGTACACAGCCACGTCCAAGTGATCTGAAGGCGCGGGCGCTTCCTATTGTGTGACGTGTGCGCAGACTGGTGCATAGATATATACACTAGATGTCGCCTCGTTCCAATGAACTGCCGTAGCCACGGCGACATCTAGTGTATATATCTATGCACCAGTCTGCGCAGACGTCACACAATAGGAAGCGCCCGCGCCTTCAGATCACTTGGACGTGGCTGTGTACAAAAGGTAAAAACGATATAAATACTGTTCGTTTTCTCACACAAACCGCTCGTTTCGTGTCTTAGGCCATCAATGTGTACTTACGATGGGGAATTGTTTAATTTGGACGATGGGGAACTGTTTTAATTTGGACTCTGTGCATGCTCTTTGAGACAGTGACCACAGACCTGCATTATCTGACTGAGATACAAGAACGGTTTGACCTAAAAATATCAAAATTGAAACTACTGCGGAAAAAAAGACACCTACATCTTGGATGCCCCTGAGGTAAGCTAAAACATACCAAAATTTAATTTCAAAGTGAACTATCCCTTTAACCTTTTATAAACACCTGAAATCAATTTTATGTCTATGAAGATGACTTTATGGCACACACAACTAGTCAGGACCATTTATGCTTACTAAATCCAAATGACAGAATATATATATTAAGTTTGAGAACCTGAGTGACTGTTATATTATTATTTATACACTATTATAGTATTTATAAATATTTTGAGGTAGCTTTTATTTACATATTTTTATTTAAATGTTTTAGTCATTTTGTTGTGCTTTTGTCATTAAATATTACTATTTAGCTATCATTTATTTTTATTTCGGGTTTTAGTTTTAGTAATTTTAATACTTCAGCTTAAACTTATTTTAAGTTTGTTTTTCCCCATTTAAGTTTTTTTTTCTTTACATTTTTATATTTTATTTTAGCTTTAATCCAATGAACAAAATTAAAATGATTTTTAATAGTTTTAGTTAACAGCCTGAAAACTTCTGAACAGGATGAAGATGTCCAAATTTCTTATTTTAAATTTGATTTTAAATATGCCCTTCAGAATCAACAGAAGATACTTACACATTTCCCGGAAGACAAATAAAGTACAATTTACCTTAATCTTCAAATTCAAAAAGTTTTCAACCCCGGCTCTTAATGAATTGTGTTTTCCTCTGGAGCATCAGTGGATGTTTGAACCTTTTTTAATAGTTGTGTTTGAGTCTCTCAATTGTCCTCAGTGTGAAAAGATGGATCACAAAATCATACAGTCACTGCTGGAAAGGGTTCAAATATGCAAAAGATGCTGGACCTGAAGGATTTTTCAGAAGAACATTGGGCAGTTTAACTGCTCAGGACAAACAAGAGACTCAAGAACAACCATCACAAAAAAATACCCCAAAAACAGATGTCGATCATCCATGTAACGACACACTTTTGAACAGGGTCTTTTTTTTTTTGTCTTGTGGACTATATGTAAACATATTTTATCTAAAATATTTTATTCAGGACAGTACTAAATAAAAATATATAACATGCATTTTGTATGATCCCTTTTATTTTGTTAAAATAACATTAACTTTCTGCAGATTCTGAAAGGTGTATGTAAACTTATGAGCATGATTGCATGTATAAATTTCACATTTGATGTCAAGGAAAACTTAAGCGACATAATCTCTGGGAAAACACAAAGGGCCTGTTTACACCCGGTCACTTCATGCGTTTTCTCTGGATAGCTATCCGATCGTGAATAGACCAGGTGTAAATGCCCCTCGAAACGCTTCCAAGATCACACAAACCACTTCAGGAGGTTGTCCGAGACACATTCCAAGCGAAACTGGACAAGTGTAAATCGCCACAAATGAGTAGCCGAGGCAAATGAAACTGAAAGCAAGTCGCAGACGGTCAACACACAATCATCTTCATTAAAGTAGTGAGACTAAATTATCTTACCAGTGCTGATGGCGCTCTCTCTCCTATTGCTGTCTCTGATCTTGAAATTCGCTGATGATAAATAAAATGCAGCTCATATCTGTTACTTTAGATTTGCATGTAGCGAGGGAATTGAACATCGGATTTATATTCGTTTTGTGGATACGCATTTACATGTCCAAGTGTAAATGGAACTGTTTTAACAAATCAGATCATGCTATCCGATCAGTAAAAACACATGAAGTGACCAGGTGTAAACAGGCCCAAAGAAATGTACAATATAATAGAAGGCTCGACAATAAGGGCCCGGGACAGCTTTCTCATGCATTTGCACGCTATTTTAAACTATTTAAGCGCAAGACGACGCGAAAGAGAACTCAATTCGGGGCGGTTTTCATGAAGCGCGCACACCGATAGCCACCTCTCACAGCATACCAGTGCTGAATTGAGTTCTCTTTCATATGATAGGATAAATACACACAAAAAATATATCAAACTGCCCATTTTGGTGAGTATTAATTTAAAAAGTTGGTTATTTCTTGTACAGTGAAAGTAAACAGTTGAGAGAAAATCGTATTTCGATCCGTGCATTAGTTCTTAAAGTGACAGTAGCCTAAACTTGATGCTGTCTGAGTCCTTAATGTTACTTCAAACAACAAAAGATACAGAGAAAATCACTGACTGCTCTTGACTGAGTAACTTTAATAAGGGTTTATAAAAGGAAGACGATGCACTGTTATTTTACATTTGATTACTTTATTCAATTTCTGTAGGTAGTATTTCTTACCCAAATACTACTGTTAGACCTCCCTTAACAACTTAAAGCACTTTTTATCTGTGTTCTACTTGAAATGGCCCAGCATTTTACTGCAGAGCAAATACTGTGTGCAAATATTAGTGTCACTGTCTCTTGATGGTGGATCTGGTGAAGAAGCTGCCAGCGATGAAAATATTGATTTTGAAGATGTTGAAAATGATAGCTTTGAGAATATGTTTGAGAATATGAGCCAGATGCTGAATGTACTGGGAAATGAGCTCTGCTGGTGACAATGATGATGGTAAAAATGATCTGCTCAAACTGAACTCTTCTTAGTTCCAAAAGCTAACGAAATATGCTTAATTTATTATTTTTTAATTGTTATTCAAATATCAGGAGTTTTTTTATTGCAGCAGTTAGAGAGCCATCTGCAATAGATATAGATCCGGGTCGGTAAAGACCCGAATATGTAATAATGATTGGCGAAACATTCATGCATTAAAGGAGAACTCCGGTCAATTTTAACATTGAGCTCATTTTTTTGTAAATTTGGAGTGCTGTCAGTACAGAGAACAACGACAAAAACCGGTGTTGCCTACACCGTGTTATCCTCTTTTTAAAATTTGCACCCTGTTGACTTAAATGGGGCAAGTTTTAAACCTGCTTTTAGCCTCTTAACATCCTTGATGTGTCATTACAAGTGCACAGGTCATGTGAGTGATTCCTTCAGAGTGAACACGGTGAATCTGACTGCAGTAGATGTGAAAGATATTAATAAAAATTAAGTTAATTCGGCCAGCGCTCATATCTGTATTTATTTCCTGTTTTCGGTCGAAGTCCATAGTAGTCGATTGTCGAGTTCACGCGCGTGATCATAGGTAACTAAGCAACAGTGGAGAACTCGACAATCGACTACTGTGGGCTTCGACCGAAAACAGGAAATAAATACAGGTATGAGCGCTGGCCGAATTAACTTCACTTTTATTCATATCTTTCACATCTACTGCAGTCAGATTCACCCGTGTTCACTCTGAAGGAATCACTCACATTGGGTGTGCACTTGTAATAACACATCAAGGATGTTAAGAGGCTAAAAGCAGGTTTAAAACTTGCCCCATTGAAGTCAACAGGGTGCAAATTTTAAAAAGAGGATAACACGGTGTAGGCAACACCGATTTTTGTCGTTGTTCTCTGTATTGACAGCACTCCAAATTGACAAAAAAATGAGCTCAATGTTAAAATTGACCGGAGTTCTCCTTTAAGGGTTGAAGGTACAGATGGAACTGGAATAGTATTCTTTTGAAGGCAAAGCTTAAAAAATATGTCTAAAGTGTGTGTCAAAAACATTGTGGAGCAGAACAATAGCTGACCTGGGCACAGATGATAAAGGCAATAGACAAAGCCAGGAGGAAAATCGATGACACAATGACATCAACAGAGCGCTGAGGGCCTCGTCTCTGTTAAATAGAACAAAGAAATTATTAAATTGATCTTCATATAATGTGAAGTAGGTATCTGTAAACTGCACTACACAAATGTCACAGCCAGCAGAAACACGCATTCACTTTCATTTGTGCTTATATAAACAGACTGGTTAAGCAAGTTGGCTTAACATGTAAAAGCAAACAAAAAGCTTTTACCCCTAAGTCTATAAAGGACAAAAATTATTTTCATGTTTTGGCTGAAATTAAAATTCTATACTATTTTGTCTAAATAAATGAAAACTTAAAACTCAAATCAGTCATTTTCAATGCTACAAGTGAATTTAGGCATAACAACATTATACTGTATACAAAAAATTTATTTATTTATTTTGAGATTTGATTCATTAGATGACAGGTAAGGTAATGTAAATGTAAAAATGTAACTATTTCTTCTTTAATATGTTTGATAAATAAAATAAATCAACACATGATATAGTACTGATATATTGAGCATCCCTACATGTAAACTGTAGTAGGAAGAGGATACCTTCAGGAATGATCGAAGTGAAAGCCACATCTTGATATTCTGTACTTTCTTCAGCCGAAAGTGAGGAATCTCCGATTTTTTGGCTTTGCGTGCAGATGTGAGATGGCTGAAAAGTTTCGCAAATAAAAGGCGCTGTGGATGACATCACATTTGTTGAGAACAAAAATCCTGACCGGCGTTATACAGATTTTGTGGCACTAAGGGGGTGTTTACACGACACCATTTTCAACTAAAAATGGAAAACTTTATGTGATTTGGCCGTTCATTTAGGCCACAAAGGTGTTTTTGGGGCCTGAAAAGGCAAACTTTGATACCGTTATCGTCTTCGTGCGAACTACAAAAACGCAAATTTGTGAAAGCTGACGCCATGCACAAGCGTGCTACATTTTCACTCTAAAGGCATGTAGTGTTTATTTACAAAGTGATATCGCCAACTACTGGCCTGGCATGCATATTACAGAATTTGTAGTTGTTTTCACAGATCCATGTGAACGGGGAACGTTTTGACAACGTTGTCGCTAAAAACTTTTCCTTGTTTAGTACATTGCTGTTGTGTAAACATACTAGAGCTGCACAATTAATCGTTAAAAGATTGCAAACTCGATTCAAACACGTGACCTTATTCCTAACTTACAACGATTCTCCAGTGTCTATTAAAGCTTTGACAAATGCTCACCAGAACATTCAGATCTACACGTGGCGCTGCCACTAATCAGAAGTACTGGGATAAAAATGTATAGTTCGCATACAAACACTGATGCCTACAGTTGAAAATAGAGCAAATCGACTTTTAAAAGTAACTTCAAATAACGGCTCTATCGATTGCATCGTTACGCCACTAGGTGGCGACAAATGAATGAGATTTTTTTTGTTGTCATAAAATCATTCATTCAAGAGATTCGTTCAAAAACGCTGATTCGTCCAGTAATGAAACAAATGAAGTCTTTATGAAGGAGTAATTGAATCATTCTTTCAAACTGTTTTTTTTTTAAATAAAAAATAATTCATTAAACATATTTAAATACTCATTTTTAACATTTTGTCAGAACCTCTAGTAAATTAATTAGTTGTCTTTTCAGAATTGTGGGAGAATCGAGATCTCTTTTTGGAACAAATAAATTGTGGTTCTCAATTTATCCAGAATCGTGCAGCTCTAAAATGTACCCTAAAGCTCAGCACACTTTACAATAAAGTTCAATTTGTTAACATTAGTTAATGCACGTTAGCTCAAAATGCATAAGCTAATGCCCATTTATATAACTTAAAATGTAAAAATTGTATTAGAATATAGAACTGAACATAGTGTAACATTACGGAAATTAGCGTTTTAGTCAAATGGTGGCTTCAAACATAGCGTTAATAATGCAAACACTCCAGAGTGCAACATACAAATTGAAGAGAATTCGTTTTCATCTTCACCTGTTTATACGTCCTCTCAGCCACACACATCATGAAGAAGAAAAGTCCAGAGAGGAAAACTCTTTCCATTGTGGTGATGATGAAGAATGCATAAGACAAGGCACAAGGCGGCCCGATGGCCACTGCTGGAAGTTTCTTGAAGGAAACAGAATTGAGATTGGCAACATCCAGTTTCTGTGCCAGTCTGAAGCAGTATGGCAGCAGAGCCAGTGAGGCCGTGACCAAGCTGCCGAAAATAAGATAACCCATCCCTTGCTCAACCACCTTCACCTGGAAACAGAAATCATTCACCGTAAGTTACAGCAACACTGACCTGTTACTTCTGAAATGCAAATACAAATGCAAATCTCTAAAAGAGTCAGTGTTCAAAAGTTTACATAGAGATGTTTACACTGAATTTGAATAACATGTACTTTAAGAGAGACAGTCAACAGTTCTCTTCCTGTTCCAGGCAATTTAAACTACTTAAGAAGAAATAAACAAGACAGAGAGTTAAAGAAGGACTTTACTCGTGTGAGAATGATACCACTGATCTCCAGGACGGACATATCAGCTTTTTTACACTCTCCTTGCTCCCAGATTATGGCACTGACGCGGTCTTTGGAGGGGTGGCAAGCCTGCAGCCATGAGAACTGGTGCTAAAGGGAGATTCAATTAAGAACAAAATTAATAATGTAGTCAGAGTCCTTTCTATGCCACCTATATGCTGTTTGATGAGGTTGTTAACCCTAGAAAATGAAAGGAATTAAGGCCAGTTATGAATTCCACACTTTAAATGGTTATTCTATGATAAGCATGGTTGTAATTTTTTTTTTAAATAAAATTCATTTTGACATTTTTTTGGGGGGACATCAAGTCAAGAATGTCAAGGTGGTGCAATTGTCGTGATATCATAATGAATAAAAAATAACTATTGAGAAACTACAGCAACATAATGTTTTTTTTTTTTACTGTATATTAATTTTTTTTTTTTTAAATTGTCTGGAGAACCAGTAATGTGGCCCAATCAACAAGCAGAAGCAAAAAAAAAAAAAGAAAGAAAAGAAATAAAAAAGAAAAAAAGAAAAGGAAATTATATCATGACCTAATTGACTGTCAAGATCAATAAGTTTCTTGAAATATCAGATTATTTGACCTTTTTGTGACATGGCAAGGCCAGTATAATGTCATGTGCCGTGAAAAACTTTTTACCTTGAAATTTTTTTATTTTTTGCCCTGGATTAACATTATCCTGGATTAAGCTAATGGGCAGTTAGATTTACAAATTTCACACTACACATTAATAGTTATGTGGTTAACATTATTACTGGCATATTCATGAGGTTGTGCTCAGAATTGCTGGTCTATCTATGGAAATTAAATGCATTTGCTGTTGTGGTTCGACATTTTAATCGTTGCCTTCAGACAGACACTAAAATTAAAGATGCATGAAAAGTATCTTTACAAACTGTACACAGCACATGAATAATAAATTAGGTAATTATTGTTAGTATGTGATTTGTTGCCTGTCTAAACAACTTACAAGGGGTGGTCACACTACACTTCTAGATCCATTGACTTCCATTCATACTCATACAAATGCGGGAGACAGGAAACACAAGCTCATGCGAAGAAGTTTCACATTCACCATAATCCATACAACCCCAGTGGATAAATGAATGTCTTCTGAAGTGAAGTGATAGGTGTGTGTAAGAAGTTTTTTTTTAATAATAAATCACTGTTTGCAATCCGCTGTCATACGAGTGATCACGAGAGGGACGTAACTTGTGACACGTGACATAAGTGTGTTGTGTAGCTCACACAAGAAGTGGCTGTCCTCTGTGCTTCGGCGTTACTTGTAGCGTGAACTTCACAATGTAAAAACGTATTATCGCTAAACAGTTCGCATCTTAATTTGCGCTGGAGGGGTTAAAACTTCTCTTACAAGGGGTTAAAAAGATGCACCAGGGTTTAAGGAATAGTTCACCCAAAAATGAAAATTCTGTCATCATTTACTCACCCTTTTTTTCCCAAACCCTTAAGATTTTCGTTCATCTCCAAAACACAAATTAAGATATTTTTAATCAAATCTGAGCCAGTTCTGTAATCTCCATTGACAGCTACGCAACTACCACTTTGATGCTTAAAAAAGTTTGTAAAACTAATCCCATATGAATCGAGCGGTTAAGTCAAAATTTTCTAAAGGAACACAGTCACTTACATGATGAACAGATTTATAGTTTTATTCACAACATTGATCAGCGAACATACCGAACCTGCTTGACGCGCGGGAACAAACCTCACTGGTTCTTGCGGAAGCTCAAACACGCTGCGTAACACATGAGAATGAATCTCATTGGATAATTTTTGGGTGAACTATCCCTTTAAGCTTTAAACATTTTTTACAGTAAAACAGCAGCCCACCTGCGGTAAGGCCTCATCCTCATCACTAGTCAGAGTGATGCTGGGCAGAGGGAGGGAGTGGCTATGACTGTGATGCTCCTCCTCCCCACTGTCACTGCTTCCTGTGGAGGCGGAGTCAGGATCATGCAGAAGCTCCTCCCATAACATATCATCTGTGTCGGAGGCTGGACGCGAGCCCTGTGAAGGCCGCAGAAGCTCAACTTCAGGTGGCATAGCTGGGGTATCTTTTGGCATCCCATTACTGTCTCCCTGTATGCAATCACACAATGGTAATGAATATTCTATTTTACAGACTTTTGCTTTTGGTTTTAGTCAGATACTCACCTGAGTCTGAGGTGGCGAATTGTTCTTGGGGACTTTGTGAAGTCTATTCCTGAGCGCTCGGGCATATTTTGGAGGTGCTGATGAGAAGAGTCTCTCTCTTTGCAGCTCTGCTTCATCTGCCTCCTCTTCCTCACTGGAGAGGTCTTCAGAAGCCCCATACGGAGGCCTCCTCAGGGAGTTCTGCAAAGCCCACAGGATCTCAATCAACACAAACATGAATGTTCATGACTCTTCAAAAAGTGCAGTTCAAAGGAAAGTGTTTTACCAGTCTCTTCTCTGATCTGTAGAGCTGGTTTCTGTCTTCAAGTTGCTGGGGTTTGAGTTCTACTATCCCTCTCTCTCTGCTGCCCTCATCCTCAGACCTCTTTGCTTTTCTACTCTTCCTCTGTCTATGAATAAACAACAACAAAAATTAAAACACGACATAAATTGAATTGGATCAAAAGAATACAGTATTGACCAAACAGAAGCCAGAACCTATCTGTTTTATAATATATCATATTAATAATATGATGTATTAAATTTGGTGCCTGTTTTGACACTAGGGTCAATGACATCAGTGCAATTTGTTAGACCAATTAATTTATTCAAAAATAAATAAAAATGTAATCCATTCATACAATGAGTTGAGAACTTGTATTATGTGCATGTTTTTATTTTTTTTTAAATGAAAATAATTTTTATATATTTTTCGTCCTGATATCATTACAAAAAACAAACAGAAAAACAAAAATTGAAAAGTAGTGTAACCTAATCGTTTCAGCGTTTATATATAACATTTGTCTGCCAAACTAAAGTCCAACAAACATGCAGAAACAAAGAAAAAACAGGATATGATGTCATAGAGAAGAACCCAGCAGATACTCATGACTGTGTCAGGGTCAATGTGTGCTTCTCAATACTCAAATTGATGCTTCCTCGTTTCCTCGCTCCTCCGTCCTCTAGCCCGTGACCCGGAAACAGATCGTACCGAGCCATCTTGAAGGACATCTCAATTCTCTAATTGCATCGTGAGGAATGCGAGGAGCGAGGAAGGCACAGGTGTATCCTTCCCTCGCATCCTAAGGGGGTGGAGCTAAGACGTTGCGTGGGAGCAAGGAAAGGAAACGAGGATGCACAAATTAAAAATGAGAAGCACCCAATAAGTCTCTTAAAATATATGATAATTTGATGACATGACAGGTTGTAAAATTTAAATTGGTGCAACTAGTCATATTTATGAATTAAAAATTCTTGACACTTATAAAATATAACTTTTTACCTTGAAAAATATATTTCAAATGTATTATATATTTTAAATAATAAAAAATAAAGATTTTAAGCTGTAAGAAAAACGATTACTTTTTACTTGATTATAAAGTTTTCATGAAAATGGTATAAAGTTTTCCAAAACCACATGACATCAACATGAATACCACGAGTGCATTTCTAAGAACTTGGCACATGTGTTTTAAACTAGATTTTTTCTTTATTGTGGACACTCTTATTTGTCATTGACCCACTAGTGTCAGCTGAACACTGGCACTGCTGATTAAACTGCCAGCCTTGCAGAAGATTAGATGTATTGGCCATTTGATGAGAGGAAAAAAAAGAAGAAAAAAACACTTGGTCCTTTATGGCTCCGAGTCAGTCTCTCACAAATCTGATACAGTAGTAGCTTAACCTTTTCCTGCGAACAGGGCTGGCTGTCCGGCTGGGGATAGGGCTGTTGTCCGGGCTTCTGGAGGTTTCTGTGGATACTATTTGGCAGTGTACTGTACCCAACAAGAGCATGAGACACAATGGACCCACAACCTCACTGGCACAGGCGGCTGGTACCTCAAAATACAACACAGCTCCTGCCACTGAAATGAACACAAATCCATCAGATCATGACATTATATTGAGAATTTTAAGTTGAGTTCATTTCCAATTGACTTCGAATGTATTATCATTAAACTACATGTATAATCTCTACACGAAATCTGAAATATCCAAAGAATGATTAAGGAAACACATTTTATGTCCATGTGATTGTTTTGCTGAAAAGAAGAAAAACTGCATACCTTGAAGGAAATACAGAACAAAGATGAGGGTGGAGATGCATTTAGATGTGACTTGGATCCACCACTGAAAGAAGAAAGGAAAGAAGAGGACCCTGACCAAGCCTTTACGAGTCAGAGCGGTCCAAGGGCTCTCCGGTTTGGCCTTGCTAAACGTGGAACCTGCAGTTGTAAAGACACTAGTTCAAAAACAGCATCATAACGTAAAAACTTTAGTCATTTTTAATTAGGAAAAGAATGCAACAATGTAAAAGTAAACCCCTATTAATTATTTACCAGTTAGTTACCGTAATCTATAGCGACATTTTTTAAACATTCAAAAGTTGGTAGGATTTTTTACGTTTTTGAAAGACATCTCTTATGCTCACAAAGACTGCGTGTATTTGATCAAAAATACAGTAATATTATTACAATTTAAAATAGATGTTTTCTTTTTGAATATATATTTTTTAAAATGTAATAATCTAACCCTGTGATGGCAAAGCTGAATTTTCAGCATCATTACTCCAGTCTTCAGTGTCACATGATCCTTCAGAAAATGATTCTAATATTCTGCTGAAAACAGTTGTGCCGCTTAATATTTTTGTGGAAATCGTGATACTTTATTAAGGACTGTTTGATGGATAGGATTTATTTGAAAAATAATTATTTTGTAACATTATAAATGTATTTTCTGACAGTTTTAATCAATTTAATGTGTTATTGCTGAATAAAAGTATTAATTTCTTCCAAAAAATTCTTCCTGACCCCAAACTTTTAAACAGTAGTGTAATTTTACAGTAAATAAAAAAAATATATATTACTTTATAATTTATGGACAATTTATATTTGACATTAAAATACTATTAGTTAGTTAAAACTATGTATTTTCAGTGAAAATTGAAACAGGGTGTTCCCAGAAGCCCCTGTATGATACATTACACTTGCGAAGAAGTAGTTGAAGTAGTTGAAATAAGTTGATATATTAATATTGTATATTTTAATCATAATATCTGGTTTTAAACTGTAAAACATACAGTCATCAATGTCAAACAATGTTACTTTTACAGTGAATTTCTGGCAACCGTTGCTGCCTGTTTTACCGTACATTTTTACAGTAGAGGTATGATCTGACAGCCTATAACAATTATCGATACGTAATAGATTCAGATGCTAAACTTGATAGTAACTCACCTCTCACTAAGTCAACATCAATGAGGTCTGGCTTGATATGGCCAGTCTTCTTAGGTTTGCTTCCAAAGCCCTGCTCAAAAAAGGAACAGAGTTTCACACATCTGATTGCATTACATTTTACACAATATTCAAGAACCACATCTATGCTGCAAACACAAACTGCCACATTACCTTGAGCTCATTCTGTTCCAGAGATTTTTCCCAAATCTGCTGATCATATGCTCCAATCTTTGACACAAGATCATTAGAGAACTTTTAACCACTTTCCACTCACAATCTGTATTTACTGTAAGACAGATGTAGAAAGGCTCACCTTTTTCTGATACCATGCTATTCCTGCCATGTTTGAAATACATTAGGTCAGGTCATCTCAGGCAGTAATGTCAATCACAGAATATTTCATTCCTCGAAAGAATCAGATATTCGAATGATGTCATCGCTTACAGTAAAAAAGGAAACTCCTGCTCGCAGTTGAAGGTGCAACACACACACATAGGAAGCGACTCAAGTTGCTGGCTAAGTTCAAGGAAAATTATAGAATATTAAACTTACCTGGAGCCCAACATTCGGTATCTGCCTGCGATTCCTCAGCAGCGCGTGTTGAGTCTTGTCAACATTTTCAGAATCAGATGTTTATGTTGTAACTTAGATTAAACAAACCTCGCCCCCTACTACAGCAAAACTATCTGACGCTACATCATAAACATCTCATTAAAATGCAAAAACAGCAGTCTAAAGTTGTGAGATAACTTTATTTACTGTCAGACCACCCTGGCATCAATTCGGTTCAATTTGATTGACGACAGAAATATCTTCTTGTAAAAGAGAAGTGATAAAGTTCCCACTCTCATCAGCGCCTGAAAGTTTGTGTGAAGCAAGCGACGACAACCAGCGTCACATCAAATGTGAATGGCGGAACTGTATTTTGTACAAAATAAACTTTAGTAATAAAATAAAATAAAATAAAATAAAATAAAATAAAATAAAATAAAATAAAATAAAATAAAATAAAATAAAATAAAATAAAATAAAATAAAATAAAATAAAATAAAATAAAATAATTATCAGTGAAAATGCTTCATTTCAATTTTAAGGTCGAATGTTTATAGAACTCATACACACTGTGAACGTGTGAGTCGAATCTTTACGATGAATCAGTCTTAATCGGTCCTCGAGTCAACATTAAACCAATAATAGCCTGCCCCACTTCATTTTTTTCATGTGAGCATACATAATTTTAAACTTTTTTTCTTCAAAAAAGTGCTATTGAATTCTTTATGTGTAGTGGGCTACTTGAAAAAAATAAAATAAAAAACGGTTTCATCCTTACAGATTTAAGTTATCAGAAAATTACAGATTGTTGCCAACGAGACTACGACGTGCATTTTCAACAATGCAGAGTGTTTAACTCTTAACCCTGTGTTATTTTTGGGCCAACAGTTTTTAACGTTCATAAAAAAAATATATACAAAAATTTAACGACATATAAATAGACATTCTCGTTAGATGTCTTATGTCTCATGTTATTTCATGTGTAAATAACATGCCTTGTCAGTAATCACAAATGGCTGTGATTGATCCATTGTGATCCGCGCTGAGAAAAGTAACAGTACCACTGCCACAATAACAAAGCCTCACGAGAATGTACTGCCAGATTTTCACCATTAGATGTCAGCATTTTAATTAAATTAGATTACATCACAACAGATGAATGAGAATATTCATTTGGCTTTGTCTATTTTCATCTGAGATCAAGAAGAGTAGATCACTTTTTAAACTTCAACCTGGCTCTTCATTCCCTTTTTATATATAATAAATATCTGTTAATAATAGCCTATCTGTTGTCACTTGTCACTATTCAAGCAAAAACGAACTCCTCATTTCTATAACTGAATTCATATGCTTGCTCCTCTCTGACAAAATAAAATGATCGCAGTAATCAAATGCAATATTTTGACCCTAACTAACAGCATAAATCGTAAGAAATTCGAGTAATATGTCTGTAATCAAGACAATCAGGCTGTTCACAGGCTTTTCCACTCTGATCTTGAACTTACTGGATAAAAAATGACTGCAGCTAACAATAATTTTATGATAATATTATTAGTTATTACTTGCAGTTCCGCGTTACTGTGATGACTGTCTACAGAACTGTTGATATAAATATACTCCTACACCCACACTCTTATGGATGGGTTATGTCACTTTCCTTGAACAATGCTTTGAATAGTTTCACAGCAACTTATAATGAAGGACATGCAGAATAATCACAGTAATCAGCACAATAACTAGTTTGACACCATAATGTCACATGAACAAAAAGAAATTACATGAAGCATGTTATGACAGAGACAAATTGCTGACAGTGATTATTATCTGGACCATGCTACAAGTCTGCAGTGCCTAAAAGCTAATGTTTAAGGATTAACCAAATGGACGAAATACATAGACAGAAATGGCTTTCACTTACAAAATAGTCAATATAGCAATAAGAATGGATATTAACTATCTATATGTCTATATATAATCATAGACCCATGTCTGTACATTCTTCAGAAAGTACTTTGCACATTCAGATGTTTTTTTTAACCAAGAAAAACAGTTAATATATCAGTTTAAATGTATGCCATTTATTGGTATTATTATTATTATAAGAATTATTTTATTTATAAATATTAATGTTATTTGTTATTTTAATTTATTAGCAGTAGTATTAATACTTTAATTAACAGTAGTATGCCATTTATCAGCAGAACCCTCCCCAATATGAAAGGCTGTGTAATTTGAATCGAGCAATGGAAGTTTGACCATAAAATTACAGTGAAAGTTCTTAGTGGGAAATCTCAGATTGTTTACATGTGTTTTCTCATTTGAATGCACTAATGGTTTCTTGCCTTCAATATGGCCATAGATCACCTGCTATTTTGTCCAGGAGTAATTACCCAGTGCTCTGTGGGAGCGTACGTGAGCGCAGTGTATATGCTTATAGATTTCATTTTGTGAGGTTTCTCTCTGATTTCCCTTGCCTCAGTAAGGTTGTTATTGACTGGTATTATATGAAATGTCTCAGTCGATTTTTCAGTCCACTAATACTGGGACCTGGGGAACTTCATATGTCCTGCGAGACCCCTCTTAATGAGACTCATATGCAAGCCAGATCTCACCTCCAGCGTTTGGAGAAGTTTTGATTTCACTGTATTTCCTAGTTGTCATGTATATCTGTCCAGTGCTTTTAGACCTCATCATCAAAAGGTTTTTTTTTATTATTCATGGCACGGTGAAGTTAGAGGTGGGAATAGCAATTTTTAAACTCTGTGTTTTTCTTACATTAATTAAACATGACTGTCAGTTGTGGGTCGACCACAGGTCTGGTCATCTCATCAGTATGTTACATACACACCTAAGCTTTCTTTCATCTCAGTCCAAGCCAAGTAACCGTGTAGCCAAAAATACTGAGGCTGGAGACTGGAGTTTTCATTGAACAGAAATAATGATATGATTTGTTTACATGCTTTTACAAATTTGACAAGCTGGCTATGAGTGTTTATTTAGTGCATTTCACCTCCCTAATCTTAGTAGTTTCTACATCTGCTTCTCAGGCACAGCTTGCCTCAAGCATACACACATACAGACACCTATTCACAGATGATACAGAGGAGATGACAGGAAAACAGAATATTCTGCCATCCTTTGCTCTCTTTCTCTCTTACACATGATCCAACACAGAAGCAGCACAGAGTGTTTTGTGCTCTCAACACCCTGGCCCACAAAGTTATATAACTAGGAGTGTGTGCACATGTGTATTTGCACAAAATAATGAATAATAGAATATAATAAAAATATACACAGTTACAAGATTGAGATTAAAGTCACAATGAAATCAAAATAGACAATTCTTGTAGCCTAGAAATCTAGACGCACCCTAGCGGCAGCAAATTTTATTTTGCAGCTAGTCTCGTCTAGCAACTCTCCGTTGGCTTGCGAGCTGGAAAAACCAAACTCTAGTCAGGCCAATCACATCGTGTATAGAGTCGGTGGGCGGGCTTAACATAATGACGGCAGAGTTGTGACGGTTCCCTGCTACTTGAAAACAAAGAATATGGCTGCTGCTGCTGGCGAACAGCGATCTTTCGAATCGGCTTTGGCCGCGACTCTGGAAGACTTGGAGTTAAGCTTTTCTTTGAGAAAAGAACAAAGAACGGATATGAAAAAGTTGAATCTATCAACAAACGCCCCTCGGATTGAGCCCTGCCAATGGTGTGTTCCCAGACCCAACATCTTGATGTGGGTCTGGCTTGTCAGGCTACAATTCTTGTTTTTTTGATGGAATATTGCACTTTTAGTTATTGAATATTGAACATTTATTACAAATAATTTACCCTTGCACATCATTATTTCATATTTTTATTCATGCACCATAGTAATCTTTAAAGGCCCACTGAAGTACCTTGAAACCCGCAGCTTTGTATGATGCGTTGAAGTAACTTCCACTGAAACAGGAAGCTAAGGCGGGACATATTGAATGGCTCCTCCCCCTTTTCAAATAGCCATTAGCGTTTAGTTTACCTCACAGACTGCAAGTCGTACTAGACAGCACCATGTGCGCTGATGATACGTTAAATTCAATAGTAGAGGATTTTTCTCCGCCACATTCTCCTGTAGTAACGGACTTAGCAGAATCGTCTACTGATGATGACGAGGACGAAAATGAACCAACCGTCTTTGGAGTCAGACCGTATCAGTTTGAGCCAAGTAATTTTGTGGGGCGGGACACCCCAACTTCCATTTCATGCCAACTTTAAAGGTGAAGTCTGTGTTTTATCCGCCACTAGTGGCACCAAACGGAATTTTGCTGGAGCGTTGAAATCGAGCGAATTCACAACCACAATTTTATTTCCATAATGATACAGTATTTTTAATATTCTATTTTTGAGTGAAATAAGATAGTCAATACAAGAAACAGGATTGCACCAATTAATTGTTAAAATAGGTTTATTTTGTTTTCATGGTGACTTTTACTGTCTTCATAAGTAAAAGAACAGGTCCATATGGAAATTTTCCATAAGTATTATGAAAACGAATGGCGTGCCGTCCATGTACATTTAGTCTGTGTCTATGCATATTTACAGCCTACATTTCACCCTGTACTCCTCAAATCATATCACAGTATGAACAGAAACTGACGTATTGTGGACTAAGAGATGTAATTGAATGTGCCATGTTAAGCCTGAGGTAGAGAGTAAATGTAGCAAAGCAGAGCGAGAGAGAGAGAGAGAGAGAAAGAGCAAGGCTCTAAAAAGACTTCAACAATATTTTCCTTGTGAGTAGGCCTATATAGCCAAATTCCGGTAACACATGCATCTTCTGAAAGTTATTTTGGAAAGATGCTGTTTTGAATTATTCTGGTCTTGCACTGCCTGATACTTTATACGTTTTTAATTGACCTATATACTCGTAGGCACTGTAACAATTAGCTATATGGCCCCTTTTTCCTGGCATATATGTTTGATACATGCTTACTTTCCTTATTTTCATCTGGATTTCAGCCAGCACTGCATTAAAGCTCACACATAAAGAAACGTAAAGACTTTCTGCCACACAGAGCCTCAAAGTGCACTTTAACACATGCAAGAGACATTAGCATAAATTATGTGCTAGCGTTAGCTGGCTAATCCTTTATCCAGAATTAGCGCTTATAATGGCTCTGTCTCTGTTGTAGGAAGACCTAATAAATGTGGGCCAGCAATTAGAGGTTATCTCCAAAAGTTACGAAAAAAGTTTAAAGCTTATTCTCTTGAGGCAATCCGGACCTTTAATGGTTTGTGAACAGAGCACCTAGCTCTTTTCATCTCTATTTTCATGGTATTTGGTAGGCCCTATTCTATTCTATTCTATTCTATTCTATTCTATTCTATTCTATTCTATTCTATTCAAAAGTTTGGTGATTTTTTTTTTCTTAGTCTTAGCAGTCATTACTCCAATCTTCTTCAGTGTTACACAATCTAGCAGAAATCATTATGCTGATTTGCTGCTAAAGAAACATTTCTTATTATCATGTTGAAAACATTAATTCTGCTTAGTATTTTTGTGGAAACCGTGATGCATATTTTTCAGGATTCTTTGATAAATAGAAAAGTTAAAATGAACAGGATTCACTTTTATAACATTATAAATCTTTTTTTAATGTCACTTTTGAGCAATTTATGTCCTTGCTGAATAAAAATATTAATTTCTTTAAAAAAAATGTATTGACACAAATTGTTGAACAATATAATATAATATTATATTATATTTAGCGCTGTCAAATCAATTAATCGCAACATAAAAGTTTATATGTGTTTATATATATATATATATATATATATATATATATATATATATATATATTACATACTGTATGTATATGTGTGTGTGCCTGTCCGTGTATATGCATACATATGTGTACACGCATACATAAATTATATATATATATATATATATATATATATATGTATATATACATATATAAAAAACACATATAAACGTTTATGTTAGATGCGATTAATCACGATCAATCAGTATGACAGCACTAATTATATTATGTTATAAAAATCACTGCTGAAAAAGTACTTTAAACAAACAAACAAATAAATAACAACAACAAAAGAATCCTAATTTTGGAAAATAATGACACAGTTTGTAAGTCCGGGAGTCTTTGAAAGCCTGGAATACCGCAGATATCTCAGATATTTTTCCTCTTTCCTTTGCTCCACTATTTATAAAAGCTATCAAACATACTGTCCTGTTTTTATTTCACTGAGCCTTAAAGCCTGTTCAAGCCATTTTGACCTTTAGTTGCTATATACAGTGTGTCAGGAACAATATCATAATTTTAAATGATAAAATCCAGATACAGAATCAATGAGCACGAGCGGAAACCGTTGGTGCACAGTGCAATCTTAAAGTAGGGCCCTTACTTGGTAAACTGAACACCAGGGCCACACTTAGAAGATTATTTGTCATCTAATGTTAGTCTACCCTAAACAATTACCTTTTTTTTTTTTTTTTTTACAAATCACCATGATTGTTTAATGTAGAGTAAGGTATCTGCCACTAGAGGCAGCAGTGTGGAGAGGGAGTGATCTGGACCTTGATCAAAGTTACTTTTTATCTTTTCCACAAATGTGCTTCTTTATAGACACATTTGCTTCATTGATATATAAATGTATATACAGTATATATATATAAATTGTGTGTGTGTGTATGTGTGTGTGTGTGTGTGTGTGTGTGTGTGTGTGAAATCTCCCATACCCTTTTATAAGGTTGCAAAATTCACATTTAAAGGAACACTCCATTGTTTTTTTAAAATAGGTCTTATTCACCGTCTTTCCTACATTTAGATAGGTGGGTAAACGCATTTTTGTCTCAGTGCATGCATTGTTTTAGTTTGGAAGCGGCACCGATAGCTTAGTTTAGCATAATGAATGGAATCCTTTGTTGCCAGCTAGCATGTCATGAGTAAAAGTGATAAAAAAAAAAAAAAAACCAATTACTACTTGTGGCCTGCGTATTCACAACGAATACAAATAGCAATGCAGATTAAGGCTGAATCCCAATTCTCTGTCTTACCCCTTCCCCTCTCCCTACCCCTTCGTCTTACCCCTAGCCCTTACCACTCGAAACCGAGTGGTAAGCGCTAGGGGTGAAAACATACCCCTATGAAATGAGACCAGTAACCAGTCGGGATCCGTTTGAAGCTGAATGCATGACATGCAAAGCTGGCACATACGTGTCAGTGTCAAATAATGTACACATAATGAATGGCGACTGTAGAAAGCAAAAGCCGAATCCCGGACATTTTGGGCGATCTCGAAATCATGCATGGAGTCAATTCAAGACTAGTCAGAGAAATGCGGGACTGATTGTGCAAATCAGCAATGTATCGTCAGCATAGCCTAGCGTAGCAGACTAGCGATTCTTAAAAACGTTAAAAAACGTTTCAATTAACAACATGGTTGCAAATATATATGTACATGACTATGTAGAGCACGAAACAAGACTGTCATAATTTTTCAATCAATCATTTAAGCCGAAAATACTTACATTTATGGGACTCTCTTGATAGCCCTACCCCCTTACTGTGCGTTCACACCGCCGCCGACTTGAGCTTCCAAAGTTACCGGAAGTCATTCATTTTCAATGGAAGCTGGCTTCTCTCAGCTGCAAGGAGCGTCAAATTCCTCGGCGTCGCGTTTTGGGCGTTTTGAGCGTTTTGAGCGTCAATCTGAAAGTTGAGAGAAGCTCAACTTTATGGTAATGAGCTATGACGCGGTTCAGCGGCAAGCAGCGGCAAAACGCCAGCAACCAATCGGAATAGACGTCCTTCGCGCTGGCTGATTCCGGAGAAACATACGATGTAAACTTTTGTTCCTACCAAAACATTAGTTCCGAGAAAAAATTATTAATTGCAGAGTTTAACCATCATAGAGTGAAAGTGTATCATTTGCATGTGTTTTAAAGTCCTGTCAGCTTGACAGGGCATAAGAACGAGCAGAGAGAGAGAGAGTCCCGGCCGCGCGCGCGCTTACTCACCCGAGCGCTGTCTTGAATGCAGCTCTCTCTCTCCCTCGCGCATATTAATCAAAATCAATTGATACGATGGTGTCGAAAAAAAACTCTCCAGGGATGAAATGTTTTCTGTGCTGACAAATCTTGCGCGATATCCTAAATTGCCGAATGCATTGCTTGTTTTTTCTGTTTACATTTCATGGTGTGACACTTCTCTTCTCCCATGATCGAACACAGAATGCTGCTACGTCAGAGCGGCCAAAGCGTCAACAAGCTTCCTCGTACTTTTTGACAAGCGTCTTTGACTGGGCGACCAGAGCTTCTTTGCAGCTCAAGTCGGCGGCGGTGTGAACGCACAGTTAGCCCTACCCCTAGATCAAAATGAGAATTGGGATAGCCCTTACTCTCACTTGAACGTGCAAATCTAAGGGGAAGGGGTAAGGGGAAGGGGTAAGACAGAGAATTGGGATTCAGCCTAAGACTAGGCGATTTCCTAGGCAAATATTGACTTGGGACTATATTGGGGTGAAGCACAGGCGAAGCACTGCTACTTGGGCGCAGAGATATCACACTCACCACCAGTTCATGTTGACTCTCATCCTCACGTCCTCGGGCTGTTGAGTGATTGCAACCTCCTCCTCCTGTCGTTCTATTTCCAAAGCACGCAGCTCGTCTTCTGAAAACTCTGGTACATAGAGGTATGGTTCTGGCTCTTGACTGTCTGAGAAGTCACCCTCCTCGTCTCTCACAAAATCCGCCATGTTCATCGCCATTCACTATGTCTACTGTAGGAAAAATAGCCGGCTAGTATTCACGCTGGTATGTTGACGGAAGTTGGGGGATTTCAGGTGTTGTGTGATATCTCTGCGCTCAAGTAGCAGTGCTTCGCCTGTGCTTCCCTCCAATATAGTCCCAAGTCAATATCTGCCTAGGAAATCGCCTAGTCTTAATCTGCATTGCTATTTGTACTCGTTGTGAATACACAGGCCACAAGAAGTAATTCGTTTTTTTATTTTTTATCACTTTTACTCATGACATGCTAGCTGGCAACAAAGGATTCCATTCATTATGCTAAGCTAAGCTATCGGTGGCGCTTTCAAACAATGCATGCACTGAGACAAAAATGTGTTTGCCCACCTATCTAAATGTAGGAAAGACAGTGAATAAGCCCTATTTCAAAAAACGGTGGAGTGCTCCTTTAAGGGTACAAAGTCCTCATCTTGCATAATCACATTCAGCATATTGTAACTCATGGGCCAGTCGAGGTTATGTGCTTGCTGTAATTCACTCACCACTCATGCTCCAAAAAAGGAGGAAAGGATAAAAAATGCAATGTAATTTGTAGGTAACATTGTTATTGAAACTGATCACACCAGAATGAATCTCATCCTTCCACATCACTTTCAAAGCATTCCTGCAGTCTCAGAGGAAGCTGAAACTGGAACCATAAAGAGATACTGGGGCCAAGCAGCATGGTATGTTTTGGAGCTGTTCCAGGGTTCTTCCTAGACTCACATAGACATACTACACACATAAGAGAGCAGGAGGTGCTCTTATAAAGCTGCGGTTCACTGAATCTGTCCAAGCCCCACAAAGTGGGTGGTGAGGAGCAAAAGCCAAAGCTGAATTGAAGCATTGATATAAGCAGTTATACACTTAAAGGGACAGTTCACCCCAACATTTTAAGTTTTTTGGAAATGACCTTTAATGGAGTGTAATAAAGCTGTTTGAAAATCAAGTTTCAAGTATAAAGTTTCAAAGATCGTTGTGCATGATAAATGGAGTTATTGTCTCTCAAATGAAAGAACTGATATACCTGAAACGAATCGTCAGTAATTCCAGCCTTAATTCCTGCGTGAACCTAGGTTTGTAACACATTTGCATAATGCCAGTCTATGGTCTTCATTTGCTGCCTGCAAACAACACCTACTTTGACTCACCCTCAAACACTAGTTGTAGCTTGGGCCTGGATGACTTTGGTTCGTGTTGCCGACATTTTTGTGTTTTTGCGCTGCGACAGCAAATCCACTTTACATGCACTTCCAATGGATGAGGACTCAGGCTCGAATTGGTATGGTGAAGCTTAAACCTTCGTTACTGTTTGTTTACTGTTTACTGTTGTTACTGGAAGCCTCCGGAGCTGAAATTCAGAAATGGTAATCGCCGTTTCATTTCCGACACGCACTGTAAGCTGTAGACCAGTCAACAGATTGAGACATCTGACCAATCGACTCTCGGAAAGACGGGGTTTAGAGAGACATAAACCTTTATCGAACCATTTTAGACACTGAGAAAAGAGGTGATGCTGCAGTGTATATTATGAGAAAATTAAAGTGTTTTTGACTTTGAATGCATGTTAAACAAAACTAGGAACCTTTAAAAAAACAAAAAAACCCAGAATATGAGCACTTTAAATCCTGTCAACATTTACATGCACAGGAACAAACTTCACCTGTTCATTTAATTTGTCATTGATACTGATGACAAAAAGTACAAAGCATGAATAAATGAATACATGAATGACATAAAAACACCTTTGAGTTGAGTTCTTTGAGTTGATTATCAAAGAAATATGGTGAACAGAGAATGTCACATGATTGAGTTGTACAGACCCACAAAATATTTTCTCATCTGTGCATATAAACACACTCCCAAGGTCAGAGTCTAAGCAAGGTCACAAAGTTCCCATCCAGGCATTTAACATTCCTCTTCAAACAGTCAACCAGATCAAACATAGACATGTTCACAAGGACAGAGGTTCAGTTAAAGCAGAACACAAGCCTTTTATTCATCTTGTAAAGCCTATCAAGGCTGATTCCAATGTCCATCCTTGCTTCGAGTGACAGTTTATTTAGAATACCCAATTGCACATCACTGTGAAGGGACCATTTGGTTTTAATAGAGAAGTTTTTCACGTGCCTCTTTTCATCTAGTAGCCAATGAATTCCAATAAGTTTTTTTAGGTTTAACTGTGTTTTGAAAATGACTTTCAAAGAAGGATACAGTGAAACATTTCAAGCTAATCCAAAAAGCAAACTGGATTTACAAATAAGATTCTTTTAATCCACCCACTGAAGAGTTTTAAGGGATCATATTCTGACCAAAGGATGTTTGAAGTGTTTTATGGTACTTTCCAGCAATTGGATAGCACTCAGAGTGCATTCATATTAAGCTAATGAACAGGATTGCAGCCACAGAGAAAGAAAGACAAAGGATAAGACAGGAGGAAGAGCAAAGAAAGAGAGATTTGAGCATTCGGTCAGCTGGTATTAGTTAATAAAGATTATGCAGCAAGAGTGATGCTGACATCACTGAATAAATGCGTTTAGTTGGACACTGTAAATACATAATATCACATAAATGTTCATTTAGCTATATTACTTAAATTCACTGTATTACATTTCATGAAATATAAACAATTTATTTAATTTTCATATGATGGTATATAACCAATAATCATTGTTGCCTGTTTCCGGTAAAAAGTGATTTTCAAAACCTTTGCATTTTTGTTAAAATATGTTGTTAAATTATTTTATTTTATTTGTTGTAACATGGCTATGGCACCTAATGGTGTGGATTCTGCCTCATTGAACACAATATCAGTGTCATTGTGTATTAGCAGTCAGCCATTATTAATTTATTCAGTGAGCAAAATATACTGAGATAAAACAACTTTTCGTAAGGTTGTGTGATCTCAACATGAGGTGATCCGCTCCATGTAAAATAAAACTTAATTTGTAAGGCCAATAATATGACAAGATTCTGTCATGTGAGTGTGTACACAATTGTTATACATATTTATAAAAAAAGTGCAATTCAGCTATTCAGGGGTTAAAATCCTTCAGTGTGTCTTTAATAGTAGCAAACACGTGAAAAGAGGCGTAAATTAACAGTCATGATTTCGGCTTTAGCTAAAATCTTGAAACAGGCAAGACGAAACAGCTTGTTCAGCTCTACTTTACTCAAAAATGTGTACTTATTTATTTCCTTATTATGAGTATGAGAGATTTACTGAGTCAGGGGAAAAGCTGATTACACAAAATCGGGATGTCTTTATGTTTGTTTTCCCTCTTTATCTCTCTCTCCCTGCAAAAAGAGGTTAATAGGTCACGTGGGATTATAGATCAGGACATACTGCTCGCAATGGCAAAAACCTATGACTAAACAGCACTGACGTGAACATCATGGCATGTGCAACAAAATCTGTATACGCTAATATGCAAGTTTCTTGTCTTGAGATTTGTGAAAAGCTTAAATGGATAGTTCGCCCATAAATGAAAATCACTTGTGAAGCAAACACAGTTGAGCTTCTGTTTACCATATTTAATGTAGCCTACTTTATGTATGCGCGTTTATATAGTCTTTTCAGAAGACTTAGATTAAATTGCTCGATTCATATTAATTATTTTTACAATGTCTTTATGAACTTATTGAAGCCTATACATTTTGGTAGCGTGGACTTTCAATATATGGGCAAAAAATTATGAGAGAATATTTAAAATATCTTCATTTGTGTTCCGGAGATGAACAAAAGGCAGTGAAGTGAGTAAATGATGAGAGAATTTAGATTTTTGAGTGAATTATTCCTTTAAAGAAGCACATGTACAACCTAAAAATAAAATAAAAACTTTACTTGAAGCATGGATTAAATTGCTCGATTCATATTTGTTGTTTTTGTTGTTTTTACACCTGCCTGCCTGCTGGAGTACCCATGATAAACACCAGCGGGAACTCCATTTCCCATAACCCATTGCCTGGACTGATTACTGCCACCTGTTTTGTCATTATCTCATTTATGTTTGCCTATTTAAACCCTGTGTGTTCATTCACTCATTGCAAAGTGTTTGTGTTATTTATGTTACACTGCGGTCTTGGTCTTGGTCTTGGTCTTGGTCTTGGTCTTGGTCTTGGTCTTGGTCTTGGTCTTGGTCCTGGTCTTGGTCCCTGGATTTCACTGCTTGCTTGTGCCTGGGTCCTTTGTTATTCTCTGGATAGTTTTCTGTGTGGGTTTGACCTTATGCTGTTTTATTACAATTATGGATTCCTCCTAATAAAGCTGCATTTAGATCTTCCACCCGTGTTTCAGCGCAGTATGTAACAGCTGTCTTATTAGAATGACTAATTCATTAACATGCAGTCTATAATGAATTGATCAGGGAAATAAAGAGAGAAATTTTTGACAATGATTTCAATGAACATGAAAGATCATTCCTTGTTTTCAATGAACATGAAAGTAAAAGAGACAAGTTTATTGCAAAGCCATAAAGAGATTTATTGTGTTGCAGAATTAAAATGCTTGTCACTTTCTATGCTGCATTACATTGAAATGAAGCTGAATAGTCTTTTTTAGTGAATAGTCTGAATAGTGACCTTTATTAGTGTCATCTGTTCAGTCAGACAATATCACACAATATATCCATTAAGTTCGATGTTGACAGCAATGCTCGCCACTAACCAATTGCAACAAGTACAATTACAATTAATAGTCATGTAATGTCATATACATTTGTCAATTAGAGACTAAAAAGAATAAACAAGCAGAAACCAAATTTTAAAGTTCATCAGAGTCTATTCAAATACAATAGTATTTTGTGGAGAAGCTGCATGTAAATTGTATTCAGTTGATAAACGTATATTTCTCATGTGTTTAGTCCAGTCATTTTAAGCCAAAATTGGGGTCAACCTTGAACAAATTGCAACAGAAGCAAACTCAACTGATTTTGTATCCTCAATATGTCCTGAGTAAGAAAAAAAAAACCCAGAAGAATCCCATATGAGGAAAGTTTAGAAAAAGACCCAAATATAGCCTATTCACGCATTCATTCTTTTTCTCACGTGAATACGGTAAAAATTTTAACCTTTAGCTATCACCATGAAAATTACTGAGTTGATTACTTACATCAAGACAAACAAAAAATGTATTACAAGTTTTTTTTTATTGTTTGTTTACATGGACAAACGGTGCATAATCTAATTACATATGTGTTAATTTGCATAAATACCACAACAGATCTAAACATTGGGTCTAGCCAGGCGAAAATGTCTTGTTGAATCTTGTTGACATATAACAGTAAAATACTTAATGTTAAGGTCTGAATGGAACCCATTTAGGCTACCCATGAGCATTAATAGAGGCAAGAATAAGTACTTTAGAAACCAGCCTTTATTAATTTTTAAGAGATTGAGTTTGGGGCTGGGTCCGTGGGACTGTTTCTGGGGGACGAGTCTGAGGGAAGAACAGGAGACGTAAGGAGAATGCAGAAGACAAAAGGTAGGTAAAATAAAAAGTGAACAAGACATTTTCGCCTGGCTATACCCAATGTTTAGATCTGTTGTGGTATTTATGCAAATTAGCATATGTAATTAGATTATGCACCGTTTGTCCATGTTAACAAATCATTTAAAAAAACTTGTAATACATTTTTTGTTTGTCTTGATGTAAGTAATCAACTCAGTAATTTTCATGGTGATATCTAAAGGTTAAAAATTTTACCCTATTCACTTAATATTCACTTAAAAAATAATGAATAGGCGTATGAATAGACTATATTTGGGTCTTTTTCGAAACTTTCCCCTAATGGGATTCTTCTGGGCTTTTTTTTTCCTTACTCAGGACATATTGAGGATACAAAATCAGTTGAGTTTGCTTCTGTTGCAATTTGTTCAACCTTTTTTTCATAAAATGACTGGACTAGTTCATCGACTGAGAGCAAAGAGGGGGTTGGGAGAAAAAAATACAGATAGTTCACACACTGCAATAGGGGCTGCTTGCTGGAAGAAACGGAAAGACAGATGGAATCAAATGAAAAAGGAGAAACAGGGGTCACAGTCACTGTGCATCAGCCTCTGACTTAAATGACGTGTTCTGTCAGGGAGGTTTGTGGTAGAAGGCCAGCGGTGAGAAAGTCCTCTCTCGGGTCATAGAGGATTTGACTGGCAAAATGAGAGAGATGTTGCTAAGTTGCACTCTCAAATATACAAATCTACTTCCACATCAGGTGAATGCCATGTTCCTCACTTACTTTCGGAATCAGGAAGTCTCAATACGGCATTGAAGCGCTTTTAACATGCAAGCGAATTGAGGTTTAAAGGAGAACTCCGGTCAATTTTAACATTGAGCTAATTTTTTTGTAAATTTGGAGTGCTGTCAGTACAGAGAACAACGACAAAAATCGGTGTTGCCTACACCGTGTTATCCTCTTTTTAAAATTTGCACCCTGTTGACTTCAATGGGGCAAGTTTTAAACCTGCTTTTAGCCTCTTAACATCCTTGAAGTGCCCAGCCATGTGAGTGATTCCTTCAGAGTCAACACGCGGTGAATCTGACTGCAGTAGATGTGCAAGATATGAATAAAAATGATGTTATTTCAGCCAGCGCACATACCTGTATTTACATCCTGTTTTCGGTCGAAGTCCACAGTAGTCGATTGTCGAGTTCGGGCGCATGATCGTACGTACTAAACTTATGCGCGTGAACTCGACAATCGATTACTTTGGGCTTCGACCGAAAACAGGATGTAAATACAGGTATGTGCGCTGGCTGAAATAACATCATTTTTTTATTCATATCTTTCACATCTACTGCAGTCAGATTCACCCGCATTCACTATGAAGGAATCACTGACATGGCAGGGCACTTGTAATGACACATCAAGGATGTTAAGAGGCTAAAAGCAGGTTTAAAACTTGCCCCATTGAAGTCAACAGGGTGCAAATTTTAAAAAGAGGATAACACGGTGTAGGCAACACCGATTTTTGTCGTTGTTCTCTGTACTGACAGCACTCCAAATTTACAAAAAAATTAGCTCAATGTTAAAATTGACCGGAGTTCTCCTTTAAGTCTCAGCTGGCTAAGGCCGGCGACTTCAATGAGAGGGACATCAGGTTTTAGCTGTGCCTTTGGAGCCAAACATCGTTTAGTTACCACTTCAAATTTGCTCATGATTATTTCAGGAGTGAAATCGGGTTAGACGAGTTACATCATCATTCAAAGATCCCAGATGCAGCAGGCATGAACGCAGCGTGCGTCTGATAGCTCCGCTGATGATTGGAGGAGAAGTTACACGGTTTAAGCTTAAAAGCACTCTGTTTCCTGTCCCATCCAGGCCAATGGTTGGCGTCTCCAGGGAGAAGGAGTACTTTGAATGTTATTTTTAGGATCAGAGAGCTCATTTGCTTTTCCCAAGGTGAACAGCGAAGCCCATCTGATCCCGACGACGGCCCTTCACGTGTCTGGCTGTGACTTGGTGTCAGACAAACACATGCAGGAAAAATATACTGACTGCTGACATATATGAGAAAGAGACAGAGATGAACAAAATACAGAGTGTGATTTAAAAGGGACTTTCAATATGTGGAAACATAGCCTACATTTACTGATAAAAAGTTATAGAATGATTCATCAAGGTAATCATTTTGGTACAGGCCAATGACTGGACGGCCACTTTTTCATATCCGATACAAATACCCATATTGCAGCCTTGCAGATAATGATGCCAATCCAATACTGGTATATTGTTTTTCTTTGATCAGTTTCGAATATCTATACCCCATTAACTTGCCAGTGCCACCCACTTCTTCGTTATACATAACGAGAACATAAAAACAAAACAGAAAACACAGAATACACATAGAATATTATAGTTTATAAAATTCATTCACATATATACACTCACCTAAAGGATTATTAGGAACACCATACTAATACTGTGTTTGACCCCCTTTCGCCTTCAGAACTGCCTTAATTCTACGTGCCATTGATTCAACAAGGTGCTGAAAGCATTCTTTAGAAATGTTGGCCCATATTGATAGGATAGCATCTTGCAGTTGATGGAGATTTGTGGGATGCACATCCAGGGCACGAAGCTCCCGTTCCACCACATCCCAAAAATGCTCTATTGGGTTGAGATCTGGTGACTGTGGGGGCCATTTTAGTACAGTGAACTCATTGTCATGTTCAAGAAACAAATTTGAAATGATTTGAGCTTTGTGACATGGTGCATTATCCTGCTGGAAGTAGCCATCAGAGGATGGGTACATGGTGGTCATAAAGGGATGGACATGGTCAGAAACAATGCTCAGGTAGGCCGTGGCATTTAAACGATGCTCAATTGGCACTAAGGGGCCTAAAGTGTGCCAAGAAAACATCCCCCACACCATTACACCACCACCACCAGCCTGCACAGTGGTAACAAGGCATGATGGATCCATGTTCTCATTCTGTTTACGCCAAATTCTGACTCTACCATCTGAATGTCTCAACAGAAATCGAGACTCATCAGACCAGGCAACATTTTTCCAGTCTTCAACTGTCCAATTTTGGTGAGCTTGTGCAAATTGTAGCCTCTTTTTTCTATTTGTAGTGGAGATGAGTGGTACCCGGTGGGGTCTTCTGCTGTTGTAGCCCATCCGCCTCAAGGTTGTGCGTGTTGTGGCTTCACAAATGCTTTGCTGCATACCTCGGTTGTAACGAGTGGTTATTTCAGTCAAAGTTGCTCTTCTATCAGCTTGAATCAGTCGGCCCATTCTCCTCTGACCTCTAGGATCAACAAGGCATGTTCGCCCACAGGACTGCCGCATACTGGATGTTTTTCCCTTTTCACACCATTCTTTGTAAACCCTAGAAATGGTTGTGCGTGAAAATCCCAGTAACTGAGCAGATTGTGAAATACTCAGACCGGCCCGTCTGGCACCAACAACCATGCCACGCTCAAAATTGCTTAAATCACCTTTCTTTCCCATTCTGACATTCAGTTTGGAGTTCAGGAGATTGTCTTGACCAGGACCACACCCCTAAATGCATTGAAGCAACTGCCATGTGATTGGTTGATTAGATAATTGCATTAATGAGAAATTGAACAGGTGTTCCTAATAATCCTTTAGGTGAGTGTATATATATATATATATATATATATATATATATATATATATATATATATATATATATATATATATATATAAGTGAATGAATTTTATAATCTATATATTAATATTTATCATATATTATGCTAAATAATATTGTATTGTAAATATATATTATAAATAATATTGTTAACTAGGCTACTGGATAGGCCTACAGCAAATTTACAGTAACTCCAGTGAAAATCTTAAATCCAATAATAATTTGGTAAAATTGACTGCTCTTACTGTTACATCTGGTAAAATCAAATTACTATTTGTGTTACAAGAGTGTCAATGTTCTTAAAATCTAATGATTAATTGTGATTGTGATTTATTAATATGTTTGTGAGTTATTATTATACATGATACTATTACGTGTTATTTTTAGAACATAGTAGCCTACAATCAACTTGGTTGTTTAAGTAATTTCAACTTATATTACATTAAACTGACTTGAAAAAAATGAGTTGAATGTTGTATAACATAAAAAAGTAGAAAATTGCTTAACTCATTTTACTGAATTAAAGAAATGATAGATAGATAGATAGATAGATAGATAGATAGATAGATAGATAGATAGATAGATAGATAGATAGATATTACTTTATAAACACTGTTTTGGGAAATTTGGCACAATACTTTCAGTACAATAGACATGATAGGCAGGTTGAACCAGATTAAAAGGATTCATGGGGTGAACCATTCAATTTCTACACAGACCGACACTTTGGGCAAACTGACAAAACTTGTTGTGCAAGAGTGTATGCAATAAGGAAACAACTCCTGTCTTTATAAACAGCAAGTCTTAAACATAACAAAGACAAAACTACGTTTGAAAATCTTTCATGATTTATGGCTAAGGCCCTGTACTTTGATTCTGGAGATGTTATCAATTCATCTCATTAACCAGTTTTATATGCTGCTGATTATAGCCTTGAAAACAGTCCAGGTGCGATTATTTATAAATGTTGATGCTTGTATGTATTTATTGCCGGCAATTTTACGATTTATAATGAGAGAGACATTTAATCAAGAGTTTACAGAAATTGGCATAGGTTCGTAAAAATATATACTTTTTTCTTAGACGGGCTTTAGGACCTGGTGACGGGCGCAGAGAGGATTCCCTTCAAGAGTCCGAAGGGAAATAGTGCGCATGCGCGCACGTTACGCTCGCTCCATCCCTAGTCGCGAGCAGGCAGAACAGGACAGGAGAAATATATGACAACAGACGTCAACGCTGTACCTGTTTAAAGGAGCCGTGAACTAGGAGGAAACGCTCACCAACACAGTCTGTGTGCCAAGGAAAGCTGCGGGAATTGTACTTAGAAGTGTTTTAGAATATATTAAACTAAGCGTAAGACTTAAAGAAGTGTAGTTAAAGAGGTTTATGAAATTAAAACACAAGCAGATGAGCGCAACCAAGAGGATTAAAGGGGGAAGGATGTTAAGAAGATGAGGAAAACAATACAGGCTAATTAGGGAAGTGGTCGGACCGGGAATTTCATTTAGTGAACAGCCGGACAATGGCTTGATTTTGTTTTTTCTTTCTTTTTTTTTTTGGGCTGCGAGGAAGCTGCATTCATGACCGAGGGGACGGAAAAGAAACTTTACCGCGCGTGCGAGGGATATTTCATTCTATGAAACTATTTCGTTTTCTCGTCTGTCAGCGGAACCACCTGTTTCTGGACGGATTTGATTGATTCATCATGTCCAAAGTGGTACAGAAAAAGAATCACTGGACCACCAAAGTTAACGAGTGCACGGTTTCTAAGGACGCCCGTGGCGAGCTGAACGTGCAGCTGCTCGGCGGTGCGGAGAATGGGGAGTTCGCCTATATCGGACACGTTAACGGGAATGCCGTACAGTACAGAAATGGGAAAGTGTCCGAGGGGGAATTAGTTCTGGAAGTGGAGACGCTCTCTGTCTCTGGATTGCCTCTATATGATGTGCTGACAGTGATCAAGAACTGCAAGGGACCTATTAGGTTGAAAACTGTGAGGCAAGGTAAGAAGAGTGATTTGATCTCACTTTTGTTTTTTCCATGTGATGCATTTCCTGTAAACAAATCATCAAGGAATCAACCAATCAACGGATTGCTTTCCAATAACCAATGGGTTTATTTCTTTTTTGAAACTATACTAAATAACTACACTGCAACAATTATAATAACTACATAATATATCTTAGTTGTTGCTAAAATTCACTGGCAAAGTCCAATTTTTTACATTCCTCCCTAAAGAAAGCCCTGAGCTTTTTATTTATTTATTTATTTATTTATTTATTTATTTATTTATTTATGCCATTACATTTATGCATTTTGCACATTCATTTTCATCTTTGTTTTCGACTTTATGTAGCCTAATGCATTTCTCACTTCAGAATGAACGAATCTCGATTCTTAAGCATGGTGAAACTTTTTGCCCCAGTTTAAGTTGCAATAAGTGTAACTTGACAAAATCCATTTCACAGAAGGTCAGATAATGCTGAACACCCTTTGCAGCTTTGATAAGTTTAAAGCACGACTCAAACAAATCACATGTGATGCAGTTCTTCACATTTCTAAGCCAATTCGTTATTTTTTTTTCACTTGACTCCTTTATGAGGAGTTGATGAGTGAACCGTGATTCCCAGGTAAAGGCACTACAGACTGTCTATTGTGCTGAAGCGGTGGTGACTCCCCACAGGGCTCTGCCTCATCACATGGTTTGAGTTATGCTTCTGCCTATTTCACCAAATGACTTCAGACAATATCAGGAAACCAGCCAATCAACTCGGACTGCATTCCCAGAGCACCACTGGGCCAGGCTCCAGCTCGCTCTCACTCTCTCTCATACACATTCTCCTCATATACATTCTGGTGTTGAGTTTCACTGTTTATAATCTATCATGCTGTCTGGGAATTCTTTGTTGTATCCAGCCTTAATTATGAAAATGTTTTTGGCAACAAATGCCATCTGTGTTTCTGTGAGTTTGTGAACAAAAAGTCATTTTTTTTTGTCTCAACAAGCTGATGATCTCAAACTCTCCCATTCTTCAGACTTGTAGGATGAATAATTGATATGAAATGCATTAAGCTGAGCTTGAAGTGCATTTCTTGTGGACCAAGGCTCTTGTTCATGTAAGCACCTGTGGGTCTTCACGTGGCCTTGTTCATTTGTGTGGGACATTATTATATACAGTGTCTAATCATGAGCACACAGCCCATCTATAACCTTCGGCACAGTTAATGCAGCGCTCAACAAATTCACTCATTAATCTTCATTGATTTTTACATTAAGACTCTCAGTCCTGTAGTGACCTCACTAACGGTCTGTGCCCCGGCAGCTCTCTCTGGAGGTAATATGTAATAGCAATACCTTTCAACGCTGTTGTATTGATTGATGGAACAAGCCTCTTCAGCTGAGAACATGTCAGCGACTCAGTGAAGTTGAGCTGAAAGTTACATGGGATGGCGGTTATGGACGTCTTAAAGTGGGGAAAATGTAAAAAGATTCATGGGTCAATCAATGACATGAAATGCAATTTGTATATACAATGACTTGAATAGATCTCTTCTATGATGGACGTGTTTTGCTATTCTGAATTCAAATATTTGAAATGGTTTTGTCCGCCAAATTAAAGTTACAAGGCAAGGTTAGTAAAATATCATGTAGTGTGACTTCCCAAAAACATAAATAATGCCATATTTTTCAAATTCTGAAATGTTTCGAAAAATATATTTTGAAACTTTTGAAAATATTAGGGATGCACCCAAATGAAAACTTTGTCCGATACCAATGACCGATAATTCTTTATATTTGAAAGCCGATAACCGATATATTGGCAGATAAATTTAAATCCAATTTTTTAAATAACTTTTGAGAGCCTGAATACAAAAACAAAAGTCTCACCATTAAAAGCCATGTCCCAAGCACACAATTATAATGTTCTCATTACAATTTTATGTAGCTTATACTACAGACTTACATGTTGCGCTTAACTGTATTTTTCTTTTTTTGAAGTGGCAAACAGTGCTCATCTGAAGCGTCTCAGCTGAAGGAAGTAATCCATTATTTATCGGCTTTAATATATCGGTATTATCGGCCCAATTTTCTTATCGGACCGATAACGCTAACATTAAAAATGAACATATATCGGACGATACAGATATATTGTGCATCCCTAGAATATATTGATTAAGATGTGTACATGTGTTCAAGTTTCAAGGAAAATTATAACTTTTTGATGGTTATACCACATGACATTTTGAAACTGAAACATTTGAAACTGAAAATAGTATTATCATTTTTCAGGCCATATGAAACAAACATGAATACAAATAGTACATTTATAAGAATAGGCTATGTGTTGTAAATGATATTTTCAAATCAAAAGATTTTTCTCTTTCTATTTTTTTGTGAAAACTCTTACATGGCTATTTTTTGTCGTGCTGTAAATGTGTGCATGCATACAATGTCCGTCCAGACTCCAGATGGACCGTTGACTTGTTGTTATCATGATGCATTTCACAGTAGGACAATTTATCCTGTATCAGATTTCTCCCATGTCTGTGCTCATTGTAAACAAATGCTGATCCTAGATCTGAGCTGCTTTCTGAAGGGGAGAATGACACACTGCTCTACATCCCTCTGTCTGGGTGCTTCTGTGTGGGATTTGACATCGAGCTGGATTTAGGCAGTGCCTGGGGAGAAAACGCATGTGTGCGTGTAATGTATTTAGCATGTTCACAGCCTCAGTTTGCACATGGATCATGCTAATCTACCCTGAACCATTAGAAAGGGGACTGTGAAATGCCATTAAGCCAGTGGTCAAGGGGTTACCAGCATAAAGTTATTCAGTATCTGGATCACATCAGGCTGTCGAGGCTGTGCCCTTACGTTCCGTATCCATTTTTATTGTTTACACAGTCAAATATCAATCCTGATGCTTTTCACATATATCAAACACAGTTCCATTTCATATATACATATTGTAGGTTTTTATATGGCCGGCTGATAGATTTACGGCAGTGTAAATTAGCTGAAGGGAGGGGTGGAGGCCTCAGTGGGTAGATTTCATGTGGAAGTGTTTATTTCCTTTTCCTGAGTTCAGTTTAAACATCTGTGTTCTTCAGGAGAAAGAGAGGAACCCACTCTGCTTCCTATCGCAGTCGGTGAGCCGGAACAACTTAAAACAATAAGGAAAGCTAGCCATTCTTTCAGTGCCTCAAAAAGAGGAAGGGACAATAAAGGAGTGAATGAATAACCAAATGATCTCAACCGCATGTTTGTGCATCCACCTATGGTTATGCAACAGCAATTTGTGTACATTACGACTAAGGCAGGGTTGCCTAATCCTGTTCCTGGGGATCTACCTTCCTGGAAACCTGATCAAACACAACTGAAACAGTTCTGATATAGTTCAGATCGTGCCACTATTGAGGAACTGTGAATTTGAGCTCAGGAAGGTGTTTTTGTGTTTCTTATAGAGATAACAAGACCCTGGACAAGGAGTTGTACACCATGCTTGGATAGGAAAGGACTGCTTTTAATGATGTTGTGGAGCACAAATCTTTATGACAGAGTGTCTTTTTTTTTTTTTTTTGCGATGTGGTCGGTTAAGTTCATTGACCTTGATGCCGATATCATTGATAAGCCTGTTAAAACAAGTCCTTATATAAATCAAGATATTTGGCCTTCTTCTCACTCAATCATTGACATTTTTTAAAATATAAGTTAGTAAGTGGAATTGGTTACACTAGTGTTTGTGCAGGAGGACAATTCCAGGGTAAAAGTGCTTTTCCCCCCTCAAGCTATGTATCCACAGGGAAAACTTCAGTCCAACTGGGCTAATGGGGTCTTGTGACTGACCTGTGGAGGATGCTGTAAAGAATTTCTTATTCACAGATCAAATTGGATTTTACTGTATCAGTATCAGAGAGCTATTTTTATTTTTTTACAACGGGACACATACTCATGTGAGGTGAGGTGTTTATCCGAGATCTCCCCCTCTGCTCTCCGACTCACAAAACTGTTGCTTTCTTGCTTGCTGTTTGAAAAGACACTCGTTGTGTGATGCATGACATGAAGCAAATTGTGTTGTTAATTGTGACTTTCTCAGAATTGTGACTTTATTTCATGCAATTCTAACAGTTTCATTCAATTTTGACTTTATATTGCACAATTGTGACATTATATTGCACAACGCCTACTTAATTTTTTTCACATTTTTCATAGAATTGCGAAAATTTCTTTTTTTGATATGTGACTTTACATTTTACAATATTACAATAATTGTGACTCTTTAATTCTGTAATGCAGTGTAGTCTTTTTCATAGTTAATTTTATTTCTTTATATCTTGTCTAATCTCACAATTACAGCTTTATGTCTCACAATTGGGACTTTATATCTCACATTTGTGATGTTTTTTTTTCTCACATCTGTATCTTTATATCTTTACATTTCACATGTGACACTACCTAAGTTTTTTTCTGTTGTATGTGTGTGTGAGTGTTGGAGGTCATAGTGATTACTTCCATTCATCTAAAGCCCCGGTTACCAAAGAGATGAGCAAACATTCAGCAGAATGTCAGATACTTGAGGCTGGTGTGTGCTCAGTGATGTGTCAACAGCTTACCTGTCTCAATAGAGGTTTCTGGGGAAAGCTTGGGGTGATTCTTAGATAAAACTCTTTCGTCTTTGTTTTGTCTGTCACATTTCTCAAGATATCACATTTACATACTCAAACATACTGATTCAAAACAACTTAAAACCCATGAAATCTGATATCTTTTTTTCCTCTCATTCTTATGTTATCTGGTCCCTTTCTCTATGTTGGGATGTTGTTTTTTTCTTTGTTTAATCTGGGCTTAAATAGAACTTTTGTTTACTGTTAAAGCAATTATTGCAATCCTCTTAAAACTTTTGTCACCTTTCATTCAGTGATACTGCCCCACATGTTTCACAACGTCACGGTCAAGGCATCCAACAAGCCATGCAAGTTTGGTTAGTGCTTATGAAAGTATTTTTTCATTTTTTTTTGCTCCAATTTTCCATTAGTTAGGCACTTAATTGTCACAGTCGGCCTCTCTTCGGCCAGCGAAGATCTCCTAGTCAGACAAGAACTGAAAGAAAGTGAAAGATGTGATTTCTGAATAAGCAGATAAGCTTGCGGTGAGTGATGGCTGTTAGAACATTACTCTTTTGCTGGATGGCTGAATAAATTATGATCTTTCAGTTGTTAATCTGGGAATCAAAAGTTTCAAAAGTTTAGTTACTGAGTAGGATTTTTCTCCATCTCTGGTCCTGTTTGCTTTGGGCTTGAACGGACACATATACATACACACAAAATTAAGTCTCTGCAAGTATTCTCCCGGTTATGTCATAAGTGATCAGTTGAGAAAGAAACCGGATGTTTCTTTTTCGGATGAATGTTTCTTTTTCTAATTTTGAGGAAGAAAGAATACACAATGTTTGGAAAACATTTGTTATGGCATTGATTCCTAACCCTGCTTTGAAATCACACACTACAGACTTGGACATCGATGAAAGTTGGAAAAAACCTGGAGAATATATCCTTCAGATAATATTATTTTAAGTGACGTCTGTGAGAGACTGGTTAGTGCAGGGAAGCACGATTTGATAGTTTCTCCTGCAGGGAGAAACGTTGCAGAAACATACTTGCGCACATCAGATGTTCTGATCAGCCATGCATAGCCACGGCTCTGCTGTCGTTGCCCTCTTTTCTTGATGATTTTCAGAGCAGTCTCTCACACAGGCACTAAAATGAACTTAACCTCGGGATAGTCCTGACTTGGTGTGAATAGTCAATCATTCCCTATATCCCAGAAGTCACCAATTAGCGTTTTGTGGTTCATGAACACTCATCCACTTCATTTTCTTTGTCCGGCTCAAATGTAAAGTTTATTATTTCTTATTAATTTTTTAGTATTTTTTGAGTATTGGGAGAATGCTATTGCTTTTTACAATAAGTATTCCTGCAGTGCACAATAGCATACAAGCCATATGGCTACTGAAACTCTAGATTTGATTGTCTGTTCTATAAAGAATTGTGTATTGGAACTTTTAAACGAATACCCTGTTATATTCAGTTGGATTATGCTTCATCATCCCAGGGACTCTGGAGAGGTTGCTGTGTGTGTCCAGCACGATGTGTTTTTACAGCACGGTTCTGTTCAGCCAAAGCCCAGGGGTCTGAATACACAGATCTCATTAAAGAAGAGGCCTTTTCTTTCTCTGCCTCTTCTCGTACGGCCTTATTACTGAAAGAGAGACGGCAAGAAAAAGAGTATGGGGTGTCTCGCAGAGAGTTCGGAGGGGGTCAGACTAGTTCAAGAGGATTTAGACAGGCTTTTGTTGTCAACAATAGCAGACAGACAACACACTGTGCCACTCCGGTGTCCGATATGGTCGGCGGCTGCCCATGGATCCTTCTTTGGTGCCTTCTTTTATTATGCTTTTCATGTAAGAGAGAGCCATGCATGAGCTAATCACTTTGCTCCTGCTCTTTTCAAGTACGTTTTCTTCCAAAATGCTAAATTCCAGAGATTTAAAATGTAAATTAATGCAACCTACATGTATGCATTAAAGGAGAACTCCGGTCAATTTTAACATTGAACTCATTTTTTTGTAAATTTGGAGTGCTGTCAGTACAGAGAACAACGACAAAAATCGGTGTTGCCTACACCGTGTTATCCTCTTTTTAAAATTTGCACCCTGTTGACTTCAATGGGGCAAGTTTTAAACCTGCTTTTAGCCTCTTAACATCCTTGATGTGTCATTACAAGTGCCCAGCCATGTGAGTGATTCCTTCAGAGTGAACACAGGTGAATCTGACTGCAGTAGATGTGAAAGATATTAATACAAGTGATGTTAATTCAGCCAGCGCACATACCTGTATTTTCTTCCTGTTTTCGGTCGAAGTCCATAGTAATCGATTGTCGAGTTCACGCGCGTGATCATAGGTAACTAAACCTATGCGCGTGAACTCGACAATCGACTACTATGGACTTCGACCGAAAACAGGAAGAAAATACAGGTATGTGCGCTGGCTGAATTAACATCACTTTTATTAATATCTTTCACATCTACTGCAGTCAGATTCACCTGTGTTCACTCTGAAGGAATCACTCACATGGCTGTGCACTTGTAATGGAGACACATCAAGGATGTTAAGAGGCTAAAAGCAGGTTTAAAACTTGCCCCATTGAAGTCAACAAGGGTGCAAATTTTAAAAAGAGGATAACACGGTGTAGGCAACACCGATTTTTGTCGTTGTTCTCTGCACTGACAGCACTCCAAATTTACAAAAAAATGAGCTCAATGTTAAAATTGACCGGAGTTCTCCTTTAAGTTTTGTTCTCTGATTTTCTATAGACATTCCCAAAATATATCAAAATGTCTCCTCAGAATAGTGTGTCTTGATGCACATGAATGTCATATAGATTTCAAAAGCTCCCTTTAGCATCGTACAATCAGTATACTATTCTCAAAATTAGGAACTGCTGTTTCTGGCAGTGTTATTGTTAACTAAAAAATAAATAAAAAACTTGCTTGAAAAGGAGTTTAGTTCGGAGACAGAGACTGATGTTTCAACAGGAGGCACATAAACGCCAACCCAACCGCACCGCACACACACCCACCCGTGGAAGGATGCACCCCACTTTCGGAAGGGAAAACACATCAAGCTATTGAATATAATAACCATGTGTTAGTATTTACAGAAGGAAGTCGGAATCTCTCCCACAACAAACCCTCCCGGAACATTCCGCCTCCGATATAAATAACCTTTTCTGCACATTTCAGTTATCAAATCAAAGAAATTTAGCTGTGATCGCTTTTTGTCAGTAATTATGTTTTTAATTAATTTCTCACACAGTAACACGCCGTTCTTGATTTCCAAACAAATCAGATCTTCAGTTTGAATTGCGAAAGCCTACATCTGCTACATTTCCAGCGTGATTCGAAACACTTGTGGTGCCGAATGTAATGACTGGAGCGTGTCGATTGTCTAAACCGTCCTGATGCCTTTTGTTAGCATGTTTATGGTGGGACGGAGGAGGGGTGTGTGTGTGTGTGTGTTTGACAGAACGCAGCTGTGGAGGTGAGGCTGCCATATGTTTACATTAGGATTTTTCCTGACAGCCACTGTACAGGGCATCTGTCATTATCCCCATTTTTGTTTTTCAATGAAATTAGGGATGTGTGCAATCTTGTACTAATTTATTGGGTTGGATTCTGTGCAGGATTTTCCTTGTTTGTGTCTTCTATTGCTGTGTAAGTGTGAGAAAGAGACATTGTACCTCTTATCAACACCCTTTTAATTGCTTTCTTTCACTGTTCATCTTCATTAATTAGACTTTACATGCTCTTCCGTTGTGTCTCTGGCTGTCTCTCTCGCCATGGTAACTGAAGTCATGGTGTTGTGATTTGAGTGGCGTTTATGTGACCGCGTGAGCTCAGCGCCGTCCCAATTGACGGGTCAGAGGCGCGTGCTCACACGCACGCACACATGCACACATTGTCTGTTGAGATCCATCATATTCTGCCTGCAGTAAGTCAGCAGGGTAATTTCTCTCTCTTCTTTGTCATCTACTCATACACTCATTGGTCCGATTTGTCATATCTTATCTGTGTTAATTTAATTTTAATTTAATTTTAAGCCTTGGCGTGAGTAATTTTATACTATGTGACGGGATATATCACAATGCAATTGTTTATAGTTTAAGTAACCATAACCATTTCGGATATTCCGGTGAAATAAATATTTTATTTTGGAACTTAGGAGCTGCAAACTAAAAAAACTAATTTTATTTCTAAACAATAAGCATGTTTGGCAAGGTAACATAAATTTTTTTAAAACAAAGAATCAAAATGTAATAAAATTGATAATTCTGATGCTAAATTCTGATTAGATACTTTTTTTTATTATATATTCTTCAAATGTAGGACATAAATATAGGCTAAATAAACAAATAAATAATTATACAGCAAACAAATATCAGCGCAAACATAATCAGGCCGACGTACAAGTCTTAATGTCGAACGAAAACTCAAAATTGCTTCAAATATTGTTGTACCACACGTTCTCACTTCTACTTTATCCATCTCTCTTCCTCAAACTTCATGGCAGAAAAGCGTGAAGACGAGGGTGGTGCATTTAACGTTTGATGCTATTCTTAACCCTTTAATATAGCAGCGTCAGTTTAAATTAGGCTGTATGGCACTGATTTACTGGCATGCCCTGTAATTGCACCGACAGCTTTAAAGGAGGCCATTCCTGGAGTCTGGTAGCCATTTTTTGAATCTGCACCTCTTTTGCTCTCTGTGGATAGTTGGGCGGGAATAATTTATGCTAAGCTAAAGGGCTAAAGTTGCCTTGCGGTGCATTTTTTTTTTTTTTTTTTCTGTCTGTTTTTCATTTAGGAAGGTTTTTTTCCTCTTTAGCGTCATGCTTTAGACCTCTTCTCCTTCATTACAGATGGAAAGAAAACAAAGTTGTCTTCAGCACCTCTGAGAGGAAGGGAGGAAGAGGCATGACGAACCAATTCTCTCCATCTGTCGCTTTTTTGTGGTGGAAAAAATAGTTAAGACTTTGAAGTTTTTTTCTTCTTAGGTCAATTACAAAGACGGAGACAAATTCTGATTCTTAGGAGTCACTCGGATTAGGGAGGAGAATTTGAGTAGTTCTTTCTCTCATTTGCACATTTCTCAGATCCTTTAGAGGTCATTCTCAAAATAGGTTTTGAGACATGACTTTCAAAATGTGTATGTGTATATATATATATATATATATATATATATATATATATATATATATATATATATATATATATATATATATATATATATATATATATATATATATATATATATTTGTTTTTTAACAGCTGACATTTGACCTTTTTACTAATCAACTGGGTAAGTGGTTCTTCCTATGAACTAGTTCACATATCCGATTGATTCAGCCATGCAATTCTGGTCTGTTTCTCATAAGTTATCGTATAATTTCAGAACAATTTACATTTATAGTTATATTTTTTTGTCCATTTTAGAGCTTCACAGAGGTGATCGTTATGAACTGTATTGTATGTCATTGTAAGGGAAAAGGTAACTGCATACTGTTTTGGAACGACATGAGCAAGAAATGACAGAATATTCATTTTTGAGTAAACTATATCTTTCATTTTATGAAGGCTTTCTGCTGCTTATATTTTACCCTCTCTCAGCATGTTTTGTTTGGAGAAGTTTACATTGACCTCATCTCATCGGTGGGCTCATATACACACGCAGACTCTTTCCTACATTACCTAATTGAATAAGTCCTGTTGCCAGGTATTGCAATTAGATGTCTCTGTGGAGCGCATTGTCCTCATTTGAAAAGTGCAGACTGCAGCATCTCTCCTTCACTCTTTCTTTTCAGCGCTTCATTTTCTCTGTCCCCATCGCATATCCTCCTTTTTTCCCTTTTTCATTTAACGTTATCCCTCCATCCCCTCTTGCACACTGGGATCCTATTTTTAGTGTGTCAGTAAACATCCAGCTTCACGCATTACCTCATCTGTTTGTACATTAAGGAAGGCCTCTGTTGGAGCCTAGTGGTTAGCCACATGTGCTCCAGTCACGTTGAGCCTTGGTGCGCATATGGGAAATTAAGGTTTGAGTTCTGCCACATATTTGTAAAAATATCATTCCCTGTTGGAGCTGGCCTAGTTGTTTATTACTAAAATTAGTATCATTTAGGAGTATCCTTAGTATCATTCTGTGGGGAGTTTGCGTTTTCTTTCCCTCCAAAGACATGCAGGCTAGGTGGATTGGATTTAACTTAACTATAAAAATCCTGGTCACGTTGAGCTTTGGTGCTCATATGAGAAATTCTGGTTTGAGTCTGGCCTGCGTTGTGTCCAAATCCCATTATTGGTCTCCCCTATAATTTCCTGTCCCTTAAATAGCGCTAATAATCAATAAATATTAGTGCTGTCAAATCAATTAATCGTGAATAATCGCATCTAACATAAAAGTTTGTTCACATAATATATATATATATATATATATATACACACATACACACACACACACACACACACACACACACACACACACACACACACACACACACACACACACACACACACACACACACACACGTATATAGGCCTACTGTGTATATAATGTGTGTATGTGTACATATACACAGACACGCACAAACACATACACAGATGCATACATGATATAAAGACACACATATATTATGTAAACACAAACTTTTTATGGTAGATTCAAATAATCACAACGATGAATCGATTTGACAGCACTAAAATAATAGCTTCATAATTGTTTTTAAATGTTAGTTATTAATTTATTTATCCACTTATGCTTTTTCAATCAGTTTTTCTTTCTGTAATATTGTTCTGCAACTCATAAATAACTGTAGATCAATTTTTGATGTGCAAAAATGTAAAAATCCATATATAGAGCATAATGAATAATGTAGAGGCTTTTAGATATTTAAAGGGCTATAACTAAGTCTCTGATGGTATTGTAAGTCAATTTGTTAGTACTTTGCTGAAATATACCCTGAGTAAAGTTCAAGAGCTGAGGTGGGGAAAATGTTTGGCATAAGCTGCATTCAATTTAATACTGTTTGCTGACTCAGATACTGCAGTGCTTGTGAAACACAGATGCTGGGAAAGTTTTAAGTCCAGTCAAAGACAACATGATGAGCCCTTTCTGTTGTTTAGCCCTGACCAATGTCACTTCCTCAGTATCATTTCCTGATTCCATTACTTCCTACCTTTTTGTGTTTGTCATATGTTTTCCTCTTCACTTTTTGCTGTGTCCTAGACTTTGTTTCTGGAAAAATCTTAGTGTGGTTGACACCTGATTCTGAAGTTTGGCTTCTTAAAGCAAATAAATGAGAAATGGCTGACTAAAATATCCACAGTGCCAGAAACTTCACCTGTTTGTGTAACACAGTAAAAGAGCTCTAGAATGTTCTGTTGGATGTTTATGTGTCTCCATGCCCTCTGTTTGTGCTACGCGCTCTGGAACTTCAGGAATCTCGTCTGACCAGTCTCTTCTGATGTTATCTCCCTTTTTCTGTCCTAGCTTTGTCTCTTGTGCTTAATAGTTCACATCTATTGTATACTGGAAGCTACATTCTACAAAATGCCTTTGAAGCAGATACACTTTGCTAAGATGTTGTACTTAAACATTTAAATATAAACCACTGAATTCCACTGGCTCATCCTTTAATCTTAAGCCTCAAATGGAGGTAATGGGGAGTAGATTGTGACTTTGCACTGGCTCTGACCAGCACTAATGTACATTCAAGCCTGAATACCAGAGATTACAAAACTGCTCCAGCAAACTGTGGACTGACTGCGTATGTAACACACCTGCTCTCTGGGCGGGACCTGTCAGACAGGTTGGGGTGAAACCGACACATATCTTCATTCCACCTGTTAACAGGTGCAAGTAGGTTCAGGAAGCAAACCTTTTTTGTTTAAGTGTCATAATGACAGGTTCAATTCAACATATCCGTTGCTGCACAATCTATTACACCATATGTAGATCTTTGTGGGTTAGATGACCATGTCAGATTGGATGCGATGCACTTTGACCTGAAATGTAATTTTATTTTAATAATTAAATTAAATTTTAATAATATAAATGATTGAATTATAATAATTTAATCAATTTTTAATAATTAAATTAAATTAAATTAATTTATTTTAATAATTTAATTTTAATAATTTTAATTTAATTTTAATTTTAATTTCATATTTAATATTAATACTTATTTAAATTAATAAGAATACTTTTATTTAATTTTAATAATTACATTTAATTTCATTTTAAGGTTAAATTCAAGTTACATTTTAAGATCATTTGAAGATCAATAGATAAAATGAAATCTAGATAACACTAAATGCGGCTGATTTTAACTCAACTGAATAAAATCATCTTGATGTTGTTATTATTCATTAAAACTACCATAAAACACGAGCATGCGGCCGTAGAAGTAGTTTTGTAAATCTTTACACTAGTTTGCATTTGAAGATCTTTTTTATCAAGAAACTTATAGTCCTGCATTTGAATTGCCTAAATGACTATTTCACCTTTTTCCAATCATTAGATTGGAGACTGAAATGTACACCAGACGAATGTAGTGACTGTATCACATTTGTGTGTTTTGTAAGTCACTCCAGTCCTCATAATAGGGTCAAGTGTAATTAAAGGGTTAGTTCACCCAAAAAATGAAAATTCTGTCATTAATTGCTCACCCTCATGTCGTTCGTTCATCAGACCTTTGTTTATATTCAGAACACAAATTAAGATATTTTTGATGAAATCCGAGAGGTTTCTGAACCACCCATAGGCAGCAACATCATTGCAACTTTCAAGGCCTAGAAAGGTAGTAAAGATATTGTTAAAATAGGCCATGTGACTACAGTGGTTCAACATTTAAAGTTATGAAGCGACGAGAATACTTTTTGTGCGCAAACCCCCCTCAAAATAATGACTTTATTCAACAATCTCTTCTCTTCCACGCCCTTTTCCTACGCTGTTGACGTAGTGTAAACAATACAGCACTTCCTGGTTCAATGTCAGAACGTCTGCTGCACAAAAAGTGTTCTCGTCGCTTCATAATATATACACTGTTCAAAAATATCTTAATTTGTGTTCCGAAGATGAACTAAGGTCTTACGGGTTTGGAACGACATGAGGGTAATTAATTAATTAATGACAGATTTTTCATTTTTGGGTGAACTAACCCTTTAAAATCACTGAAATATTAATGAGGGCTTTTGTTAATACTCTAGAGGGGGAGAAGCAGGTTCGGGACATTAGCATATTAACACTGCATAATTTCTGATAAAGATATTTTTTGTTCTTAATAATTTCTCCGAAGTGATTATATAACAGAAGAACATCTCTGCTTCTAGAATCCAGAAGGTAAAAGACAACAGCACAACCATTACATCAGCGCACAATTTCTCTGTAAAGCCACCCGAGTGGAGGCTCATATATTGATGTGAGGAGTGGACAGTCATCGGTCACATGATTTGAGGCTTTATGGCCCACCAGAGGGTCTTAATGGACTCATACACTGATTGATGTCAAACAGCCTTTCCTTTAGTAAGCATTGGCCAGCGATTCTCAATGTGTGATTCATGTATTAATAACACAGAATACATAGAACATTATGAAAAATTATCATTTTTATTTATAATAAAATAAAAAATATATATAAAAGTAAAACAAAATTATATATAAACTGTATACACACACACACACACACACACACACACACACACACACACACACACACACACACACACACACACACACACACACACACACACATATATATATATATATATATATATATATATATATATATATGTATGTATATATATATATATATATATATATATATATATATATATATATATATATATATATATATATATGCATATACATAGACTACAGCATGTATTTTAATGTGTGGATAGATCAATTTACTTGTTTTGAAACTAAAAATAATGGGCATGCAGGTTTGGAAAGGACACCGCTGGAGGCGTCCTCCATTTTGTGCAGCAACCGCTGCTGTGGATCCAGTGGTGGACTGTGTGATGTCATGCATTTCAAACACACACAGCCCTATTGTAAAGCAGAGCTGAGAAAATTATATTATGTTGAACTTCCTTTCTCATGTCCCAGCCATGAATTTGTGGTGGTTTTAATTGTGAGTTTTGCTTTGTAAGTTCCATGCAAGAACATTTTTAATGAGCGAGAGGGTTTTGCGGACAAGCAGGAACATCTCTGTGGAGGTTTGATTTCATTTTAAATGAAGAGCTAGCATCCAAACACACACAATGATTTTTCTACTATAAGGTATGAGGCCATTGTTTGCAAGACTGTTTTGACCTTTAGATGTTGTTGTAGTATTTACTCAATGCAGATGCCCTCCGGTAGGCCAGTGTAACGCAGACAGCTGAACCGGAGGAGGTGTGTGTTTCGTCTCTCTGATACAACAGCAGGATGTGTGCTGTCTTTTCATCCCTTCACTGGACTCGTCTGTCTCCCCGCCGCCCGCTCTGTCGGCTCTCTGAAGCATGAATCAAATATGTGCAGTCATCGTGTGTGTTGTGAGCCACGCTGGGCGGCTTTTCCCTGGAATACCAGAGGCAGAAACGTTTAGTTTACCTGTCCCACTGTGGTTTCCTTCCCCAAATGTCTGTGTTTATTGACCTGAGTTCATTTAGATCTGTTCTGTGCTTCACTAGAGCTGTGTTTGTTTTCATATGGTGACTTTGTAACAGGAAGACAAGGCTCTTTTCCAGCCTCTGTCTGTAATGAGTCACATGCTGCTGTCTGCCTGGAGATACCCATGTGTCCATCCCCTCATTATACCAGTGTGTCCCCCTCTCTCTCTCTCTCTCTCTCTCTCTCTCTCTCTCTCTCTCTCTCTCTCTCTCTCTCTCTCTCTCTCTCTCTCTCTCTCTCTCTCTCTCTCTCTCTCTCTCTCTCTTTCTTTCTTTAGCTTTTGTTTTGCATATATACCCTCTTTCGCTTGCAAATTTGATCTTTCTTTTTTCCTTTTCTTTCTTTCACTCTTGTTCTTTCTTTCTTTCGCTCTTTCATTCTTGCACGCTTTTTTCTTTCGGACTCAGTCTTTATTTCTTTTTCTTTCTCTTGGGCCTTCTTTCATGCTTTCTCTTTGTTCTGTCTTTGCACTTTCTATCCCTCTTTTTTATTTTTTCACTCTTTTTCGCTCATTTTCTGTCACTTTTCTCATTTTTTTCATTTCTTTTGGCCTTTCTTCGCTTTTCTTTTCCCCCTTGTTCTTTAGTTTTCTCTCTTTTCCAGTTTACTTCTCTTTCACTATTTCGTTTCTTGGTTTTGTCTTGCTTATTTGCTTCGTTTTGCTTCTCTTTGTGCCTTTTTTTAGGCCTTTTCACATCAAGGACGGAATATTAGCTAGAATATTATTCTAGCTAATACTCAGCTAGAATAGAATATTAATAGAAAATTAAACCGCGTGAAAGGGTTAGTATCCACACAAGCGAACGTGAAAGGCCTAGTATCCACGCAAGCGAACAATATAGTTCTTTTCATTCTTAGTGCACGCTGACGTTTTATCGTTTTCCACTTTAAATGCTCAAGCTCTGGAAAAAAACTGGAAGTTTGAAACTGGAAAAATCACTCTGAATGTGATTCCAATGATATTGTTTCTCTGTGCTGTTATCATTATAGTTGTGGTGTGGACTCTGCTATTATTTTATATTTAAAACTATTTATTGTTATCGTTTTATAGTTAATATAATATCTTTATATAGTTTTAGAGTTATTATCCTTGGTTTGAACAGGCCAAGATTTGTTTCTTGTGCTTTTTCCACTCTTTTCTTTCACCCTTTCTTTCTTTGCTCTTGTCACTCATGTATTTTTAAGTGTGTGTGCTGTGGTGTACAGTAACAGTAGAGTGACTCTTTGTTTTTACTATCGGGCATATGTCATAGAGCTTATTGGAAATGGATACTTTATGAGCGAGGAGGGGATGGCATCACGATTGCTCTTTGTGGTGTGTAGTGTAATTGACGTGTGCACATGAAATGCAGTGTGTGTGTGTGTCTGTGTGTGTGTAAAACGTGAGTGGGAGAGATCATTAAGCTGTCAGGCCCTTGAGCAGAAGGCAGTAGATATTGCCGCCATAATTCACTGTGGTTGTGGATTGGTCTACTCTGTAGGTTCCCAGTGGGAATGCCCCTTAAAGCAGCATGCAGGTTCTAGTTTAAGTGTATGTATGGGTGTGTATGGTATGGTAAGAGGTTGTGTTCAACAGAAAAGTCATTCATTGCTGTGCTTTGTCTCACTGCTGACATATCAAATGCTGTCCTCTTTCTAGTGTGTTTGGGTGTTTCATCATGGTTTTTGTGTCTGTTAAGTGAGTGTATTCTCTTTCTGGTGTGTTTGGGTGTTTCGTCATGTTGTGCGTGTGTATGAGAGCGTCTGCTGTTGTCGGTGTGCGTGCTGTGTGATTGATGCGCTGCATTCTCAGTAGTGTCTTCTGAAGCTATTTGTCTGTATAATCTTTTCCTCCCGCTGCCTCTCCCTCTCTCTCTCTCTCTCTCTCTCTGAGACCCAAATAACGCTCAACATTAGCATAAGAGTAGGCCTACATCATGCTTTAAGACTGGCTTACCACAACAGTACAGCAGAGTTTATTGTATTCTGTATGAATATATGCACACGTGTGAAATCTGTGCTTGAAATCCATTCTGCACAATCCTCTTGTTCGTTAACATTGTCAGGGTCTGAATCGGGCTTGAAGTGATTTAAAATTGACGGCATTGTTAATATTTACATCTGAGTAGGGCTAGCGGTTATGAAGGGCCGTGACATTTTCAGAACACGCGCTAATCGCTGCCAATGTACACCGAGCCAGCTAACCAATCTCAGCACATTTAGTTTTTCGGAAGGAGGGGCTTCATCGAAAACGACACGTTCAACCAGACTGGGGAGAGAGGAGCTGTAATAATGTAAAATATGGGAAAAATTATGTTTTTATGTCTTAGTCTCTAATGTTAATTTTTTTTAATAATAATCTTATGTGTGGGAGAAAATCTTTTTTTCTTGTTATTCTTGTTTGTGTGGTTCTTTAACTTTATCTGTTCTTTCTTAAAGTTAAAGTTTCATAATAACTTCATCTTGCACTTTGTCTTTATTTTTTTGTCTTTTTATATACTTTAGTTTTCTTGTCTTGTTCTGTCTCTGTTTTTCTGTCTTTCTCTCAACTGGCCAGTCCAAGAACACATGGGGATCTGAAAAACAGGACGAAGTGAATTTTTTTTTTTTTTTTTAAAGGTATAATTTTAGAATGTGGGCTGTAAACAACTAATTAGTGGGCACAAACTGGCATCAGAACCTGCCTGTGCCAGATGGGCACATACACCCCTCCAGTCGGGACGGTGTGTTTGAGACGGTCACCACCCACTGAGGGATTCTTACCCGCACACCTGTGCTTCCAACAGCAGCGTGAGCTTGATACCTGAAATCAGATCATTTCAGGTTTTTTTTACATAGTGAATTAAGCTCCACTTAGTCACAAAATGAAGGCAATATGATATAACATTGTTTCTGAATGGGTAATCTGATCTAAAAAGTATTCAGTATCAAAAAAAATATTTATCTTTATCAGCTTCACAAACAAAAGAAGAAAAATGTCTTGAAAAATGACCATATATTGAAAGTAAATGCTACAAAAGTCTCCTTTTGTTTCAAGTCATACAGGTTTGGAACAACATAAGAGCGAGTAAATGAAGACACAATTTTCTTTTTTGTGTGTGTGAACTAGATGGCGACTTGATTAGACCGGCAAAATATGCATTGCAAACTCTTTGCAAAAAAGTTTTTTTTTTTTTTTTTTTAAAGTTATTTATCTTTTTTATTGGAGAAATATATAGAGTACAGATAAACTCAACAGAAATGAAATCTGAAGATCCTCCGTATTTTCATTATGCAAAAAAACCCCTAACAAAAGTTATAATTCTGCAGTTATTTACTAAATATACATATTATACATATGCATACACAATATACAGATAACTTTACATTCCTATATATGCACATGCCCTAAGTTTGTTTTTAATGGATATTTCACTCATCTAATCTGCCATCTTGGATTTTGGTTTCATTGAGCTTGTTGCAGTGCATTCTGGGATAGATGTGGCCACTGGTCATTTTACTTTCTTCTGCCTTTGAAAAAAGGGTGCCGTACTACAGATGCTGTAGATCATACAACCTCCATCACGTGCATCAGCACCTTAAATGACACACAAATGTGCACGCCCTGCTTGCTACGGTTAATACCTCTAGACAGAGAAATGTAATTATTTTTCCTTTTTGATCTTCTGTGTATTATCTCTATTATCTTCCTGCCTGATTGAGAAAGAATGAGAAAGCAAGCGGAAAAACTATCACTCTGAAGGAATGACAAGTTAGACTAGAGGAATGGAGGAGAGCAAAATACGTTGCTGAAGGAATGTCAGTGTGTTTTCAGAGCTAATGATCTTCTAGCTGATCTCTAAGCAGACAGTATTGATATTCTCTTCTGTTCACAAATGTCATGAGATGGGCTTTTCTAAATCATTCCGGCTGTGAGGGAATACCAAGTTGCATGCTAGAATATTAATGGGTTATTTAAATTAAGACAAAAATGACAATTCTGTTTTTAATATTAAGGATTTATGTTAATTAACTATGAACGATTGTCTGTAATGTTAAGAGTTTAAAAAAATACTTTCACTCTGTGTCCTAGTTTGGGGTCTGCAAGATTTTTAAAATAATTCAAGGCTGCATTTATTTGATAAAAAATACAGTAATATTTTAAAGTAATATTTTACATATAAAGTCTTAGTGATCCCAAACTTTTGAACGGTAGTGCATGATTGTTGTAGTTATAAATCATTCTTCTTTGCTCAGCTTACTGTGCTTTCTGATTGGCTGTGATTTTGTTGCTTCCCGCAGTATTTCGCTTTCAATGTGTTGCGTCATGAAAGTTAAGAAAAAGTGTTATACCTATTTAGTGTAATTGCTTTTCTCTCAGTCGGTTTCAGTTTTATGCAGATTCAGTCCAGAATCTCCTTCTCAAATTAATAGAAAAATGAGACTGTGGGAATGAATACAGCTGATAGATTACATGTGACATGCTCTCTTTCTTCACACACTGCACTTCTCTTCAATTCTGCTGACCAGGCGTGGCAGATATTTCCCTTTACGATTTGCAAGATATTTTCCTTTTTTTGAATTTATTTTTTTTACCGCCAGTCCTTGTTATTAAGAGTGTAATGTCTGGCTTTTAGTGGCCTAAAAGCTTTTCCTTTGTCAGGGATTGGGTTTAACTTCCATTTATGGGAAGTTATGGCTTTGTTGGTATTTCAGGTCAGTTGTAATGTATATCCTCCGTTTATCTAGCTTGGAAAGCTCTTAGTAAGAGTTTAGGGGGAAGCCCTTTTCAAACCGTATGCCAAATAAACTAAAAAGAGCTTGATACGAGAAACCTTTTAGTATTAGACTAGTTCAGTGTTATGAAATCCTAACAATATCCATGAGCTGAAAAGACACAAGTCAACATTAAATGGGCTGTGAATGAAATTTATTTCCGTGATCTGATGTATTTCCAATTAAAACGAGTTATTCAATGAGATAAAAGTGAAATTAAAAGATGACAAGCTGAAAAGGAAAGTTGTTTTAGAGGTAGAGGCTGATAAATAAGGTGCCTTGAGTCATGCACAATGTTGAGTTTAAAATCATAAGCAGTAGTGAATTATGAAGGAGGTGTGATGAAGAATGAGTCGGCAAATCCGGTATGGAGAGGGACTAAACCATAAAGAGTTGTTTGCGAGCTTTGATGTGGTGCTACAGTAAGAGTACGAGAGCTGAAGTGAGTGGAGGGAAAGAGAAAAGTGAAAGAATGCCACACATGTCGATGAACCTGCTGCAGGGGAATGTGTGTGGTCTGATGTCATGATTCACAAATTCAGTCTGTCAGTTTCTGGCCCGTCTGACTTCTCTACAGCCGGTTTCTGTCTGCGCTCCAGTTTCTACAGTTACGATACATCAGCCTTCAATTTCATCTGACTCTTATCGTTAAATCACTGCAGTCCTCTTCTAATAATATAACTATAATAAAAATATTCCGACGTGGTTCGGCAGATGGACTTGTTCTTTTGTTCATATTTTCTTTCTGGTTCATGGTCGTGCAGAAACACGTGTTTACTAACAATCCTTATGAAATAAGTAAAACCACTCAGACCGCTGGAGTTTGTTGAACATTTATTGTATTTATATTGCTCTGACATTTTGGAGGGGTGAGGACATAACCCCGGGCTTACTTATTATCTCTGTGTGTATGTGCAGTACAGGAAATGTGAAGTGAGTCAGAGCTTGTGTTTATCACTGGTTTTGTCTCTCTTTTTTATAAAAAAGACAACATAAAATAAACATTTAACTCACACAGCTCTTATGACGCTCAAAAATGTCACCTGTCAAAGCATATGGTGAGCTTACTATATCAGAACGGTGTGTAGTGTGAACAGATGTACATAAAGCTTATGCAAAATAGGATTCATAGTTCAAAGTTAGCTTGAGGATAGTGGACGGAGCTGACAAGCTTCATTATTGTGCTTTGCTTTTGGCTCTGCTTGGATTTGAGGGTTTAAGTTCACAATCGTGCCGTTGTCCATGTACCGTAGCCTATTTGTAATGGCTTTTGGAGGGTCACATAAAGGGTGTCCTGAAGGCAAGGAACATTTTCTCTCTTTAACTCTAGGGTCTTTACATGATGCATGAATCATAACTGCTCCCATGTTTTATTATTAGGAGGGTAACATTTGCTCGTTGTAGATCTTTAGCCTTGTATATACTGTTTAAACATTACATTTACATGTGCACCAATATTGTGATTATTTCCTGTAAGGACTTAATAAATTATCACAGTAAGATGTCTACATTACACAAGCAAACCTCTTCACTCCCATTTACATGCATTATTCTGATTATTCACAAAGAATTATAGTTATTTTTATGGTCATTATTCACATACCCCAATGCACAGGACAAATTATGAACTCGCTTACATTGTGTTACTGGTCACTGTTTTAATCTACTTACGTGACGTCAAATTCAAAACGCATATGGACAGTTAGGATTTTTTTCTGTTATGTGCCTAAAAAATTCTTCATTTCAATGTTTTCGACCATCAATATACTGCAATGTATTCATGTCGCACAATGTTGTCAACATGAACTCAGTTTCTTCAACATTTACCATTTACTACTTCTTTACCTCTATGTTTATGAATCTGTGTATAACAACGTTATCCATGTATGTCACAAGTACATGCACACTTTGATCGAAGTGAAAGTGAAAGAGATGCTATTATAGATATTCTAGATATTTCAAAGACATGACATTATTGTGACAGACAAGTCAAGAATCGATTAGAAAAATACCATATATTGTTTATGCCCATATCATTGACAATAAGCTGGCCTGCACTCCACAGTAGTTCATTTTACAATCAGTTTGTCATTGTCAGTCATGTTGTCAACATTTCTCATTAGTGAATTTACATACGGGTTAAGGGGCATGGTTAATTATGTAAATTTTTATTGCATATTTTTATAAAATAATTAATCGCACTAGATTAAAATGTTAAATTGGCATCCCTAATTAAAATAGGTATTAATATTAATGTTGTATTTGCATATTTCAAGGCTTTGACATTTCATGATATTTGCATCAAAATATGCTCCTAATAAAGATGAGCTTTTTATTCTCTCATTTGAGTGAAAATTCTGATGGGAAAAAGTTAGTATGGCATTAAAACATTGCAAAAAATAATTTGGAGTGAGCCATACAGTTTTTGAAAAGAAAAACATGTATTAATATTTTTTGTCTCTTATGCTTACCAAGCCTGCTGTTTGTTAAATACAGTAAAAATAGTAATATTGTACAATTATTTTCTATTGTTTACTGTCTTCAGTGTCACATGATCCTTCAGAAATCATTCCAATATGCTGATTTGAATATAATATAATATAATATAATATAATATAATATAATATAATATAATACTCACATATACGATTTGGTTTGAATAGTTTAACCACAGATTTGCAATATGTATTGTACCCTCTTTTGACCTCTGTATTGTGGGATCCTTGGTAATTCTTAGCCCTTTTAAATAATTCGGTAGCAATGTAAATTCTAAATTGATGGTCAACTTTAATAGTGAGAGAGTGATTTAAACCAGCTGAACGCTTCCTTGCCCAACAGAGGTGTAGATGGGGCTAAGTGGCCTGTTCCAGATGGGCTTGTGGAGAAAGACTGATGAAGCATCTCCGATTAGTTTATTTGTGGGTTGTAAAAATGATTAACATCCACTTCCTTTAGTGATATAAATGATTGTAGGTGGGGAGGTTTAGGTTGTGCTGTTGTCTGATTGGCTGTTTGTGTGAGTTTGAAAGATGAGGGGGCGGGGCAGTGTGCTCATTTCTCTAAATTCTCCTGGGGGTCTCAGTCAGATCAGCGCCCTGTCCTGTAGCCCCGCCCCCAGAAGTCTGCTGTCGTTATGATACACTTCACTGGGACCGGAATTAATGTTAATGATCTTAAAGGTGTCAAGGCACTTAATTGATCACCATGACAACGTGTGGCTGGCAGTTCATATCAGCACATGCAAGGTACAGACAAAGGATATCTGTGAATTTTTATGTCACAGCGCATTGTGAGCACAACAAATCAATTTGCACTCAAGACCCCCTCTGTCATCTCTGAGGGACGGAGTCTTGATTTGTGGGCAAAGTTATTTGCATTTAGTAATGGCTCTGAAAACCCCAAAAAGCAATTAGTGATATATTTAGTCCGCAAATGTCAAGCCAACTAATAGACCAACCCCGAACAAACAGCGTCAGCCATCCTGGATGTTACATTGGCAATTAATGGGACATTTTTAGCATTGGGTGCATGTCTTTAGGGTGAATTGTGGACATCTGTCCAATAGTAAGTCATTACGGTTGAAATCAGTAATGTGCTTGTTATGAGTGCTGTGCACTTAATTGCAGAAGGTTAAATATGCTCATCTATTTTTTTTCTCTGAAGTTAACGGCTTTTCACTGAATATATATATATACACACAGTATCTCACAAAAGTGAGTACACCCCTCACATTTCAGCAAATATTTTAGTATATCTTCTCAAGGCACAATACTATAGAAATGAAACTTGGATATATTTTAGAGTAGTCAATGTGCTGCTTGTATAGCAGTATATATTTACTGTCCTCTGAAAATAACTCAACACACAGCCATTATTGTCAAAATAGCTGATAACAAAAGTGAGTACACCCTAAGTGATAATAGCAGTATGTCGTTTCATTTGTGCTTTGAGTACAGTTCTCTCATACTGACCACTGGATGTTCAACATGGCACCTTATGGCAAAGAACTCTCTAAGGATTTGAGAATTAGAATTGTTGCTCTCCACAAAGATGGCTTAGGCTATAAGAAGATTGGTAAACACCCTGAAACTGAGTTACAGTACAGTGGACAGGGTCATATAGAGGTTTTCCAAGACGGGTTCTACTCGTAACAGGCCTCGCAAGGGTCAATCAAAGAAGTCGAGTCCTCATGTTGTGCGTCAGGTGCAGAAGCTGGCTTCAAAAGACAGACGCATGACAGCATTGCTTTAGAGGTTGCAGAAGCGGAAGGTCAGCTTGTTAGTGCTCAGACCATACGCCGCATGACTGTCGTCCCAGAAGGAAGCCTATTCTGAAGCTGGCTCACAAGAAAGCCTGCAAACAGTTTGCTGAAGACAACCTGTCCAAGAGCATGAATTACTGGAACCATGTCCTGTGGTCTGATGAGACTAAGGTAAACTTGTGTGGCTCAGATGGTGTCCAGCATGTGTGGCGATGCCCTTGGTGAGGAGTACCTAGAAAATTGTGTCTTGCCTACAGTCAAGCATGGTGGTGGTAGCATCATGGTCTTGGACTGCATGAGTGCTGCTGGTACTGGTGAGCTGCGCTTCATTGAGGGAAACATGGATTCCTACATGTATCGTGACATTCTGAAGCAGAACATGATGCCCTCCCTTCAGAAACTGGGCCGAACGGGATGATAATGACCCCAAACACACCGCCAAGATGACAACTGCCTTGCAGAGGAAGCTGAAGGTAAAGGTGATGGAGTGGCCAAGTATTTCTCCAGACCTGAACCCTATTGAGCACCTGTGGGGCGTCCTCAAGCGGAAGGTGGAGAAGCACCATGTGTCTAACATCCAGCAGCTCCGTGATGGAGGAGTGGAAGAGGATCCCAGCAACAACCTGTGCAGCTCTGGTGAATTGCCATGCCTAGGAGGATTAAGGCAGTGCTAGATAACAATGGTGCTCACACAAAATATTGACACTTTGGACACAGTTTTGACATATTCACTTCGGGTCTACTCACTTTTGTTATCAGCTATTTTGACAATAATGGCTGTGTGTTGAGTTATTTTCAGAGGACAGTAAATATATACTGCTATACAAGCAGCACAATGACTACTCTAAAATATATCCAAGTTTAATTTCTATAGTATTGTCCCTTGAGAGGACATACTATAATGTTTGCTGAAATGTGAGGGGTGTACTCACTTTTGTGAGATACTGTGTGTATGGGGGTTGAATGGTTGATCTTAAAGAATGCAAATAAAATGAGATAATTTACTTTTGTTTAAATTGTACACATGCAAAAAAACAGGTGTTGGTAACTTTAACTTTACTTCAAGCAAGCTTTTTTACTTTAACTTTAAAATCAAGTGTTCACAGTTTCCAAAAAAGGGTTTTAATTTTTTTCTCAAAACAGCATTCTCTCGAACTAATTTTAAGCATTTAATACCCCACTTTTTACTCTTGTCCAATGGTGCTCTTTGTTTGTGTCTTGTGGTCTTGTCTTTTTAGATCAGGTTGTTTATCCAGAAGTTTCAGACACTTCCAGGAAATGGCGCTGCAGCTCAGGACAATTTGAAGAGTTACCTTAATGATTTGTTTGCCAAGCTGTTTGAATTTTTCACTTATAGCTGAGAACTTTCCATTTTATTTAAGGCATTAGAGATTTGTGAAGTTATGGTTAATTAATTGGCAAACATATATAGTATAATGCTGTGTTCAACAGGTATTTGTTGAAGCTATTTTTTTAAGAAATGGTCCATCTGTAACTATATTTGCCTGTCGGCTGGTAAACACATAGCAGATGATTTTGTTGGATATTTGGAATGTGTCCTGCAGCTGAAGTATTCCAAAGAATGTCCATCACGAGGTTGCACACACACAAAGACACACTATCTTTTGTGCCAGGTTTAGGCTTGTAACGGAGAACAGAGTGCTAGCAGGACTCAAATGAACTGAGAGCAGCTGAGATGGAGGAAGATTCATGCTTGACTTCTTTCTCCATTTGTTTGCCTCTTTATTTCATGTCAAGTGACACGAATCTCCACAGTCAGACATGTGATGTGTTCGCTGGAACAGACACGGACAGCAGAGCAGTGTGGGTTTATGCTGAAGGCAGTGACACACATTAGCACTTTATTTTGCTCATGTAAATGCTTGTACAGTGTATTTGCACTGAGACTAAAGCATACGATATGTTAAAGGCCCATTCACACCAAGAACGATAACTGTATGATTACTATATTAGCGTCCACACCAGTGGACAATATCATTGTTTATTCTAAGTTTTGTTGTCTGTCGCTTTAAATGCTCAAGCTCTTTAAAGCAGGGTGGATAGTGATTAGCTGTAACTTAAAAAAATTAATTTTTATCGCTCATTAGCTGGAAAAAAACCCAACTATGTTGTTTCTCCGTGCTATTCTTGTATATTTAGAACGCTTTTTAGAACTATATCTTTATTGTTATTATTAAAGTTATCGTCCTTGGTGTGAACATGCATTTATGAATGTCTTTCATTCCTTCTATCTGTCAAGTCTTATTAGAAAATATAAAGTATAACTTTAGATGGCTTAGAAATACTTCACTAATAATTTCATATTTTTCGTGTTTTTCCCGAAAACATTGTGTTCTCACTCAGGGCAGACTATAATGTTTGCAGTTCTTTTTGTGAGCTAAAATATTGATCTTTGATTTAAAATGTCTAATTGTGGAGGGCACACAATTAGAAGTCGTCAGTTAAACTGCTTTTCTTCAAGTGGCTCAAGGTGTAGATGTCATGTTGAATTGATTACAGTATTACAGTGTATTGGATAAAAGGCTTTATTGTTTTAATCTTTAATCACAGATTGCATCAAATAGCCTGAGATTCATGTTTAGGGGGAAGATTTGCGATGAACCATCTGTGAGATTAGTTGAATGCACCAGTAATTAACTGAGATCTAATTAAAAATTAAATCCTGAACTCTAGAACTCATTTAGATTGATTTAAGAAAATAAAAGCATGTATGTCTCTGATAGTTGCATTTTGCTTTTCTCTGGATAATGATTCTGAAAGGATTTGTCCCAGTATCTGTGACAGGTGGCACAATTCTCATAATTTTCTCATAATGAGACTCGCAGTTTAAATATCTAAGCACGGAATAACTTATCCAATGAATTAATGGTTTAATCAATGAAACATATGTTCAAATGGATACCTAAGCTGAATGTGTAAAAAAAAATGTTTTTGTTAAAATACTTTATCCTTTTCTTGGTTAATATTATATAATTACATATAATATAGAGACAATACTATAATAATAATAATAATAAAGAGGCAAGTAATAAACAAGCTATTTGTAGATTTAACCAACACCGCCTCAACCCATGGCATGAGTTTGGGGTGAGGCACACTGAGAAACATGTTTGCTAACAGTTACGATTTAACAAGCTCTCTTTAGTGATGCCAGTGGTGCAGAAACAAGATACTTCAATTTAAATCTGTAACTAAACTTAAACTGTACATTCGGACCATCCCTGTTGATTTATTGAATCCATTGCATGTTCAGGATTGCTGTTTGGTCTTTTGTTTCCCAACACAATTAAAACTCTTTTGTCTTTGTTTAAGACTCAGTCTGTCCACTCCCTGGTTGGCGTTTCCATCCAATATTCACTGTTGAAAGAGTTTACTGCCACACAAGCTTAGTCAGCACCGCTAATGGAGAAAGTACATGGAGGACTGCCCAGCCTTATCAGCTCTTGACCAGCGTCATGGTGTTAAGCTCATGCTGCTCCAGTTGTCCGACCACTGGGACGTCTCTCCATGCATCTATCATTAATAACTCTGACTCAGGAACAAGGAAAGCTCCACATGCCTGCTGCGTGACCAGCAGTTGGCCTTCTGTATCCTGCATGAGCCACACCAGGCACTAATTGTTACTTGTGGGATGCTTTATCTCCAGCACACATGGCTAGGGGTTACTTCGACTATCACAGGTTGAAACAAGATCATTCCACATAGACGGCACCCTATCTGTAGTTTTCGTAATTCATACACCCACAAAATCCCTCCTCATGAATTCCCTTGACCTCTTGACATCGCAACTTTAAGCTTCACATTTTGTAAAACTCAATATCCAATTGTACCACAAAAGTTAAAGCACTAATGATTCCTATACAGCCAACATGCTCTTGATGTAAGCCTCCTTCATAATGTTTGATGGCTGATAGAAAGGGCTTTCTGTTAGAAATCTCTCCAAAGTTCTGGATTATGAATTGAATTATGAGTCGAGTAGGAGGAAGCAGCATTTTTCAATCCATTAATGTTTGGTTTGGATACAGAAGAAGGTCAGACTCTGGGCACTGATGCCAAGACTGGAAATCTTCCCGTTGACTCAAGATAAACAGCTTATCTCAACTGTACTGTTTCTCATTCCACTTGTCAAGGTTAATGATTTGTAAGTGTAGAATACACACCAGGGGCCTTGTGTATGAAACTTGATGTGGATTTTATCTGAAATGTTTTCAGGTTTAGAAATCTGTACACATGCCTGAAACTGTGCTGTGTTCCCCTAGATAACATTTTCTGGTAGTAACAACTAGGAAAATAGGAAATTATACCAATTTAAATTGTATTGAAATTGTCTAAGAAATATTTAAATGTCTTTGAAATTAAATAAATGTGTTCATGAGTAATTGTTAATCTGGCCCTAGATGTTGGTGGTCAGTGAAAAAAATAAAAAAATAAATACGTTTTATTTATTGATTTTTATTTTTTTTACAAAATGTCCAGCACTTACTATATGGAACATAACAATACAGTATTACTATTGATAATGCAATAGAAGTATGCGGTCTATTTTGAATTTCAAATTAAATTAATCTACTTGTGGGTAGCGCATGGTTTAGTGCTAACAATCTGACACAGGAGGAGAGCTTTAAGCTCTGTTTACTCAACTGGAGCTTTGTCGCTTGCTTCCACAAAAGCTTGAGTGGAAAATTCCTGTTTGAGGGTTTTTACACAAAGCCAGAGCCTCTTGGTTCTCTTAAGTCCAGTGTTTGACACTTCATCAAGGAGTTTAATTCTTCAGAATATGGATCTCAAGTGGTGCAGTCTGTAATATGCAGTTCTGGAGCAGGATGTAGATGCACACATGTAAATTCCCATTATGCGTGGTTTAAAAAAGGGTTTAAGAATAAAGACTTTTATGTACTCTTTAATTACCTTTTGCAAAATATATACACTTCTGTTCAAAAGTTTGGGATTTTTTAAAAATGTTTTAGAAAGAAGTCTCTTACACTCACCAAGGTTGCATTTATTTAATGTAAATAAAATGTATTCTTGTGATCAAAGCTGAATTTACAGCATCATTACTTCAGGCTTAAGTATCACATGATCCTTTAGAAATCATCCTAATATGCTGATTTTCTGCTCAAGAAACATTTCTTAATAATGAGAAAACAGTGCTGCTTAACATTTTTGTGGAAACTTTTTCTTTTATGAATAGAACATTCAAAAGAACAGCATTTACTTCTTTTGTAACATCAGAAACGTCTTTACTTTGATCATTTTAATGCGTCCTTGTTAAAGTATTAATTTCTTAAAATAAATCATACTGACTCCCACACCTTTTAACAGTAGTGTAGATGTATGTTGTTCATTAAATTAATCCCACAATCTCTAAATGTAGCTTTTAGCATCTGGGCATCTTAAAGGGATTTGGCAGTGGAGCATATTTACAGTGCAGGAAGTGGATTAGTCAGTGTGTTGTAGTACTCGAGTCCATTCCTGAGACATCTGACTCGAGTCCAGCTCCCTGCGGAGTGATCAGTGTTGTTACCTACCTGCTTTAGCACTATCGCTGATAATCCGCTCGGTATACAGTCACACACTGAGAAACAGGCTCAGAGCTGTTCTTTAGTATCTACTCAACCATCACGGCTAGAGCCCCGTCTGCTCTCAGTCTCTTGCTGCCTCTCACTCTTTCCTACAGTAACTGTGCCAGCAGACACACAAAGAGCGGTTATTAACGCGAGTGACAACTGCTTTCAGACCAAATTTACTCAGCGATTTCATCAGTATAGTGTGCAGACCCAAAGTGAACAACTGTTAATGCAAAAACGATTGCTGTTGGCTGATTCGTTTTGGTCTCTAACCAAAAAGAGACCACCTAGAATGAACACCCATAATAACTGCATAGCAATATTCGCTAACAACACTTTAGCAATGTTTTTTTAGGCAAACACTACTCAAATTTCTTTTATAAAATGTAAAAATCTGGGCTTGGATTGGCAGAAGTCTTGACATTCTTAAAGGCACAGTATTTAAGATTTTTGTATTAAAATATCCAAAAACCACTAGAACAGTGTTAAATATATTTTCTTGACTTTACATTATCCCAAATGTTTTCAACAATGTTTAAATCCAGAGAAATCTGCTATTTTAACCAGTGTAACGGCCCGTGTCATTGCGTCGCCTGTCAGTGACGTCACATCCGCGTTACCCTCGATTTCCAGGTTTACTTCCATTGAAACCATGGAAGTACCAAAGACTCTTTGATAAATTGTGTTTTATTAGGTCAGCAACTGTTTAAATACCTTTATTGACAGAAAACGATTCATTGTTTTATAGCTCAACGCGGTTAGTCTAATTGTTTGAATCTCTTGTTTTATTTATTTACTGCGAGGAAAGTGTTTGTGCCATGTCTCAGAGACAGTGGTAATGTCTAGTGGCTAACATGGCAAAATCAGAAAGATGGAAGGATAAGTGCTGAATTACTACAATTACTACTACTACTACTACTACTACTACTACTACTACTACTACAACTACACTACTACTATATAAAATATAACTTCTTCTAAACTATATATATTTTTAACTGTTGATTAATTTTTCAGGATAACATTTTTGCTCTTGTTTTGCTTACTCGTATTCTGATAATTCTTGAAATCCCCACACAATTTCTGTTATGATTTATTGAGTGCATATGAGTTTGTTAAGGTCTTAATATAATCAAAAATACATTATAACTGTTGTTTTAGTAGGTTTTAATGACTTGATTGCAGCCAGAGAGAGTACAGAACACTAGTGATCATGAAATAGTGCATGGGGGACTCCGTCTGGCCCTCAGTATTGTTCATTTCATTTATCAGGATTCCTAAGGTTTGAGATGTTGGACAGAAGACTGTGAAGAGAAAATATTCTCAGGTTTTCCCCTCACGGCACCTCAAGAGACAAATGTACACAACGCTTGCCTCCGCAGTTTATTTTACTGTTCTTCTGAGAGCAGGCCAGACTGGGGCTTTTGTTTCCATTGACACCTTTGCTGTTATGAGTTCAAACAGAGCCAGAGAGACCGGCACACCCTGGCATTCCTCAAGCTGACTGTTCACAGACGTTTCAGTAAAGGACAGCTCATGGAAATATTCTTTATTTTATGGAGGCAGTGGAACTTTTGGCTGCGTTTTATTAACCGTTTGAACCTTCTCTTGCTCTTTTTTTCTTTTCTTTCTGCACTTTCTCTCTGGGCCAAGTATATTTAAACACTGCTATCTGTGCCTGAAAATAATTAGCTGAAACGGGTCACAGAAAATAGCCTCTACCGCTTTCAGCAGTTCTGTCACGGTCAAACAGAGGGAACGAATGAACAGATTCTGGGCTGCGCAATGGTTAAAGTGGAGCTTTTGTCATCTGAGGGGTGTTTTCAGTGGTTTTGTGCTTGGACCACCTTCAGGGAACTAGAAGTTTGGTCTAATTTACTAATTGCTATAATGTGCTGCTTTCAGAATGTATATTCTCTCTTTCTCTCAGCAATATAAGTTAGTTCTCATTACATCTTATTATTATCAAACCAATATAATCTCTTCATGACGGTTATACATGATATCACATGTAAACAAAGAATACATGCAAGCATACTCAAACGTTTAGAAAGGTTTAGAAACTTTTAGAAATAAGAATCTTTTAATGGCAATGTCACTATGATCACATCAATCAATGTTCTGTAAATAATAATAATAATAATAATAATAATAATAATTTAACGGTTTACTGAACACTGACAATATTGATGTACAACCATTTGTGTGTGTATATATATATATATATATATATATATATATATATATATATATATATATATATATATATATATATATATATATATATATATATATATATATATATATATATATATATATATATATATATTTATATATTTATTTATTTATTTATTTCTGGTTGGAATAATTTACTATCATAATTTAACTATTTAATTATTTACTGATCTTTGAAGATAATTTTGTTGTTGCAACTATTTAAATAAAACTATTAATTGGTAGAATTTGAAATCTTTGTTGTTGTTATTATTTTTTATTATTATATTATTAATAATATCAATAATAAAATAATAATAATAATAATCAATTGACTATTTCATTATTTACTGATCATTAAAGATCATTTTGGTGTTGCAACCATTTTAATAAAACTAGTAATTGGTAGAATTTGAAATCTATGTTGTTATTATTATTATATATTTTTATTATTATTATATTATTAATAATAATAATAATAATAATAATAATTGAACATTTTACTGAACACGGACAATATTGACGTATGACAATTTTAATAAAACCATTACTGTACATTTTTTATTAATAATAAATATTATACAGTTTATTAGCTTAACTGTAGGCTATTTACGGGTACTATGTAACTTTGTGCATTAAAATAAAGTGTGTAAAGCGGCTAATTTACATTGCCTTTGAACATGGCTCATCCACTCAGAATTGAGAGCTGTAACCCTGTCTTCTATAATGCTACAATTATAAAGTAAAGATTTAATGTTTTGAAGGCGCTGGATCATGTTCTCGTGGGATGGGTTAAGGTGGGTCAAGCAGGAGACAATACTAGCACTGAAGGATGTCCCTCAGGCTGTGGCATACTGCCATGTATTGTACCGAAACATCTGCAGTCTCTCTCTCTACCGGATGAGTTGAAGAGTTTCTCAGTGGTTAAACAGAACGGCAGGCCATGCTTGCTTTTACAGAACAGTCTCTGTATTTTTGACCCTGTTCCCTAAACGCTTTTTATCCTGCTGCTCTCCGTTTTTATTTGTTTTTCTGTAAGGTTTTAGCTGCAGTCTCTGAGGACGATGTTGGGCATGAACTGGCCCGTCCCTGCAGCTCTCCTCTCCAAAATCTTTTTGTCAGTCAGAGTGGATTCACATCTAATGCTGCCTCCCCTCAAAACCTCCTTTAGTTGTACTTCAAGAGAACTGAGATTCTACCATCACTTTTCACTCAAGATGTTGTCGTTATCCATTTATTTTTATCTGTCAGCTCATGAAGGAAACAGATATATTTATTATATATTTATTTATATATTGATAGTAATTATTATAAAGTCTGTGTGTGTACACACATACATACATACATGCATACATACACACACACACACACACACACACACACACACACACACACACACACACACACACGCATACATACACACACACACACACACACACACACACACACACATATATATATATAACATCTGCCACCTAAGATTGAGAAAACTTGTCTCCAGTATGTTGGCAACAATAACCCGTAAAATATAACGGTCAATTTTTCTGCTCCAGTAGCATTTCCAGTTCGAAGAACTTAGTCAGCACTGTGCTAAATTATCTGCTGCCTCTTTAAAAGCCCTCACTGCATATGGTGCTCTAACATAGTTTATGCAAGTCTGAAGGGGCAATATTCCCACCCACTACTAATTCATGTGAATTTCAGATACATTGAGTAGTATGTCACTTGTAAGACCATTTTTGCATTCTCAGCACTTCTCAGGAGTCGCGCCTTCATCAAAAAAAAAAAAAAAAAGTCAGTGAAAATGTTGTTGGAAAAGGTCCTTTGATGAATTGCTAATGGCTTCTATTAATGGTGCTCCTGTTCCCTATGTTGATGGTAATTTTAAAGAAAAGCTTTTATATATAATTGTTTTCCTCTCAGCTGTTTAATGTTACTGAAATGAATCAAAAAGTGAAACTAAATTTGCATTTTGAGTGATGACATTTGAAAAAAAGTGAAAGAAAGGAAACAAAACTGCAGAGTCACTGCATTAACTCAAGAAAAGTCTTAATGCTCTGCCACACTATTACACTGTAAAAAAAAGAAGATATGATCAATAAGTCATGGCAACATATTTTTTTTAACATTCATTTAAGCAATTTAAACTTTTCTTTAAAATAAGTTATAAGACACTGAACCTGATTTTTGAAAAGTTGAAATGACTTGGACAGTCATATTGTCCAAGGCAGAAACTAAACTTAATTTTTTAAGTTGAAATAGGTGGAACGTTTTCTTTTTTTACAGTGGTGTAGTATTTATTAATATTTTGAATTAGCTTTTATTTTTATACTTTATGTCGTTAAACATAGTCATTTTGTAATGTGTTTTTGTCATTTTTATTAGTTTTTGATTTTTAATATTTCTATTCAGCTTTAATTTATTTTTATTTCAGTTGTCATTGTATTATTTCAACGTAAACTTGTTTTATTTCAGTTAGTCACCAAGGCAACATTTCTTCAAATGTCTTCAAATTTATTTTTCAACAATTTTTTTATTTAAATTTTTTTCATTTATTACATTTTTTTATAGTTTTAGTTTTACTTACCCATAACAACACTGCATGGTCATACAACATAACACAAACATTGTAATGCATAAGAATTTTCTTTTTAACTATTGTAATGGACAAACTTATATGAAATTTGCTAGTTTTCTCTAAAGGACTCTGTTTTCCCCAGTGCACCTACTCTATTCAGGAGAATTCTTTGAAACGGATAGCTCATAAGAGTACAACTTTTTTGTAATAACTTTTTTTTTGACCCATTTATAGATGTTTTATCTTTATTTTCAGAGTACCTGGTTATTTTAACACTCTGAATTTCTACCTGTGGTGGGCAGTTTCTTTTAAAGTCACCATGAAATCAAAATTGACCATTCTTATGTTTATGGAGTGCAGAATTTATTATAAATGATTTATCCATGCACATCATAATCTTTAATCAAAATAACTTCCCGTCCCTCTTGCAGCGACATTTCTTCTCTGAAGCCGTTTCACTCAGATATACGTCACATTAGACCTTATGTAGCCCCGCGCCTTTTCATCGCTGTGCTCTTTGTGTCCCGTCCTCCGGTTTGTATCTCCTCAGTCTTCTGACATTTGTTATGACATCCGCTTCAAACATTACAATACTCATCATAACATTCGTTAACTTTACAATAAGTCAATCTTCTTCACCAGCTAATTACTCTTCAACAGTGATGCCATAGAAATATACAGAGCGACCGCAAAAACGGAAGTTCACACTCAAAATTCTAAAGATGGTTATTTCTCTGGTGCATAAGCACTATAGAGAAGAAAAGACTATTGCAACTTCCACTTAATACCGACTTTAAAAGTGTGGAAATTTCAGTCTTAATTTGAATCGGTGTGTTAATGCTATAACTCTTCGTTCACTATCTGATGTGATTGGTCCGTTCTTTGGGCCGGGCGATCATCCCTGCCGGTCATTACAGCCTGCTGTCTTCCTAATCAGACCGAAAGGAAAAAGCTCTCATCTGATAGGGAGATAGATGGCCTTCACAATGGCCTTCCCATCAAAACTAAGGGCCATTGTTTTTGTCTCGCTCACTCTCTCTCTTTTAGTCTCTTAGCATAATTAGAAGTGAAGGTTAAGGACATAAGACAGCGCAGGAGATCGGCCCGAGAGATAACCCTCTATTTCCTCCCTCTGCACGTCTGATAGGCGGGGTCGGATCCTGGCATGTGAGGCATGTGTTGTTGGAGAGGGGAGGGTGGTTATATAAACTCAGGATCGCAGCCCTGGGTCTCAGCTGCCCTGCTTGAGCAAATGGGTATGACATTACCACAGCCCCCTTGTCTCTCTGACTTAGAAATGTTTTCGTGTGTGTTTGTGTATGTACGGCCCTCCCGTGCCCTCCTAACACGCCATGCGGAACGTCACCCAGTGTAGTCAGATGGTATACATGACATCACAGAGCAAAAGCTTTAGCCCAGAAAATACTCCTCAGAGCATGAGACGGTGATTCTTTTTCTTCATTTGAGATTAATCTCGTTGTATTCCTCATTTGTAAGTCGTTTTGGATGAATGCATCTGCTAAATGAATAAATGTAAATGTATGACCGATGTATTGAAAACATCTGTACTGCATCTTCTAGGAATGAATAAACTTAAAACAAATAACTTGACAAATACAGTTTTCTTTCGTGTTGACATATTTCCGACGGCACATATCGAAAGATATAGACAATAGACAGTGACGCTATTTTGTGTATATATGTGTGTGTATATATATTTATATATTTTATAATTATATTATGTTTACAATATTATATATAAATATATCTTTCTTTTGTAATTTTCTTATAGAATTCTCATTCTAAAAATGTACCCAAGATTTAGGGCTTGAGGTTTGAGTGCCAGCTTGCTATTCCTGTATTGCCTGAATTAAAAACCCCAATTAGGTTATGAGATTTTCTTGAAATGATTTGGAATGTTGTGACATGTGCGGACAAGCAGTCCATCTATCAGGCCATTGAATGTTGATTGGTGTGATTCCCCCCTTCATTCTCATGCTGACGAGGAAATATTAATATTATTGTAATGTTCTGACACTTGTCCATTCTTGAATAAAGCTAAAAGGCTATCTTTCTGTAGGGTTTTTATTGCATTTTGATGGCAGTCCCCCTCCCAGGGTCCCTTCGGGGTGTTTGTTCGGATCATAGGAACGCTGTCAGGCACTGGGGCTCGTTCGCTGTTTGCATGACAGATTCATTTCCTCAGCCTCCGCTCCGTTGCGCTGTCGCCACAGTGATCTTTCCTTGCTTTTTCACATCCGTGTGATCAACCGCCATGTCCCTCACACTTAACGTATTCAGCATGCCGATTAAAAATGAAAAGAACACCTTTTAATGAAATAATAGTGTAAAAGTTCATGTTAACAGTGTGCATGAAAGCTTTTGTAAGAGAACAGATGGATGCCATTGGAGAGCCTGGCTAATATTACACCTCTCATTTTAAGTTACATGAAATATTAGACTCTGAGTGTGTGCTCTGCTTTGTTTTCTGACGGGACTGTCGGTCTTTCGCTCTATCACACGCAGGCACACATGGTTTCGATTGAAGTTGACATTTCAGGTCATCATTGAGCAAAAATTGTAAATGGAGTTGATAAGCCATGAAATTATCCTCTGTAGAGAGACCTCACTTCCATGGGATCAAAGAAAACACACTGTCAAACCTCTTTCTCACACTCTCTCTCTCACTCACTCTCTCTCTCTCTCTCTCTCTCTCTCTCTCTCTCTCTCTCTCTCTCTCTCTCTCACTCACTCACTCATACACATATACACACACACACACACACACACACACACACACACACACACACACACACACACACACACACACACACACACACACACACACACACACACACACACACACACACACACACACACACACACAGGGTTCACTCAGAGTTCACAGGTACTAGTGTTCAAACGTCACGTCACTTCCCAGACCTGCCAGATTTGATCTGTGAATCTCTTTCAGTGATTTTTCTCCTTATGGAATGTATAAACACTTTCTTCTTCTAATTTTAAAGGGGGTCATATCATACTTTTTTCTTCACTAATAATGTTTGCCAAGTCTATTTGCACCATAAACAGTAATTTTTGGTTTTACATGACAATCTTCCTCTCTCTCTCTCTCTCTCTCTCTCTCTCTCTCTCTCTCTCTCTCTCTCTCTCTCTCTCTCTCTCTCTCTCTCTCTCTCTCTCTCTCTCTCTCTCTCTCTCTCTCTCTCTCTCTCTCTCTCTCTCTCTCTCTCTCTCTCTCTCTCTCTCTCTCTCTCTCTCTCTCTCTGTCCTTTTTGTTGCATGTCCTTTTGGACTTAAGTACAGTAAATGCCCTCTTTGACTATGAGGATTCAAATTCTTCAAATTCTTAAAAGTTTTTAGAGTACAGAGAACTCTAACTCAAAAGATCAAGGAAAAGTCCAGTTATTTTGACATGCCCCTTTAAACAACAGAGCATGGGAGTGTTAGAGCACAGCCAGATGTTTCTGCGTGAGCTTGTGTGAACATACACTATTGTTCAAAAGAATTGAATACTTTTATTCAGCAAGGATTCTGAATGATTCGAAGCGACAGTAAATAATTTGACATTGTTAGAAAAGATTTCTAGTTCAAAAAAATGCTCCTCAAACGTCCTGAAAAAAAGTAGCACAGTTTCCACAAAAATATAGCCGTATTATATTTTACAGAAACTGGTGAACATAAAAGGCTACTTTAAAAAAAGAAAAAAAAATGGTAACACTTTACAATAAGGCCCCATTAGTTATTTTTTTTGCATGGAATATCCCTTTAAACAAAGGTGCAACATAATCCAAATGAAACTGTTCAAATTCAAATATGTCTTGAAGGGTGTTGGTGGTGAGGAGAGGTTGTGGTTCCCGGAGGCTCAAAAAAAGGTATAGAGATCTCAAGTGTGCCAAAGTGCTGACAGTGTGGAATGAGAAAGACCTGGAAAGTTTGTCTTTCCTTCCCTCAGTCCCAGCCCCATCTCCCTGTAATCTCTCTCACAGCTGTGTCAATGCTGTAAAAAAAAATCACATTCTTCCCAATTAGATCTTTGTCTGGTTTACCAGCCCATTTCTTCTGTGTTCACCTCAGATGGCTCTCAGTGGAATTACACTTTCTGTAAGTTTGCCACACAACTGGGGAGGTCTAACTCCATTTTTATCCACAAACACACAGAGGGCTGGGGCGCTGGATGAGATGGAGTGCTGAAAAATATATGTTCTGGCAAGAGAGATTTTATTTGAAACGATCTGGATTGAAAACAAGATTAAAGTTGCACCTGCTTGAGGCTACGGCTACATTTATCCGGATACATTTGAAAACGGCGTTTTTGTATCTTGTCCATATGGAAATGTCAGAAAACACTAAAATTATCTTACTGTGCATGCATAAAACAAAATAAAAGCTCCCTGAGATGATACAGAGAGATTAGACATAATAAAGTTCTCATGTTGTTCTTCTGGCATGATCACTGGTGTGTCCAAGTTGCACTCAATCGCCATTCCATGTCTGGTCTAAAACACAATTGCCCATGTTTTGCCACAGGACAGCAAATGTGAGTAATTTTTCTGTCATCTTTGAAGGAATATAATATGAAGATACAAAGTAACAGTTATATTTAGCAACAGTGTGACAGTGAATAGCAGCCACATAACGGTTTTAACAGAGATATCTATCGGTACATTATATGTCACATGACTAAACCGTCAGTTTTCAAATACCTCAATTTTCACAGTCCACACTACAAAAACTGCATTTTAATGTTTGTCAACTTGAGAGAGCATCTTCAAAAAGCTACAAACACCATCTCAGGCTACAGCTACTCTAATCCGGATACAATTGCAAACATCTTTTTCTCTACATTGTAGCCTTCCGCCCACCGACACTGCGTTATTGTCCTGTGAAAACTGAGGATGAACTTCAAAATGGCTTTTTTCACGTTGTGGCATTGACTGTGAAAACTGAGGTATTTAACGATGATGCATGTTTAGTCATGTGATGCATATTGTACCAATAGATATCTATGTTTATACCATTATGTGCCTGCTATGTGCTATTCACTGTCACAGTTTGCTAAAGATCCATGTTACTTAGTACTATTTTCATATTAAATTCCTGCAGAGATGGCATACAATTTACCTGCAAATGCTGTCTTGTGGAAAATCATGAGGGGCAATTGAGTGCGACCTGAACGCACCAGGTGAGAGATTTAGTTAACAAAATGATCGTGCCAGAAGAAAAGCATGTGAAGAATAGTTAGTGTATCAATGAGCTTTTATTGCTTGTTTATACCATAGACTGTAAAAAAAGATGGACTATGCAGCTTCACTCTCTTCCATTGTAGATAAGAGAAGCCGCCAATGTCCCAATATGGCGCTGACATCTTGTGCTGATTCGCTGAGTCTGCGCAGTAGTGAACATGAAGCCCGAATCTGCGCAGAAGTGAACTTTGAGTCTGTGCAGAAGTGAACTTGAAGCCCGAATCTGCGCAGAAGTGAACATGAAGCCCGAGTTTGCGCAGAAGTGAACTTAAAGCCCGAGTCTGGGCAGAAGTGAACATGAAGCCCGAGTTTGCGCAGAAGTGAACATGAAGTGGAGCCGCGGTATCAAGGCACTGCCACACTCCCGCAGAATTGTACGCTTAGTACAGTTTACTGCAGAACAACTCATGTCGGTGTGAAATCAACAGTTATGGAAATGTAGAAATTAAAGCCCCAATCTCTTCCCAAAAATCCTGAAAAAAGTCTGTTGGCGCCTCAGTAACTACTTCGCTCAGAGAAGCGGTGAATCTCAGCTATCAATCATTATGTCACACTCCCGTTTTTATAGCATCAAATAACTAACTAAAACCAAACTTATATAAAAAAAAAAAACACTTGAACAAATTAGCTTGATAAAAACAACCTAAAATAGACAGAAACCATCTTTTTTTTGAAACCATCAAAAAAAAGTGTAATTTGATTGTTTAGTTTGTCTTACGTACCATTAGATTACATAAAGAGGGTTGGGTTTGTGACCTAGCATCCTGCCATCTTGGGGCGATCGAAACGTTTTGGCTTCACTTTTCCGGACTTGTGCGGCACTTGGTTTATACGAATGCGCAGCATCTTCTGAAGTTTCAGTGTGGATGGTAATCTTTTGGAAAATGCTTTAAATCGCTAGTGTGGATGGAGAGCATTTTAAAACGAAAACGCCATTTTCAAATGTATGCTAATTAGTATTGATGTAGCCTCAGAGCGGACAGAAGGCGAAAACGTAGAGGGAAAAAAAAAGTGTTTTCAAATGTGTCTGGATTAGTGTCGATGTTGCCTAAAATACCTTTTAAATCCCAAAACAGCTCCCAAAATTGATTCCTAAGCATTTGTGTTGGAAGCCTTGTATAAAGTTCTGCTATTTGGCACTGGTTGGGCATTGTGTGGTGGTGGTCCGGGGTGGGGGCGAATTGACGAAATAGTCCTTTTTATTTGACTGATTCAGCACATTGCACGCCTGTGCACATCTGGAGAAAGGGGAGGGGAGGTCTACCTTCTTGTATTCCCTTTTTGGCATCTGGGAAACGCAGTCACTTTGGAAGTACTTGGATGTGTTTAGTGTGTGAGCCTCTGAGAAATGCTGATCTGCTGTGACATGTTAACATAGCATGTGATCACACATGGCGTACGCAAGTACGTGTCAGAGAGTCTGCAGGAGGTAAAGTAGTAAGCGACGGTTTAAGATTCAGCGTCTTAATGTGGCGTAAAGCACTTCTGCTAAAGAGCTTACAGCTTAGTTAGGATCTCATCTTTATCTGCAGAGAGAGAGAAAGAAGAGGCATTAAAGTGAGGGATGGTTGTAGCTCTTCTCTAGAGGAAGGGAGGGATCTGGTGTTCTTATGTTGCCATGATGTTACCGTGGGACTACAGTCATTTACTGTTATGAAACTGTTTCTGAGGGTTAAGGCCTTATGCATATCTACAGCAATATGTCTGATCACAAATTTATATAAACTATACCGTTCAAAAGTTTGTGTTCGGTATGTTGTCTTTTACGTTTTTGAAAGAAGTCTCTTATGCTCACCAAGCCGTTTATTTGATCAGAGAGACAGTAAAAATAGTACAATTTTTGAAACATCGCAATTTAAAATAATTTTTACATGTATTTTAAAATTTATTAAAATTTATTTAAAATTTATAAGTTGTGCTGCTTAATATTTGGTTGGAAACCGTAATGTTCGATTGCTTTAAACATTAATAGCAGACTTTTCTCCTGAGCAAGGATGATTTGAGGCTTCATTTATGCGTATAGAACATACAGGACAATATCTCACATTTAAAGGAGAACTCCGGTCAATTTTAACATTGAGCTCATTTTTTTGTAAATTTGGAGTGCTGTCAGTACAGAGATAAACGACAAAAATCGGTGTTGCCTACACCGTGTTATCCTCTTTTTAAAATTTGCACCCTGTTGACTTCAATGGGGCAAGTTTTAAACCTGCTTTTAGCCTCTTAACATCCTTGATGTGTCATTACAAGTGCACAGCCAATGTGAGTGATTCCTTCAGAGTGAACACGGGTGAATCTGACTGCAGTAGATGTGAAAGATATTAATAAAAATGATGTTAATTCGGCCAGCGCTCATACCTGTATTTACATCCTGTTTTCGGTCGAAGTCCACAGTAGTCGATTGTCGAGTTCACGCGCGTGATCATAGGTACTAAACCTATGCGCGTGAACTCGACAATCGACTACTTTGGACTACTTTTAGGCTAAAAGCAGGTTTAAAACTTGCAAATTTTAAAAAGAGAATAACACGGTGTAGGCAACACCGTTTTTTGTCGTTGTTCTCTGTACTGACAGCACTCCAAATTTACAAAAAAATGAGCTCAATGTCAAAATTGACTGGAGTTCTCCTTTAAGGTTATGGGTTTATTCTCTGACCCTAAATAAACAGAAGAAATAGTTCTTGCAAAAACGGTTCATCAAACACATGTGTTTATTAATGCTATTCTGCTCTTTATTGTGACCATCTTTTTCCACTGTTTCCTGTAGAAAGCTGTGTTCATTTGAATGTTTAGTCTTTTTTCCATTATCCAATGTGTGGAGGCTCAGACTGTTTTGTGGCTGCAGGGCTAAAGGCATGGAGGGCAGGATGGAGGAGTGACTGAAAAGGTTTTGTTAGCATGTGGGAGGGACGGTGGAGCGTGGGGCTGAGTCTGGATGTTCTGGAGCGCTGCCAGGTGGAGTTGTTGGATAATTGCATCATTATCTCTGGTTCTCTGTGCATGAGCTCCTTCATCTCATTAGACGGCAGTAAAGTGGCTATACAATGGCCCCACCACATGCTTCCATGACAAAGCTTGTGCTCTTTAGCACTATTAGCTGCGGTATGAAATTAATCATGGATTTATTTGTGTTCCGTACACGTGTTGCCTTTCAGCTGAAGTGTAATCTAACATCACATCAGTGTTGCAATTACAGGTGGGGGAAATTATTACTGTTCTGTGTAAATATAAACATGGCCTTTTTTTTTTTTTTTTTTACAAAAAAGGTAAAGTTCAGGGTTCACTATACTTGTTAAAATAATGTTTTTGCTTTGCTTTGCTTTGTTTAGTTTGTGTGTTCTGTTTTGTTTTATGTTGTTGTGTTTTTTGTTTTTATTTTACTTTATTTTGTTTAGTTGTTTTAGTAAATTTAGTTTTTTGTTTAGCTTTTTGTGTTTTTAATTTAATTTAAATTCTGTTTTGTTTTCTGTTGTTGTGTTTTTTGCTTTCTGTTTTTATTTTTTTTAAATATTTAGTTTTTCTTTGTTTTGTTAAATTAAATTAAATTTATGTTTTCTGTTGTTGTGTTTTTTTGTTTTCTGATTTTTAAAAAAAATTATTTAATTTTGTTTTAAAATATTTAGTTTTTCTTTGTTTTGTTCAATTTTATTACATTTAATATAATTTAATATAATTTCCCACATGCTACTTGCGTTTTGATGTTACAAGAGCCCCTTTCACACAGAGATTCCGGAAAATACACGGATTAGTCCCGGGATTTGTCCTGGGATCGTTTGATTTTGGTTAATTCACACTGCCGGTGATTTTCTGGAATCTGTGAGTGCGTTCACACACATCTCGTAAAGATCCCCGTAAAGACACGTGGCATTGGGTGGCCATTTCCATAACACCAAAAAGGAGGACACTTTGCGGCATTTAGTGAGGCAAGAATAATTGCATAGGACTCTGGTCGCAACTACAATACAATTTTGTCCATCATATCAATGGTATCATGAGACAGTGATTCTGAAATAGCCTACTCTATTCATTGCCAGACAATTTGATCTACGATATATCTTGATGTAGACCTATGTGTAACAGAAGAGGCAAAAAAGTGTTTGTTCACAGTATTTGTATTTATTCAAGACATTGTGATGTCTGTTTCAAAAACTGACCTTGCTGGTCTTGCAAAGTGCACAGTGCCTGAAAACATAACATTTCTGGACTTCTGAAAATAACAGAAATGCATAAATAAACAAATAATGAATGCGAAAAATAAATAAATACACATTTCAGTTCTTAACAAAGAAGTTCACCCTCTGGAGCAGCTCAGGCGACAACAGCACCTCTAGGGTCATCATGGCCTAATTCGTGCTCTTTTGTCCATTCCGGATTAAATGAGGTCTGACGTTTCGGCATGTTAACGTTACGTTATGATATGACGTAGCCAGCCAGTGGACTCCACGTCGTGGAGGCTTGTTTACGTTTTTAACCAATGATATATCAGATATTTATTTGACGCCGCTTTCAGCCAATCATCGAAAGCGTGGCTCGTTCCCCATATGCTGTAGTATAGGTTGTAGAAAGGCCTGTGCATCATCATCACTACGACACACCCCTTACAGCATTGGTCCTGGCTTTTGTTAACACAGGGCGTGTTCCGGGACTGATCCCGGCAATGTTACTAGGTCCCCATCCCGGCATCGATCCCGGCATCAATCCCGGGACGTGTTTGCGTTCACACAGAAGGCGCTCTAGCAATTTTACGGCAATTTCCTGGGATGAAAATTGGGATGAAAATTCACAACGCGCTGTGTGAAAGGAGCTTATAGTGTGTGTTGATATCTCAGAGTGAGAAGGGCATAATAAAGTGCTGAAGATTAACGAGTATCAATGAAGCCTTTAGATTTAAATTCCAATCTCTATTGGTTCATTATGTTCGGGCCCCTCTCTATGCAAACCAGTGCAGAAAGGTCACTGATTGGTTTTGCCTAGTGAAATATGGGCTGCGCTGGCTGGATCACCTCCCACTCAGTGCTTCATTTCCATAGCACTCCCTGAACATGTGCATATTGTTTAGGACAGGTGGGGAAGAGGAAGTGATATTTTCCAGAGAAGAAAAGATAAAACGACGAGGCTCTTGTAATGAGGGGAGATGGGACTGAAATGGAAATGATGTTGTGAGGAACCTATTGTTGCGGGTCCTGGTTTCATAAAGAGGTTGATGACATGTAGCATGAAAGCGTTTAGTCACAGTGCAGTGGAAGGAAGGAATGAAGGAGCCGGCACTGCAGAAAGCTGTCACTATACCAGCTTCATGATTAATTCCCTCACAGTACAAGAGAGTCTGCAGCCACTACAGCATAGATAATCCTGTAAACGTCTGCTTTTACTTGTACTGTTTTAGAGAATTCGTATAAACTTTTTAAAATATGTCCTGATGTTGGATATGAAAAAGAACTATTAACTCCAAATGCAGTGTCTGATGTGACGCAGGTGATCAGCGCAGTCATGCATCAGGCCTTTGTTTGTATCAGTGCGGGTTGGTCGGCCTGACAGATTGCGAAGCCCCTCGGGGTGTACATTTACAGACTCTGCACATATGGGCGCTTGATATTTTAAGCATGAAAATTTAGGAACAATATAAATCTGGAAGGCTAGACATTAAAATTGCATGTGCTTCACATTCCCTTGGCTACTCAATGAGTATGTTTTGAATGTTTTTGTATTCTAACCAAATTGTAGCTGTTGTTTTTTTCTAGGGTAACCTTGAATCTGTTTTTATGGAACAATGATGCAATGCTGTTTTTTGGTCTGATCTTTTAATTTATTCAAAAATACATTACAAATGCAATACATACTTAGATGAACACAAATCTTTAGTGATGTGCATGTCTCTTAAAATATCAGATCATTTGACTTTTTATGACAAGGCAAGGTTAGTTCATTTATTAATAATTCATGATGTTTTTAAAAAAAATACTTGGGGTCAGTAAGATTTTTATAATGTTTTTGAAAGAGCTCTCTTATGCTCAGCAAGGCTGCATGTATTTCATTAAAAATACAGTCAAATCAATAATATTGTGAAATATTATTGTAATTTGCAGTAACTGTTTTTTGTTTTAATATATTTTCAAATTTATTCATGCAGTGGCGAAGCTGAATTTTCAGAAGCCATTTTTGATGCATAGAAAGTTAAATAGAACAGCATTTATTTGGAATAGAAATATTTTGTTACAGTATAAACGTCTTTACTGTCACTTATGATACATTTAATTTATCCTTGCTGAATGAAAGTATTCATTTCTTTCAATAAAGTCCTTAAAAAAAACAACAACTTTGAACAGTAGTGTACTCAAAAATATAAGTGATTAAGATGTGTACACTAACATGTATTCAAGGTATAAGGAAAAACAAATTAATAGTTTTTTTTATTTGTTTACACCACACAACATTATTATTTTAAAATGTATTCTTTTTCATTATTAATACAATTAGATTTGAGCTTTTCCTGAAAATAGTATGAACATTTTTCAAACCTAAAATCTTAATTGTGGACGCTCTTGTATTTTTATAATATATTTTTAGACTGTTTACAACTTTTATTCATGTATGATATGTTACAGTATGCATGTAAAAAGCACTTTATAAGAGCTACCATATTCAAACACACATTAATGTGCCACAGTTCAAGAGAGGCTTAAGACTAGATTTTATACTGATCTAGGATTTGAAGCTCTCTTTTATAGCTCATGCGATTTGGGTTAAATTTGCTTTTGGGATAATTCTGTTTGTTTATGGAGTCATTTATTTAATTTAAAATTCATTTTGCAGAACAACAAAACTTAATTTTATGGTATAAAAGTTGTGTATGGTCTAGTTAGTATGCTGTGTAAATCACCACAGTATGCACTGTTGGATCAAAGCTGCATTTGGGACACTGTTAGATTAGTGTGCCAAAGACTTGTTTGGGAAGGTGCCTAAGCCTGTGTTTATGATGTACATGTATGTATGCAATCAGTCTCTCTCTCTCTCTCTCTCTCTCTCTCTCTCTCTCTCTCTCTCTCTCCCTGAGTGTAGATGAATGTAGTAGACCGGGGCAGTTGAGTGAGTGCGCTTCTGCTGCTAAATATAGATGGAGTCAGTGTGGCGTGTGGAGGGAGGCCCTGATGTGGATAACTTCACCTTGCCTGCCTCTCTGACGTTTGTAACATCCTGCTGGCCTGTGACTCAGCATCACCGCTGCAGAAACTAGGCCATGGCCATCTGCTCAAGGGTCAACGCCAACCCGAGGATGAGAGAATGACAGGAAAAGAGTAGGATGGAGAGAGGAAAAGTCTGGATGTTGAATAAGAGTGATAGTAAAAGGTTGTGGGAGTGAAATGCCAGCATTAAATTATTGTAGCACGGTTAGGGGGAGCCGTAGGGAATGACAACAGTGAGGGTAAAATAAAGTGTTGGGATGAATTAGCTGGTGTCCAGTGTGTGTGTGTTTCACTCACAGGTTATGGTTTATTCTCTTTCCACTGTACAAAGCCTGAAAATGACTTTTGTGCAACATTCCATCTGGAGTTCATTTTTAAATAAATGACCCTTTAAAGGTATAGCGGAGGATTTTCTTTTTCCGGGTGGATCATCAAGACTATTGGTCCTCCTAAGTGTCAATCATTCTGGTGATATGTTTACTTAAGGCCGTCGTACGTGCTCGTGCACACGATTCACACGATGGCGTGCGCTCAAAACACAGGTTGGGCTTCCCACTGATGCCTCAGTCGCGAAGTTTCTTGACAGGTAAAGTTTGGCATGCTATTTGGAGAAATCCATTTAAAATCACTGCTAGTAAAAGTTAATGTAAGCTATGATTAGCTCGTGCACACGTTTAATAGGCGTTCCCTCTCGGGAGCAGGTAGAGTGTTGCACATGAGCATTTTTTCAAAAAGTGGAGAGGGCGGTTCTTTTCTAAAATTCGGGAAAATCCTCCGCTATACCTTTAAGATGGCCCTTCATTATCATTTACTGATAATGGCCATTAAAGTTTTAATTTGATTACATATTAAAAAGCTTTGTCATTCTTTTAGTTAAAAAAAAAATGCTAGCTTAGTATATACCTTATGTAAATGTTCAATTATGCATTTTTTTATACTATATTTATTTTATTGTCTGGCATTTCATACAGCTCCCCCTGGGGTCCTATAGGTGGAATCAACTCGAACAGCTGGACAAAATTGTTCATTGATGATAATTCCATCTAAGTTCCATGCCATTTTAATTTATTTTTATCTACATTATTCAGCGGGCAAAAGCATCCCTTTTTTATTTTATGTGTTATTTTATACATTTATTTTGATTTTATTTGGTTTTCAATTTTTTTTTTTTTTTTTTTTTTTTTTTCAGGTGTTGTAGACCTCTTTGTATTGAACACAGATTATTTATATATTCTATTCTAATTATCGGTAAATGCTTTAACTGAATTTAAATTGACCATTGTATGTATATTATTCTCAGAGGAGAATACATTAACTAGCCCTCTTAATAAATAAATTTGCCATTTCAACTTTGGACCATATTCACACACGCCCCCTAGTGACAATCTTGGAAAGATCTAAGATGGTGTCTGTGGTCTTGGCTCAGCTGGCTGCTGTTTGCTTAGTCACAGAGCTGTTCTCCTTGAGGGCTCCGAGAGGACGCCACGTGCTTTTAGTTATTTTGTTGCATCAGCAAAATGAAAAATCATTGTGTCTGAGTGAGAGCGAGACAGGTTGGTAGTGTTCTTGTTATCATGGCTGGCGTGGTGCCTCACCCCTGAAGTCTGTGTTGGTTGCGTGGAGGGGTGCCATATTGATTTATGAGTGCGCCCTGCTGCTGTTGTCCCGGCGTGGGGTGAGAGTGAGTTATATCACAGAGGCTTTAATCAAACCCAGTCGTGCGGCGACACCCAAACTGAGAGACACGGTGTGACGGAGGGTATAAGAAAGTGAGACATGCATCAATATGATTTAAAAAAGGAAGACAAGGACACAAGAATAGATCGAGGGAACAATTAAAAAGAGGAGAAAGAAAGATGGCATGGGAGTTCAGAGGAAGGAAGGAGAGTGGCAGGAAGCAGGAGAGTGAGGAATTGGCCCTCAGCAGTGCAAACACAACACAATTTTATCAGAAATGGGGCCTGAAGTTTCTGTATAGCGGTATGTTAAAGTCCAGTAATTCTTTGTGCCATAGTTTGGCTGAAGCCTTTGGGTAGAGAAGGTGCAAAAAGTGTAGTCTCCTAAAGTCGCGTTTAAAATGTGTGACAGGAGCTCATTTAAATGGTAAATATCTTTCCATCCATCCATCCATCCATCCTTGTTTTCCATCTACCTACCTGTCTATCATTTTTCTGACATTTGTATCAGAATTTACTGGAAAGAGAATTTGGGTTAAAGAAGTTCTCAGATGGGCACATTTACTGTAAAATACAACCCAGGTCAATCCATTTCCATCTACTTATCCTGCCTCTCTTATAAATCTCCTTTTGTAATGTCCTGAAAGAGTCAGACTCCTGTAGACTTAAAGCACATGTAAGGTTTGCCCTAATGAGGAAATATTTTGTCGGCAGTCAAACAATGATGCTAAGCTGCTTCAACAACCGTTCCCATCAAGCATAGAATGCAAGCTAGCAGTGTTAATAGACTGTGCTAATTAATTGTGTTACTTCGCACCGGGTGTTCAGAGTCTTAATGCTTTTCTCTTAATCCTATCAGAAGGGTCTGATTTGTTTGGTGGCGTGAAAGTTTAATTTGGTTGTCTGACGCTTGACTGGATTGAATACGAAAAAAAAAAAAAAAAAAAAAAAAAAAAAAAAAAAAAAAATATATATATATATATATATATATATATATATATATATATATATGTATGTATATATGTATATATGTGTATATATATATATATATATGTATATATATATATATATATATATATATATATATGTATATATATATGTATGTATATATGTATGTATATGTAAATTATTGTATATATATATATATATATATATATATATATGTATGTATATGTAAATTATTGTATAATTTATCCCATTTAAATGTAGATAACTGAGTAATAACTTGAGCTAAGCTATGTTATAAAGGGCTGAGGTAATTTATTGCCAAAATGCAATAAGTAATTTAATTCATATTAAAGGTTAACCAAAGAAATAAAAATCTATAACCTATTTGCCATCATTATTTTAATATTAATTTCAATTTCGGATGATGTTTTTTGCTATTACATTGCAATGTAAAGAAGAGTGACAAAATTATTGAGATTATTTGAGACTGAAAAATGTACAAAAATAGTATGCATACTTGGTATTCTTGTCATTCCATTTACTATAGCACCTTTTTTTATTGCTACTGAAGACTGACCACTTCAAGGGTAAAACATTTATATAAAGTGTTATGATCTTTGACTTTCATTTCTTTGGATTTGCGCCATTCAGCACCTGCTGCAGAAACTCAGACTCTCAGTGCTTTCTGGACAATGAAAGACTCGCATAAAGAAGTATTATCAGCCATATCAAACTTATGTTACGTGAACGTCTTGTTTTTTTTCTCTTCTGTCGTGCATGCTGCGGTAACACACATCGCCTTTCATAAGTTTGGGCATCTTATGCTCACCATGGCTGCATTTGTTAAATCAAAAATGTGTAAAGACTGTGAAATATTATTTCAATTTAAAACAACTGTTTTCTGTTTTAATATGTATATTTTTATAGGCAAAGCTGAATTTTCAGCATCATTACTCCAGTCTTCAGTGTCACATGATCCTTCAGAAATCATTTTAAAATGATGATTTGGCATAATATTTCTTCTTATTATCAATGCTGTGTAAAGAGTTGTGCTGCTTGATATTTTTCTGGAAACTGTAATACATTATACATATCTTAACTGTCACTTTTGCTCAATTTAATGCATCCTTGCTGAATAAAAGTATTAATTTCATTTTTTTTTTCATCTTAATACTTAAACTTTTGAAATGTAGTGGATATAAACTTGTAATGAGCTGTAATGAGTTCAGTGCTTCTGTGTGATGTTAATGCATTTACATTCCCATTCACACTCTCACCCAAACACACTGATAACCCCAACAGTAGTCAGACACAACCATAAAGGCCAGTCAAGTTAAAAAGCCTGTCTGATGCGATGCCTGCAGTCAGAGAGGACTAATATAAATGACAGCTCTATCTGATCAACACTGCATGTCTGAGATGAATCATTGGAGGCATATTTTCTGCCCAGAGTGCTGGGAATCAATAAAAGCAATCTGGAATGTGGTAAACAATTTCACTTGCTACTTGAAAGAGATGCGGCTGTAAAGTGTCCCTGTCTTTTTTTCTTTTTTATTTTTTATCTCATATGGTCATTTAAAATCCTCCGGATGAATGGCGATAGGCTGTGATTGTCATAAATTATAGCGCAAAGCAGTGTGTTCCTCCTCATAAATGTGAGGTTAGTGTGACAATGTGACTGCACTTATTAAATATACTGCTACATAAACACATTAAAGGATTCTTTCTTTCGTTTTTTTTCAATAATTAACGTAAAAAAAAAAGGCTATTTTCTTCTTCCAAGTTTGGTATGTCTGGACAATAAGTAATTGCAATAATAGTGATGTTTAACCCAAAAATTCAAATTCTGTACCAAATTTACCATGTCTTTAATATGAATTGTAATATTGTAATATTGTAATATATATATATATATATATATATATATATATATATATATATATATATATATATATATATATATATATATATATATATATATATATATTATATATATATATATATATATATATATATATATATATATATTTATATATTTATGAAGTATAATTGGGGTTATTTTGCTCATATATCAAGGGCGTTCTCAGGGTACAATGTCTGAATCTGGAATGAATCATAGAGCTCATAATTTGCTATGTTTATTTTTTTGGCTTTTAAGCTGTATGTGGCACCAAAAAGCTGAATGGTAAACCAAAGTTTACCTATCTGTTATTGTGTGTGCTTGTTACCATTAACCACCAGTAGGGGGCGGCACACTTAAACGTCAAGGCTGGATGAGTGCTGCTCTGACCAGCGTTGCCATGGTGACACGGCCCAGTGTGATGCAGGCCAGGCGTGATGGAGGGAAACAGAGAGGGCAGTGTAGAGCTGAGAAAGAAACGAGAGCAGAATACCAAACACACGCCTGTTTACAGACCTCATACCTGTTTTTCCACACAGAATCTTAGAGCAGCAGCACACTCTCTGGTTGTGTTTGTCCCACTGTATTCGTATGTAATCACCACTGTGTTTTGAACCTGTGAGACTGCATATTGTTTGCAATTACTCAGATTTATGAATATAATGCTTATAACCATACTTTTAATAGTTTAGATTTGTGTTGAGTGTGAGTGGTGGGCTGAGGGTGTCAGCAGATTGATCTTGTATGGGGATGGATGTCTAATAAGAGTAGACTCATTAGATGACACTTTCAGGCCTATGGTGTGACCGCAGGGTGCCTTTGAGCATGTTTTTAAATGATGGTTAACTATGATCATGTCTCCTCTACTGTGTGGTTTGAACATATATATATATATATATATATATATGTATATGTATACATATGTATGTATGGATGTATGTGTATGTATATGTATATGTATGTATATGTATATATAATATAATATAATATAATATAATATAATATAATATAATATAATATAATATTTATATATATATATATATAATATAATATAATGTATGTATGTATGCATGTATGTATATATACATGTATATAATATGTATATATATATGTATATAATATGTATATTTATATATGTATATATATATGTATATATATATATATGTATATGTATATAATATGTATATATATATATGTATATAATATGTATATATATATAATATGTATATAATATGTATATATATATATAATTATGTATATATATAATATGTATATATATATAATATGTATATATATGTGTGTATATATAATATGTATATATTATATGTTATATTAGGGTATACATGCATGTATATATTTAAGAAAAATTTGTTATTTATATATAAAATATTTATATATAATATAAATTATATATAATATAAATATATATACACAGTATATACATGCAAATATTTCTTAAATATATACATGCATGTGTGTGTATTTATATATAGAAAATAATTATACACCGTACACACACACATAATATGTAAATACAAACTTTTATTTTGGATGCGATTAATCGCGATTAATCGTTTGACAGCCCTAATATATACATTTACATATATACAATATATACATACACGTGTGTGTGTGTGTGTATATATATATATATATATATATATATATATATATATATATATATATTATATTAATATTAATTTATATGTAAAATTAATATTAATATTATTTATATATATATATATATATATATATATATATATTATATATATATATATATATTTTTTTTTTTTTTGTTTCGTTTCATTTTCGTTTCTCCTGCCCCGCCTCAGACTTGACGGCGCTCACACGGGTTGCCAGTTTGAGCACACGCAACAGGACAATGAAAATTGGCAACGTGCAGTATCACAGCCCAAAACAATAACAAACATTCCAGCCTGGAAACGCACATTTCAAAGTAAAATAACTGGCTGTAGAAGTGTTTTTCAGAGAAACAAGTATGTGAACTTAATATGTTTGCATATATTGAGGAAACATGCTATAGTATTTTTTTTTGCTTTAGAAGAGTTGAAAAAGTTACATACAGCACCTTTAAGTAATGATCCATGCTCCTTTACCCTGAAAACTGTTCAAAAGCAATTTTATATAAATTATAGATGTTTTATTGTTATTATTATGACAAATTCTTAAATATTACACACTGTTATATGTTTTGTTAGTATTTTATTATAATATACATAAAAAATACAACAACACATATTACAAAATGTTACTATAAACATTAAAAAAATATATAGTTGAGTTCTTGTGTTAAACAGAACACTGTTCATGTGGAATTGGAAGTTGGAACATGAATTTACACTGGACCAAAAATACTCAAGTGCCTTTAGACTTTCCTGGTTAGTCTGAGTGTGTCAGACACTTTCTACACTTATCTGTCAGGCAGCCGTTTTTTTTTTTTTTTTTTTTCCAAGAGCCTTTCTGAACAAAGTTCTATTTCCTGCTTTCATGCACAGGCAGAGGAAAACGTTCAGAAAATAGTTTGACTCCAAAGAAATTTGCAAATCTGACAGTTCTTTCATTTTCCATCTCCACAGCCAAGTGAGTAAAACAAGACTCTGTTCAGTTACTGGATTTCGTTTTTCAGAGAACTTAGGGGTGGCGTCAGCTGGCAGTGATGTTTCTGAGTGGCACCAGGTCCTGTATTCACGCGCATGCACACTCGCTCACTCTCTCTCTCTCTCATCTCGCTGTTTGTCTGATCCAGTAATCTCTTCTAAACACACTGTGGTTTAGTTTATTCTGATGGGCATTGAGATCCAGCAGGTAGCTGAAGATACACCCTGGCAACTGAGACAGTTGTATTACACACTTTCGTAAATGCAGATACACATAAATTCGATGGAATGAATCCAGCATGCTTTGGCTCTCTGTGTTAAGTGGGTGTTCGCATTGATATCAACACAAGCATTAATATACACAGACTTGTCTTTCCTTCTGAACTGCCAGCTCTTGGCCTGTGTTTGGAGAGTGGTTGAGTCAAATACAGACTGTTAAAAAAATAAAAATAAAGACAGTGCTGCTACTTGGTCATCTTCACACAAGGATTATGGACACACTAAGCAAGAAGAAACCAGTCAGCCTTGTAAGATAAGATGTGCACCATTTGGCTGTTGTATTTTCTGTCTAGAGGGCCTGCATAAATCAGCTGAGAGTCAGCGAAATGAAGCAGAACCGCCGTCCGCACAACAGATATCATACAGCAGTTTGAAAGCTGCAAGATGAATTAGGTGCTCCAAAAACTGATTCGCTTAATAAACAATAAATAATCCACTTAGAAAACATCGTTCATTCCTTTATGTTTAGGAGTCATTTTGTTGGCCCTTTTTTTTTTTTCGTTGATTTTGTGGTTCTTTCTGCTTTTTGTGTGTGAGTAATGTGGTTATTATTGGTTTTAAGATATGCTGCACTTCCCGTTTAAAAAATATGCTGTAATCATATTTTCTTCACAAAACACTTGTTTCCTCGAAAAGGTGCTTTTAGACCCATTCTTTGCCCTGCACTAAAGCCTTTTCCATATCACTCACAATGCACATAATAAGATTACGTCTTGTGTAATCTACTCACTGTCTGTAAAAAGTGCATGGGTCTGTGTAAAAACACACCCTAAACATTTCAGTACACTGCATTATTTTTTTTTTACCCCTTTTGTATTTACCAGACCAAATAACGGCACAGTAATTAAAGGAGGCGATATTCCAGATCAGGGGTCTTTAAAGAGAGTCGAGACAGTGGGCCTCCTCCTTCCTTATATCATGTTTTTGCTCTTTGGAACAGTTTGCTGATCTTTAACATTCCAATCATACCAAATTGACTTAGTGTTCTTCGAGTAGTGGTCAAAAATAAAAATTATTTCAATTAAATGAATGCACTATATTTTGATTTGATAATGTTTTTTCTTTAATATTTTGTATTTTTAGGGGATTTTATGGTACTACATTCTATTTATGCAGTAGTTATAATCCATTTATTCACTTTTTGAGCTGTCATAAATTTTGAGCAGTCTCATTTGAAAGACAACACTTGGCAGATTATTGCTGAAGTGAAAAAAGTTGAAAAAAGTGAACTTAAAATTTTTATATATATATTTCATCTAGTGGAACCTTTTGTACTGTGCCCAAACAAAATCTTACTAAAAGCTCATTTTTTGAGATACTAAGCTTAAATTTGGAACACAACTTTTATGGCTTTATGGTTTTCTCGCAGTTTAAGAGTAAAACATGTTTTGGAAATATAAATAAATAAATATATAAATATATAAATATATATTATATTATATTATATTATATTATATTATATTATATTATATTATATTATATTATATTATATTATATGATATTATATTATATTATATTTACATGTTTTGTTTTCCAAAACATGTAAATATATTTATATTATATTATATTATATTATATTATATTATATTATATTATATTATATTATATCATATTATATTATATTATATTATATTTACATGTTTTGTTTTCCAAAACATGTAAATATTTATTTATTTATTTATTTATTTATTTATTTATTTATTTATTCCAAAACATGTTTTACTCTTAAACTGCGAGAAAACCATAAAGCCATAAAAGTTGTGTTCCAAATTTAAGCTTAGTATCTCAAAAAGTGAGCTTTTAGTAAGATTTTGTTTGGGCACAGTACAAAAGGTTCCACTAGATGAAATTAGTTTCCCATTCATTTCCAATGCAGTCCTTTTTGACCGTGAGGAGTCAAAGGGTGACTCAATTTTTCAGGACCATTTAAGCTTTTCGAATCACGTCTATGATTTTTTAATTTGTGTGTGTGTTCACATAGCAAGTGCCAAAACCTTTACCAAGTTTCGTACCATTCCGATGAAGTAATAAAAAAAAAAAAGTAAAATTTTTTGGTCAAAAATAACAGAGGGTTAAAGTTAACGTTTTTTTCTTTATCTGAAGTTTTGTATTATGTAAAAATATATCTTTCATAATACATATTGTCTTTATTATTTAATATATTGAAACATTTATTTTATTCCTTATTTATTTCTCTATAGGAATGAATGCATGTTTAGCTGAGAAATATGTGCCTATTGTCATTTTTCTCTTTGAATAAAACATTTGTATGCATTTGTTATTCATCTCATTTTAGTTTTGACTAACATATTTATGGCGGCCCCTTTTCAATTGGAAAACCCCTGCTGTAGATTATAAACATGGGGATTGCGATAAAACTTTCACATACTTGTAAAATATTTTGTACTGATTAGTTGTGAATGTCCACTCAAACCAACAGATTTTACAACAAAATTACTGTCTTTATTAAAAATTCGTAAATTAAGCCAAGCCTTTGTTGTATTATCCTTCACATCTCTCTGTCTTCACATCTCAGTCCGTGTGTCCTGAAGCTCAGATCTCGTCAGGTTTAACGCTGTTTGGCCAGGAGTCCACTGTTGGCGTTGAGTCAGAGTAAGCAGCTAATTGGAATAAAGTGAGTTTGTGATGATGGATGGGGGGTGGGTGTGTAGTCTGGCTGCCGTAGGTTTGAGTAATGACTCACAACCTGTTGCAGGGATTAATTCACAGCGGTATGCCGTGGCGCTAACATCAACGCCAGACTGCACACACCAACTCAACAGGAAGTTTCACACTCGCATATAATTCCCGTTTTAGTTCTGAAAAAGCAGTCTAATGGGTTTCGCATCAAAATGTATTTTTAGACTTGGATGTGGCTAGATTAAGAAACGATCCTCCAGAGGTTCAATTAGAAGAGAAGAGCTCTTTTCTGACCTTCTAGTTTGCACATTGCCTGGCAGAGCTGTTTCTACAGATAATTGTACAGCCTGCTCAACACGGCAGCAATAACACGAGCTGTGTGCTAAAAGTACATTTTTACCTCACTGTGCATTTCAATTGAGAAACCAATGAGAAATGTTTGTGCATTTTACTGAACGATTTGTAGGCCACAATATTAAATACACTCAAAGCATTTCTGTGGCAATTAATTATTAAATATTCAATTATTGTAAAAGAAAACAATGCAGGGCAGGGATTTGGTTTTGTCTGTTGGTTGTTGATTGGATGGAGGCAGATCTAAATGCAAGCTTGCAGTCAATTGTAAGAAAGGGGCGGGGTTTAAATTGATAAAATGATTGGAGAAGTCCGGCACCAGAGAAAAAATATATTGTTTCATTGGAAGATCCAGTTATGACATTTTGAATGAAATATTATGTCAAAGTTAAAAAACGAAATGTATGCATGGATGAATCACTCACAATAAGATCAATGATAAGGCAAATTGATAAGGTGAATTTATATTTTTTAGCCATAATTCAATGCAGAAGTGCTGATGTGGTATCAGACTCCTCCAGTCTACACTTATCTTAGTCAGTGTGTTGTACAAAGGTAATCCCGTATTCCCGAAACACCCCACAGGAAGAACCGCATTGGAAATCACAGCGGTTTAGTGACTAGGCGATGATTCTGAACATGTGTTTAGCTTTACATTTAGAAATTAGTGTGAAAAATCTCCACATCTTGATCATGGTTTGTAGGTTTAACAAAATCGCAGAGTCTCTGTTTGTTCTTGGATGCAAAATGCTGTTCATGAGTATTTGCATCTTCTATGCACCCTCTATGAGCCCGGACTGGTGGACTATTACCAGACAGTCAATGCTTGTTTGTCACATAAGTTTGCATTCGAATGGAAACTACAAGGACAGAGGACGGCATTTAGGACTTGCAGCGCTTAGTATCACCATTGCAATCAATTATGTATGTTCATAAAGTTTAAAAATGCAGTTTCATTTGATCAACGACAGACTACAGAGCTGGCGAGAGAAAACTGAGAAACTGATTACATCATTAGGCCTTAATGAGACTATCCATTCAAAGAAATTCTCCAGAAATGCAATATTCCCATTAATCCGGTAAAGGGAAATCCCTGGAGTCACTTGTACATGTGAGAAATCGAGAGTTTGTCGGAAGGCAATGCCGGCGAGTGATCTGGCATTGGTGCGGGCACCCAGCGGACCCACATTAACACATAAACAGCTTTTGGCTATTGGCATCTCTTTGAAATGGTGCTGGGTAAGCGATCTGTGTCTTCTGAACAGATGGTGGAGCTGAGGGTGGGAAATGTTTCACATGGCCCACTCTATTGCTTGCACTGGGTTGAGGTGGCAGCCAGGTATCCCCATGAGTGTGAATGTAGGTGTGCTACTACGTGTTAATGTCTCACGGATTACAGATTCACACCCATGCTCTTCGATTAAAATGTTTACAAATGTTTGTTTTTTTTGTTACTAATTTATTATATTGAGAAACATAGTTACCAGACATACTTGATGCAAACATCCAACAACAATTGTAAACCATTATGGTGTATACACTACCAATCAAAAGTTTTTGAAAGAAGTTTCTTATGCTCACCAAGGCAATTATTTGATCAAAATACAGCAAAACAGTAATATCGTGAAATATTATTATCATTTAAAATAATCTTTCAATTATAATCTAAATTTTTTAATTTCTTTCTTTAATGTATTTTAAAATGTAATTTATTCCTGTGAATTTTCAGCATCATTACTCCAGTCTTCAGTGTCACATGATCCTTCAGAAATCATTCTAATAAGCTGATTTGGTGCTCAAGAAAAGTTTCTTATTATTATTATCAGTGTTTGTAAACTGCTTTTTTCAGGAATTTTTGATGAATGAAAAATTTAAAACAGCTTTTATTGGATTTCGATTTTTTTTTTAAGTCTTCACTGTCACTTTTGATCAATTTAATGCATCCTTACTGAATACAAGTATTTGTTTATTTTAAAACAATATTACTGACCCCAAACTTTTAACAGTAGTGTGTACAGTATATGCGCGCATTAGCATCTTATAGCCGTCCACTTCCTCCATTTTTGCTCTCAAAAACTTCCTAAACTCCTACTATTTGGGACCATTGACAAGTTACGAGTTTGTTTTACTGATGACCAATAATATTTTAATAGAAATCAGTCTTTTTTTGTGGAATTTCCCCTAAATACAATACAATACAATACAATAAATACAACAAACCTGTGTTCTGAGTGTTGTTAACGCAATACTATAGGAACGCTGATGAATCCTCTTTCGACAACAAATATGTACCTGCTACGATTATTTTAGACACTGTTAGCAGCATTAGCCACTAGCAGGAACTTTTATCCAGCGGTAGTGAGTCAGAAGCAAACTGCTCTACTACAGATTTCTTCTGAGTTTGCCTATGATTCAGCATCATTAACGTGTGTTTTCCCCTTTGTTTTGCAGGAAATAAACTCAATAAAGACCTGAAGCACTACCTGAGCCAGAGGTTTCCGAAATCCTCAGCCGACTACGAGCTTCAGCAAACCATACGAGACAACCTCTACCGCCATGCTGTGCCTTGTGAGTATTTTTTAAAAATTAAAAATTTTCCCTATCTTTCAAAAAACTCAACTTCAGTGGACAGTCTATTCTCTGTACTGTACCCTTCTATATGTTGCTCTATTTCTCTCTATTATATTATTTTGCTAAACATCATATGCAGAAGCTGTGCGCACAACAAAGTGATGGCTTGGACTGTTTGTACTGAGGCGGTGGAAATGAGGACGCTATCAATATTCACAGAAATCCTCCTTTCGATCGAGTAGGTGGCAGCCATGTTCTTGGAGAAGTGTGATGAAATAGTGTGTGTTTTTGTATTTGTGTAGAGGAAGAGAGTATTGGATACGTGCAGTCAAGTGGATGTGCTTCAGTTCTATAAAACAGATGTTTCTAGAAGTCCACATAGATTTTTCCCTTGTGCATGTCTATCTGTTTAAACTGGCAGAGATTTGAATGTATTTTAAACCAGTAAGGGCTGGTTCACACAGAATGCGTTTTGGCTTTGAAAAACCCGAGACACGGGCAGTGGAATGGGGGAAAAAAAACGCAAGGGCTCGTTAAAGTTGAACTGATTTTAACCTGAGCGCTGCGATTTTAGAATGACGTGACATGCGCGAGACGCTGCAAAAGATGCAAGACGCGAGCACAACAGTTATACACGTCCGTCTAGCGCGTTCACAAAGAAAAAGTAGTGCAATGGAAAAACGCGTTCTATGTGAACGGCCCCTAATACTGTATCTTCGTGCAATTTACACAATTTGTTGTACATGTATGTCTATATATACACTGAGTTTTTCATAAATACATGCTATGCTATCTGTTACATTTAAATGATTTGACACTAAAGCTCTGCTGAAAAACCTAGTAGCCTACCTAGACTGCAATTTAAGGAATCATAGATGACATTCTCATTAAAAAAACATTAAAGCTGTTCTAAAAAGTAGGCAGCAACATTGTTCTTTTGTTATTATCATATGTAAATCCCAGAATGCATTGCAAAGAAATACAATTCCAGAATGAATTGCAAGGAAAAAATTTAACATTTGATGTTACTATAGTACTTTACATTAACATCAGTTATTGCAGCAGCTAATATGAAATAACACCCAATAATAGTTTAACAGCAATTATCATTATGCTTGGTTAATGTTAGTTTTTACATAAACTACAGATCTAAGTTTTGGGGTCAGTACGTTTTTTTCTTAAATAAAGAAGTCTGTACTTTTATTCAGCAAGGATGCATTAAACTGATCAAAAGTGACAGTAAATACATTTTTAACATTCTATTTCAAATAAATGCTGTTCTTTTGAACTTTCTATTCATCAAAGAGTCCTGAAAAAAATGTAGGCCTATCAGTTTTCACAAAAATATTAAGCAGCACAACTGTTTTCATCATTGATAATAAGAAGAAATGTTTCAGTGAACGAAAATGTTCTGGAGAGTGATTTTGTGCCTCTCTGTGATGGTACCATGAGCCGTCGCTCATTTACCGATCATAGGCTCCTGGTTGGGATGTAGACTCATAAGAGCGGGGGGATTTGGAGGGAGCTGAGTCTGTGGTAGATCTGTAAGCAAGCGTCAATGCCTTGAACTTGATGCGAGCATCGAGTTGTAGCCAGTGCAGAGAGATGAAGAGAGGTGTGACGTGGGCCCTTTTGGGCTCATTGAAGACAAGACGTGCTGCAGCGATCTGAATCATTTGTAGAGGTTTGATTGCACACGATAAGTCCAGCTAGAAGAGCATTGCAGTAGTCAAGCCTAGAAATGACCAGGGCCTGGACGAGAAGTTGTGTTGCATGCTCAGTTAGGAAAGGCTTGATCTTCCTGATGTTGTGTAGAGCAAACCTGCATGACTGAGCTGTCTTTGCAATTTGGTCTTTGAGGGTCAGTTGGTCCTCAAAGATTACTCCAAGATTTCTAGCTGACCTTGATGGGGTTATAGATGATGAACCCAGCTGGATGGTGAAATTGTGCTGTAGAGACGGATTGGCGGGGAAGATAAGAACCTCAGTCTTTGCCAGGTTGAGCTGCAAATAATGTTCTTTCATCCATGCCGATATGTCCACCAGACTGTTTGAGATTTGTACAGCTACTGTTGGATCATCTGGTTGAAATGAAAGCTGTGTGTCATCAGCAATGGTAAGATAAACCATGTGCCGGTATGATAGGTCCCAGTGATGTAGTGTATTTGGAGAAGAGCAGGAGTCCAAGAACTAAACCCTAGTGATCAGTTTGTGTACTTTGTGTACCAGTTTACTTGGTTTGTACTTTTAATAAGTGCAAACCAAGTAAAATGACTATTTCAGCTATTATTTGTAAATGCTGTGTATATTTTATGTACAAAGTTGTAGCCTATGAGTTTGCTTGGTTAGCTTAGCAACATGCTAATGCCAAACTCTACTGCGCAGGAGACATGATAATTTATTTCAGTGGAGTTTGATGTTAGCATGTCGCCAAGACTACAAAGCTACAAAGTTGTATGAGTATGCTTGGTTAGCTTAGCAGCAACATGCTAATGCCAAACTTACTCTACTTGCGCAGGAAACATGACAATTTATTTCAATGTTTGATGTTAGCATGTCGCTAAGACAACAATGCTAAACTCTAGCATTGAGTAAGGCAAGAGACAGCAAGGCATCTCACTGGATTTTTGCTACAGCTTTGCTGACATACTTCTCTGTGCACTGTGATAAGTCGTAATATTTGCAACTGGATTTTTGCTACAGCTTTGCTGACATACTTCTCTGTGCTCTGTGATAAGTCGTAATATTTGTAGCAGCACTCTCAATGTTGTCTAGTTGAAAGGAATCCACCGCTTAGCTTTAAACTGTTTGGATGGTGAATTTTGTGTCTTTCTCCATTTAACAAAGCTGTAGTAGACTGTCTCCGATTAAACACTCTGATCCATTAGCTGATGTGACAGAAATTGAGTGTGTGTTTGAGAGTGATTGATAGACATGAGACAGCTGGAGGGACAGATGGGAGGGAAGTACCGATCAAAGTAGTGGGCTCCATGTCTCTGCTCAACTTCATCATTGTTTCATGGATACAAATACACAGACATAGCCTCCAAGAAATCAAAGCCACACATATGTGTGCAACTTGAAAGACAAAAATCATTGGTTTAAATGTAAAATGTGACATTTCTGCCACTAGTGGCACCAAACAGAATTGGTTTGGTCGAACAATGGGAGACGGGGTGAGGGTTGAGTTTTGGATTGTTTTAGAAACCGATTGGTTTAGAAATTGCACACTTCACCTTTAGGCATGCTGTGTAGATTGTGGACATTGAGGACAGATGAGATGTGTGAAAGAGGCCATCTATGTGAAACTGGAGCGGCCACCTCTGAGCGGGGGGATGTGTCCAGATGCTCCAGAATCAACTTCTAAAGCAGTTTAGCATTTGGGACTATTCATATAATGGCAGCTCATGCTGATTTTGGATCAGTATTTATCTGTCGTAAGTTGATAAATAAGATTATAGGAGTGCCTGAAGTTAATTTTAGGTCACTATACTTTATCTAGATCATGTTTAGTGTACAAAATGTGAACAGGGCTTTTGGTCTTTTTACCTTCATATCAACTACTTCAGTGGGAAAACTCATCATAATCAGCTAGTTGCATACTGTATGATTTTACCACAAATTTTGCCTCTCAAGTACACAACTGTTGAAAAGTTTGGAGTTTGGAGAATTTATTGAAATAGAAATCTTTTGCAAACATTATACATTTCTTTACTGTCACTTATCAATTAAATACATCCTTTCTGAATAAATTTATTTCTTAAAAAAAAAAAAAAAAAATTCTGACGGATCCAAACCTTTTATATATTAAGATCTAAAAGAGACTAAAAAGATGCACGTCTCACATGATTCACGAACCCCAGTTCGGAGCAGTTGGTGTCTTGCTGTCAATTACCTGGTAATTTTACATGACGTGGTGCTGGTGAACATGACAGCGAAGAGTCAAGATTGATCAGAGCTTGTGAATGTGAGGGTGGGTGTGTGTGAGGGTCAGTTGGTGCTTATACATGAGGAATGTGGAGGGGTGCAGCTGTCTCTTTTGTGCACTGATGGCCTGAGCAGCTAGTTGCCTCACCAGGTGGCCAGTGACGGGGAGTGTGTATAATGATGTGTGTGTGTGTGTTGTGTATGTTTGTGTTGGGGGTGTAATGAACGGCTGGAGAAGAGTGACAATGAAGGCAAGTGACCGTGAGATAGGACTGTGTGCCACTAAACATTTAAAGATACAGAGGCAGATTCAGCTGTCATTATGTGCGTCTAGCCTGACCAAGGTCTATTACCTCACAAAGTTTGTCAGTTAAAGTGGTGTTACTGGAGCAGATTATTTGATTCTCAAATAATTCATTAATGAAAATATTTTTGAATGAACTAATGAAAATATGAAATAATAATATTAATAAAAACAACAACAACAACAATACTAGTAATTTTTAAAAAATGTTTTTAATGAAATTTCTGTCTAGCCAATTGATGTATATTTTTGATATGTATACAATAAAAGTTATATGCCAAATTATTTATTAACAATGATGATAATAATGAAAAATATCATAATTGTTATTATTGTTTCTTTCATTATATAGGCTATAATATAACATTTATGTCCAGCAGAATTGCTCCATTCATGTACAAAAATGCAGTGTATTTACAAGCCTACAGACATGGCACCTGTGATAAAACATGAACAAATGTATCTTGTAACATTTCTTTATGAGAAAGCAGACAAATATCCATTTCGTTGAGACAGATGGAAGCAAAATGAACTGCTACTGATGTAAAATGTTATTGCACATTTCATTCTGTATCTCGGAGTGTTTGTCTACAGAAATTGCTGTTTTTTCCCCTTTTGTTTTTCTCATATTTATTCCAAACCTTAACTATACAGCTAGAAACAGGTGCATATGAAGTTTTTTTTTTTGTGGCAAATGCGTACATTTTATTTATCTGATTGTTGTCCTGTGATGTAATAGTAAGGAACAAAAAGCTGTGTCCTTTGTCTTTTCCTCATTTCGCGCTCCAGCTTTTCACATCACCGACACCGTCAACATAACAGATGCCGCTGGAACGGCTCTCCCTCCCTTAGCGTTTTCACATTTCCTTCTCAGTCCCTCTGTTCGCGTCTTCATCTATCAGTCTATTTAAGCCTCCCTGTGGTTAGCCAGCCCCTGCTTGCCCTCTCTCGCTCCCCTCCTCTCTCCTGCATCCCCACACTCCCCCCCTCCACACCCCCTCTTTGGCTCTCTCACTCCCTCCATCCCTCCATTTGTTTTTCTGCTCGGTAGCAGACAGCAGGATTGCAGCTGAGGACAGGTTGCTGCTGCGTTTTCTCGCCAGAAAGAAAGAAAGGATTACCGTCTGGAGGCTGCACTGTGGCGAGGCAAGTCCGTCTTATTTTTCTGCATGCTTTCGGTCGCGTTTCGCGATATCTCCTGAGATGCGGGCAACGGATTAGAGGGTTTGTGGGTGATGTATGGGGCTTAGTGCGTGCGGTTGATGCCTCATATATAGGCTAAAGGGTTGGATTGGGGGTGGGGTTGTTGTGGGGGTGGGGTCGGGGTTGTAGTGGGGTTGAGTCAGGGGAAAGAATACGAAAAAAGAGCGCAAGATTGAACCCTTCAGTCACATCTCGTTCACAGGGACAGATGGCTCCTAGTTGAGGAACTTTCTCATCAATATGATTTATTTGCAAGCCATTGTCTGGAGTCCCTTTGGGGCAAGGAGCAAATTTTTCCTCGGTGAGCGTGTGTACGCGTGTGTACACATGTATATATGTGTGTGTGTGATGGAATGATGATGTGGCAGAGGGAGTACGGTACACTGAAGGGCCATCACCCTTGATGTAATGAGCAATGATCAACTCACCACCTGAAAAAAAGCGCCCAGTGTTGAAGCGGTGCAGCGAAATTCAATTTGTCACTGCCCTTCGCACCACAGAGCGTGCTGTGGATCCCTCAAATGCTACCTCAGACAGGTTACTGCCCAGTCATATGCTGTCTTCTTATGTTAGGCATCACAAACATTGTTGCTAGGTAGATCTCTGCATCTAAGAGAATTGTATTTATTGATTCTGTGGCTTGTTGCTTTCATTATTTCAATAAAAATCTGATGTTTTTCAGCCTAATATGCAAGAAAACAAACGCAGCTCGAAAATTTGCATCATTCAATTTAGCTAATTGTGTTAACATAGCATTCACAGCCACAGATGTCTGTGGGAGCTAGCTAATTAGCATTTAGCATGTGTACCACTCTGTCTGCAGACAAGCAAAGCGCTTCAACCACAGGCTCGGATACAGGGTAGATCTGAAGAGCGCCCCGGTCGCAAGTCAGCTACGATTAGCAGACAGAAGAGAGATAATACCTGCAGGGAGCCGAGGGCTCTTAGTAGGGAGGACCAACATTCGAGTGAGTTTTAGCAGACAGTCTGTGTCTGGATGGTATGATTTTTGCATAATGTCGCTAAGTTTAACACAAAATCCTTTTTAAAATGGGTTATTTGTAGGTCTAGTCCTCTCTGTTTGGGTTCGTCTTGAGTTTCCAGGCTCCATTTTGATATGTCAGCTCAAGCTTGATATCACTGAGCAAGCATATGTGGGCGGCATACTGAGAAATTTGTCAAAATCTGGGCATGTTCAGAATCTAAATCCCGTTCCACGTTTTCTTTGGCTAACACCTTGTTGAGCGTAGACGAGTCTTGTGAATTGGCTGTTCTTGGCCTGAAATGTCCATTTTCTCACAGCACTTGACATTCTGAATTCGAAAGCATTTTGTGAATTCATTTGCAAGTCAAAAGCACCCTCAGAAAGTGTTGATCACCGTGAGAGTGGACAAACTAGAGACCAGCGCTACTTTGGATGGGCGGATTTAAAAAGAGGTTGGAGGCACAAAAGGAGAAGAATGCCTCTTAAAATACCACTCCATTCATGTGCTGCTTCTGAACAAGAAAGACCAGGACAGAGGGATCTGCAGCAAGTTTCCCAGTTTTTTAGATGTCCTTCAGAATCAAAGGTTGGAATTACTCCAGGAATACTAAAGTATCTTCAGTTGTCCCTCATCCACATGGACTAGCAGCGTCTACACATACTTCCTTCCTAAACACAATCATTAATAACTATTATTTTCTAAATTAAAGGGATAGTTCATGTAAAAATGAATGTTCTGTCATCATTTACTCGCCCTCATGCCATTTCAAACTCTTTTTTTATTATTCGGTGGAACACAAAAGATATTTTGAATAATGTTACTGTCCATACAAGGAAAGTTAGTAATGTCCAAAACAACTCTGAATACCACCGACTTTCATTTAAAGATATTTCAAAATATCTTCTATTTTCCACAGATAAAAAAAAGGGTTTTGAACGACACAAGGGTAAGTAAATGAGGACAGAACATTGATTTTTAGGTAAACTATTCCTTTAATCATGTCGTCAATACGTAAAAGCTCTAAAGATGGAAGTCTAGATGCACACTAAGGCCTTCACCTCCAATTTTTTACTCAAGGCAATTCCGCTCTTCTTCAGTGGTTGAAAATTTGATATTATGTAAAAGGTGAGCTTTAAATCCGAATCACTGCTCCACTGAGCTGAGATGATGATTCATGCTGAGCTCCACCCAGAAATAGAAGCTCCCACAGGCTACAAGATACACTATGTTTCTGTCATTACCTCTGGCCTATTTCCTCAGGGTTTTATCTGGAGATGCGTGTTTGTCATTTTGCCACTGTAATCATTCAACTTGAGGGTTAAGAAAGCAAGAGAGGGAGTTTGAGAGACTTGCTTGATTGTATGGGACTTGTTTGATGGATGAGGGAAGTAATTTCATTGAGTGGCTATTAGTGGTCAAAAGGCCATTCAAAACCAGATTCCTTTAATTTAATTGAATTTAATTTCAAATTCACACAAACATTTTCAGTTCAATTGAAAAATGGGGAACAAAATGTGGATTTTAGTCCAAGCTGATGAGATTCCACATGCCTGTAAAAGACACCAACAATATTTAAAGGGATAGTTCACCCCAAAATGACTTTTTTGTCATCATTTACTAACCCTCATGTAATTACAAACCTGGATGACTTTTTTTTCTTCTGTGGGACACAACAGTTCAAGTTCGCATGTAAATTTTAAGCTCAAATGAAAGATGGAGAAATGTGTATTTTAGTCCAAGGAAAGACAGATATAATTTTTAAATTGGCAGTTCACCAAAAAAAGAAAAATTCTGTCATAATTTAATCAGCCTCATGTTGTTCCAAACCTTTATGACTTTTTTTCTTCTGTGGAACATAAAGATATTTAGATAAATGTCTCAGGGTTTTTGTCCATACAATAAAAGTCGGTCAGGTCCAGTGTTAGTTTCCTCGCCCACATGGCCATGATTACATCATCAGAAAAGTTGTTTTGGCTGCAAAACATTTTACATTTTGAATGCCCTATGAAAATAGGCCTATGTTTATTTTTGTTTTTTTTTAAATACATCAAACTGGTAAATTGTTCACATTAACACCAGTAACACCAGTGTAAATAATATCATAGATTTAAAATAATTCAACTAGTGCTTTAAGACTAAAGAAAGTCCTGTCACTGATCAAAAATTTTGTCTGTTTTTTTCCCCTTCCTTTTGTGGAGGCTTATTAAAAGGAGGGAATGACTTTGGCCAAAATGTGGTCATACACAAAAGCCCCTGTGGCCTGCCGGAGTTAAACAATAGTATTGTATGCATACACATGGCTGGCCTGACCAGCCTGATTTTTATCTGCTAAATCTCATTCAGCCTCTAATCCCCATCCTAGCCCACCATTTGATTGCCTTAGTCACGTTGTATTTGTGTATGTACTTGTGTGAGCTAGAGAGAGTGTGTCTTGTATGCAGCGGGTGCCATGTGTGTATCTGTCTGCAAGTGTGTGTTGGAGGAGGAGGAGGAGGAAGAGGAGGGGGGATGTGGAGAGAGAGAGAGAGAGAGAGAGAGGTGGGCGGGCGGAGGTGGATGAGTGTGAGCCTGAAGACGTTTAGCTCAGATGGTGTTTTCTGTGCGAGCCTCTCACATTGGCTGAGCTTCAACGCTGGGCTGGACGACCGCTTTACAGAGAAAGAGATCGCGAGGAAGAGGAGGAGGAGGAGGAACGACAGACTGGGCAGCGCTAGCTGAGATACAAGCACCTGATGTTCACCGGAACAGGATTCTGGGATTTTTCTGCTCTTTTCTATTGGATTTCGTCTGGTTGTGCAAGATCTTGAGTGGATTTCATGCATTGGAAGTAGCGGCAGCAAGGTTCTCCGCTAAGGTAATTTAGCATTTTTCCCCCCTAAATATCACCTGGACTCTTCAGCTTCCGGGGTTTGGCAATGGGGGGGTGGGGAATGAGGGATGGGAAAAGAGTGACAGAAAGCTGGGAGCAGCAACGCAGCGAACGCAGCTGAATATGTGACCGTCTTGATGGATGTGAGAGGATGTGATTTGTTGAGGACGGTAAAATGGTGCACCAGAGATGCCGCGGTCCGTCTTAGCTGCTGGAGCGCGCGTGTACGTGCCTGTCTGCTTGAGCGAGTGGAGGTTGAATTAAGCTGTGGTCACTTGACGTGTTGGAGGCCATTATGTTTGGAGTTGAGCAGTGTGGCAGTCGTCTCTCTCCCAGCCCCCCTCCCATCCACACCAGCCCCATGTCTGTCTCTCCGCTGCAGCCGCTGTCTTCAGCCGTATTTGTGTCTGAAAGCCTTTCTCATGCTCTTTTTCTCATGTAAGCTCAGAAACTATGCCTATTTCGAAGGGTTCTCCGTATCTTAGTGGCGTTCATAGGTTAAATAGCTTAATTCTCTGGCTCACAAATGGCAGGCTGGTGCTTTATCGCTCTTATGTAGCTCTAGAATAGATGATTTGAAGATGAAGATTTGAGCCGTGTAAAACTGAAGCCGGGAACAGGCCGTGTGTGGCGTTCCTCTGTAAGCTCGGTTTAGTGTGTTTAGACTCCATCAAATCAAATCTACTCAGCTCAGTATAGCATTGATCAATATTTTCAGCAAAGCATTATTTGGCATGTCTTGATACATTGATCAGTCGTTTCGGCACTGACATCATCGGACTGAGTAGATTTGATTTGATTTGTGTTTTTGAAGTGGATCTCCAACTGGAGGTCTTTTAGGGGGGATATGCTTTCAGAAAGCAACTCCATTTTGCTAATTGGAATATGTGGGTTGGAAAATGCTAGAATTTGGGATCTGTGTTGTGGATTAACCCTTTGGTGGGACAGATGGTTCTCTCTCCCACTGAGCCCGAAAGGGCTGGCTGTCAACATCAACATGGGCGCACATCCCCAAGCCTTTCCCAATCATGAGTCTTCCCTTTCCCAGTGTCTCCCTGTTCCAGATCTCCCAAAAACAGGGAACATGAGATGTCAAGTTTCTCCCTCTCTCACTCTCTTTCTCTCTCTTTTAAACCCTATTTTTCCTTGTAAAAATCATTCTGGCTAAAAATTGTTTACTGACATACTAACAAGATGTATTTTTCTGTGTTTGTTAAGAGGTTACATGTGTATATATATATACGTTACATAATGCGCCTTGGTCCAAGAAAAAACAAAGATGAAGAATTATTGGTTTTGTTCAGTTTTTTTGAATTAGAGATGAAACTTTTTCAGTTATTCATGTATTTATTTAAGCATGTTGGGTTTCCGTGTTTTATGGGGGCTTTTCATATATAGTTCATATATAGTTCAGATATATAGTATGGTATTATTTCATATATAGTTCATTAATATAGTTTATTAGTAGTTGCCATGCTTCTTTTCCAGAACATTTGCCTTGACAAGCTGTTTCGAACTCCCAAAACAAACTCCAACTCCGTGTTTTGGCCTGATTTTGTTCGAAATGACATCACAACAGTTCGTTTTTCGATTTTGCTTCAAGTATACATGGTTGTTTTTTGCACTCTGGTTTGTGTTGTGCCTGAGAACATCCCTTTGCCATGGACAAATCACTGCAATGCAATGTCTCTTATTGCTTTGATATTCCTGATTGCATTGATAGCTTTAATTATGTCTTGGTTGTGCACATATAATTAACCAGTAAATAGTTTGTGTATGAATAATATGAACCGTTATTAACACTATTGTGCCACTCAGTGTGTTTTGATAAATCTGTAGTGATCTGTCAACACTTTGCGGGCATCAGTCACACAGAAGAGAAGGTAGAGGCTCTCAAACGCCTCTGCTGTGACAGGACTGTCAATATCTTATATCCCTTTGAACTCTACTGAGTACTGACGTCGCCTCCGGCCTGTACATGCCATTTATTGGTGCTTTGCCTTTTGATTAATGCCTCTGACAAAGGTTTTTTTTGTTTTTTTGTATTTCAAAAATTCTTTCCTCTTGTCCATGTCAGTCAGGATAGGCCAATGATGGTGAAAAAACTTTAGGGAGCTTGTCAAAGGTTAAAAATTGTCTTTTTTTTTTTTTTTTTTTTGCTTGTTTAGTCTAAGAGTTGTTTGTTTTACTATTTTACAGAGAAAATACCACAAGGTATTTGGCGCCCTGCTCGTGGTTTCAGTCTTAGTGGAAACTGTGGCCTTGAAAAAATTCATCATGTAAACATGCTTTCTGCAATGTGAATCCAAAGCCACACTTCATTCCAGTGTGGGGGGAAAATGATCTAGACTTTCAGTTTGAACTGAAAGTTAGGTTACAGTGCTAGATGCTATTTATTTCTTTTTTAAATTGGTTACACTTTATAATACAGTTCCCGAATTACACATATTACATGTAAATATAGTTAACTGCAATAACAACAAGGTATGTTGAATTATAAACAGTGGCACATACTAATTTACACATTAAGTACACATTATTCACAAAGTTTACTTATACTTTATTACTCAGAATTGATTGATTTCCTTTCAGAAAGTGGATGCAAGTCTCTCTTTGTTCAGAAAGATAGTACCATTGCTTTTGTGTGTGTGTAAAGTGAGTGTACTGTGGTGCAGTGGTTTGTGTTGTCCTAAAACCAGAGACCCTTCTTTAGAAAACTGTGATGAAATCACTGGAGATACACCAATAATACATGTTTTACCAGGTGTAAATGACAATTTGTCCCAGCTGACCCCAGTCAGATCAGCTGAGACAGATGTTTATACCAGGTTTGATGTTAATAGCATATATTTTACAATAAATAACGTGTGAATAATTTGATATATGCATGTAATTATTTTATTCTTTCTTTTTTTGAATCTTTTAAATCAAATGGCTCCTCTCCTTTTTTTAAAGGCGAATTATTTTATGTCACAGCTGTGAAACATGATTTGCTTATTGTAAATGTTAATCAGAAGTAAGTGGTGAATGGGGAGGGAATTCTCATTTTAGAGAGCATTTAATTGGACAAAAATGTTTTATACAATTGTAAGAGTAGTAAATATTGTACAAATATCTGTTTTTCTACAGGTGAAAGAATGTTTTAGATTTTATTGTAATTCTAAAATGTGTATGTCTACTTGTAGACCAACTTTTATCAGTATGCTAGTATATGGTGTACAGTGTTTGATATGGTCTCAAAGCCAACATGCACTAGCAAGTTTGAAGTTTTACCACTTATTTGATTTGTTTAATCTTTTATTTTCATTCTTCTCATTGCCTTTTTCATTTATAGATTATAGAGAGAAGCACATGCAGGAAAAAAAGAGAGATGACAAGAGTGCAAAAAGAAGGAAGAAGGAGAAGAATGACAGAGAGAGAGAGAGAGCAGCCTGTATTACTCACTGGGTCAGGCTCATGAAAAATTTAATCAAGCCATGCAGATAACAGCTTCAGCTCAGAACAAATACATCCCAGTGTACAAGAGCATTTTTCAATTAGTTTTTATGTATTTAACTGGGAGGGCATCAGAAAAGGCATGAAATTGCTTCTGTGAGAAGAGCGCTGAAGATTTAGCATCTCTAAAACGAACCCAGTTTTTGTTGTAGGAATATTGTAATCATGCTTTTATTTCAAGCCAAAAAACCACAAGGCCCTTTAATAACTTTGGAAATGCGCAAACATCCGAATGCTGGTGTAGTGAGAGTCTTGACTATTATTAGAATGATGATAATGAGTCGTTTCCAAATGCTTTAACAACAGCCTACGCTACACCGCTAACTGAATCACGGCGGTGAGGCTCAGAGTCACTTAAAGTGTTGCGTCTGATTGATTGCCTCTCCAGTTACTGCAGTATTGCTCTCCAGGAATGCAATACGTCCACTCGATCCGCTTTATAACTGGACTGTATGTTGCTATGTCCGATTTCACAATGCCAGGTAACATTTGTGTTGTTGTGGCTGTGAGAGGTGAAGCTGACCTAGTAAGATAACAAAGAAGCTATGAAACTTCTTTGTGTCTATAAGGGGAAGTAACTTTTGTGGGTAAATAGGGCACCTTGTTATTTAAGAAACAGCATTAACATTTAATCTTTACTGTATATGAATTATGTGTTTAGGTTTCTTTTTATTGGTGTGGGATTGGTTTTGAACAAATGCAAGATAGTTAAGAAGTATTTAATGCACCAAGGCTTCTGATGTGGTGCTGGTTTTCAATGTGAGGCACACCTTTCCTTGACCTTTAAGGATTTGAATATGGATACATGCTAATTGTATTACTTATTATGCACAAGAGTCATCAGACACTGCTGAATCATACAGGCTTACTATTTTTGTCCACTTTGTAACTGTGATTTTTCTTCATTGAGAGATTAGTATGCGCATACACACATGCAGAGCATTAAGTTGGCTCAGAGACCAGCATCTTGAAGTCAAAGCCTTGTTACACTTAGGTGAAACTAAAGCCGACATCCGGGTTTAAAGCTGCCTGCTTTTTTTGTGTCTGTGCATTGTGCCATTGTGTCTCTGCCAGTGCTATTTGCCAATGTTTTACAGTGAAGCATTTCTATTTCTTTTGCTCATACTCAGGTTTAGAGTTTTGAACGAACTCCTGACAGGGTTTTTGAAGTTTTAAAACCATGATTAGCGTTTTGTTCAATCTAATCAGAACTGGTTGGTAAATGGGGAGAGATATTCTCATAGTAGAAGACATTTAATTAGACAATTGTTTATACAACTGTGAGAGCAAAATATCCAATATATCCGTCAAAAATTGGATCTGTTTTTCCATGAATCTTGCAGCTTGTTGAAGAGAGCTGTGCTCTTGTACTTTTCTAAGCAATTGGATCTCTGCCTGCTGGACAAAAAAACATGCAGGAATTTCATAGACCAGTGGGACAAGATTACTTAAAATAATACATTTAAATGAATAAATTGTTAGTAATATTATAACTCAAATATAATCTAACTCAAATATAAATTAAAATGTTAAAAACTCAAAAATCAAGATGTAACTGAAATCATATTTCTTTTTCCCCCCTTAATAGTTATTGTTGTTTATATTAAACATTGTTATTGTTATATTGGACATTGTTTTGTTTTTATTGGACAATGTACAGTTCTTGACATTTCTGGAGCCAAAAAATTAATTGGGCTTAATACCAGAATATAGCTACAAGTAATGGAAATTTCTTAGCTTATATGGAGGGCCTTCGAATATTGTGTTGGACAATTAGGGCCTTCGAGTCGAAAAGGTTGAGAAAATCTGCCATAGACTAACATTATTAAAAATGTGTGTTCTTCTCACTACAGGCCAATAAGAAACCAACTTGAAACCACAGAGAACATCTCATAACAATGTATTAAAAATATTTCAGGACACCTTAGCTATTGCTTGGCAACATCAATGTGATGACTTTTGCATGGGCAAAAAGCGTTTCCCCCCAAAAATGGGAATTTTTACTATGTGGCTCAGTGAAGCTGGATGCTTAAAAGGGTCCAATTATGCCCTTTTACGAAGTTTTGATTTTGTTTTTGGGGTGTACTATAATATATTTTCATGCTTGATTGTTCAAAAAACAGCTTACATTACCTCCCCAGTCTGGCTCGAACATGCCGATTTTGATGAAGCCCCTCCTTCCAAATACAAAATGTGCTGTGATTGGTTAGCTGGCCCAGTGTGTTGCGATCAGCAGCGATTAGCGTGCATTCGGGAAATGTCCTGCCCCTCCATAACTGCGAGTTGTTCTCTAGCGTAAATATTGAGGATGGCATCAATTTCAAACCAATTTGAGCTAGATTCAGACCCTGACAATGTTAACGAACAAGAGGACTGTGCAGAACGGATTTCATGTCCAGACTTTGCAAGCACGGATTTCGCAGGACTGTTCAGAGTGGTATGTTTTTTTTTGTAATTTTCTTATACATTACAGGTACGTTTTTTTTATCCACCATTTAATCATAATATTTGTCAGTAATCGATCAAAAAAACATGGTTATTTTTCCTAAGGAGCGGTGAACCGTCTTACAAAAGCAACAGAAAACAAACTGTTCTCCATAAACGTTGGGGTTATAATGTTCAGGAACAGTGTTTAGAATAAGTTAATCAGCCTTAGGAAGGTTAAAAAAAATTAGTTTTGGAAATGTTGTGGAAAAACTGTCTTTGACATAGCGGCAACATTCTAATTCAGCTCAACCTGGCCTCGTCCCCCTTTTTGCTATTCCGTGGGCGGGGATTATTTAAATGAGTATCATTGTGACTTCATAAGATCTGGAAAAATCATGTTGTAGTTCAAATGAGCTATTCGTTGTAGTTCTTGGAAAGTGAATTTTGTTAAATAAAATATCTCCCTTTGGAGTGGACTTTGAGCTTTGAAACCTTGCAGATCTTTTTTATGCTCAAACAGCAACATTACACAAAAACTAAAGTTGAAAAAGTGGAAAAGCATAATAGGACACCTTTAAGGGCTGTGACACACCAAGCCGACGGTCGGCCGTCGAGCAACGTCGGGCTATAGGTGAATGTCTGTTGGTATAGTTTCTGCTTTGTGTTCCCGTGTTCCACACCTCGGCTCTAGTCTGGCTTATGTTGGAGGCAGTTTGCCCGATTCAACATGTTGAATTCAGACAGATCGCTCTGATTGGCTGTTGAGTTTAGCAAAGAAATCAAGGCGGCACAGACAGAAGGCTGTTCTAATTTTATGTAATTTTACATGTGCATTCCAATACGTGAATATTTTCACAACATCATGAGCCACCTGGAATGAAGAAATTGATCAGCATGATTGATATTCCAAATGGTAAGCAAGCACTGCTTTGTTTACAGTTTGTTTATCTGCAGTCCTAGTTTCGGATTCCCTTTTTGAATGACGAAAATAGACTATTGATACCTGCTGATGTAGATGGATATTTCCTTACAAACTGACACAGAACGCACATAGTTGGCAGTCAGCTGTAGTCTTTGCCGTGTGTTTAAAGCGCATCTTTTTGGCCGAGACGCAGCCGAAGCAAGGTGACAACACAGTCAGCTTTCGCTGCCATTAGTTATTTGATGTTGACTTGGTGTGTCACGGCCTTAAGAGATGTTAAAATGAAGTTAAAGCTTGGGTGAGCAGAACTCTTAAGGTTCTTTTCTTGTCGCGTTGTTTTTAGGTCACCCAAAAATTACAATTTTGTCATCATTCACTCATCCTCATGTCGTTTTCAAACCAGTATGATCGCCTTGCTCTCCAGGCAGTGAAGTTCGAATGTAGGTCATATCAGAAACCTGAACTTCAGGAACACCTCGCTGGGTGCTGCAGTGCTCCTGCAACCTCAGCCGCGAAAATAAACTGATTTATCAGACACGGCTATTTTTAGAGCCTGTTTGTGTGCTGGATGTGCACATGGCATTGCTGTTTTTCTGATGTATTTTAGAATGTGTGATGTTAAATATGTCTGCCTTTGGTGTTTTCAAGTTCCTTGCTGGCTTTGCACTTCACAATGCAGCTATTTTTTACCCACAGAATGTATTTATGTCATATGCAAAGATGTGTAGAGAGATCAGGCTCCATTTTGTGGAAAATAAGACACAGGGCTGGCATGGAAACAACTGAATTGTAATATTACCCGTTTCAGCAATGTAGCACACTGTGGAATGAATTATATACTTTTTTAAATGTACTTTTTGGGGCATAGAAATCTTGAAACTTTGTCATTTGAGACACTTGAGGAGAAATGCCTTAAAATAGGGACCGGTCTTTCATTAAGAATGAATGCGCCTCTATTTTTGCTGCCAAATCACTGCACTCATTTCTATTCCGTTCACAGCTCTCAGAATCTGTCCTTGTCCTTAACTACATGCTCACTTAAAGGATTAAATCACCCCCAAAATTAAAATTCTGTTATGATATACTCACCCTCATGTCGTTCCAAATCCATATGACTTTGGTTCTTCCTTGGAATACATAAGATGTCATTTTAAAGAATGTGCTTGTTCAAAAGCAAAGGCTTTGATGCAAAAGCACCATAAAAGTATTATAAAATTAGTCTAGAATTATATTCCAAGTCTTCTCAAGTCATTTGACAGACTGAACAAGATTTTCAATTAATAATTTTGGTGCGTTCAATGAATCAAAGGAATGTTGGATCTGGTTCAACAAAACTGGTCTGAGTTATTTGTTCATGAATCATACTGAACCTGTTCAACTCACTTCAGTTCGTCACACAAAACTATGGCTTCAGAACACTTGGAATAAAGTGCATGGGAACCACTTTTATGATACTTTAATTATACCTATGTGTCCTTTTTGAAGCTTGAATGATTCAGTCCCCGTCCATTGTAACTAGGAATGCACAAAGCATTATATTGGTACCTTATGGATTATTTGCCTATTTTAGAGATTCTTTTTTTAGTTTATTAATGTAGGTTATATATCAGTCGGTATTGGATAGTTAATTTTCTGTGCTTGTTTTCTTTATTTGTGCATTTATATTACCTTTCTCATCATCTAATGCACTTAAAGTTTAAAACAAAAACACAAATAATTTAACTAAAATGATAAATATAATCTTTAGCAAAAGTCTAAATTGATATCTATTTTTCATAATGTACTTTAGAAAGTTGTAGCATTTAAAACAATTGATTTATTTTATTTAGACAAAATAGTATAGAATTTTCGTAAAATATTTCGTAAAAAGTCAATTATTTCGACAAATAATTATAATTTTATCATATCACCCAGAATTTGAATATGGGTATATACCCAATTGTAATTGCAAAGCAATATTTTTGTGTCTTCCACAAAAGGGGAAAAAATAGTTGGGGTGAGTAAACAATGAAATTTAAATTTCTACATATTCAAATCAGCGAGAATATTTCATTTAAGATACCTACTGTTTTGAATCCCCATGCAGACAAAAAGGAAGCTGTATATTTACCCAAATGTCCTGTAGAGAGGACAGACTGATGTTAGCTCAAAGTGAGGTAGAAATGCCATTGAACATGACAGACTGATCCAGAATCAGTCATAAGCAGAGTCAACAGCCCAGCCAGGTTTAAGCTACATGGAGTCTAAAGGGGATTACTGTCTGACAGACTGATCCAAAATCAGACCGCATGTCAACATCTTAGCCAGACCTGCCAGACCTTGACTACACCTAAAACAAGAATAGACTGCCTTTCTTTCTCTGAAAACCACAGAAAAAGAGATGCAGTTAATTTCATATTTATTGTATATTTTTTGCTCACATCCTCTTATAATGTTAGCAAAGATTTAGCACCAAAACAGTGTGAATTTTACGTTACCTGCCCATTTTAAACACTCTCTGTGACCTTTAGAATTAAAACAGGCTGTTTTTATATAAGACATTTAAATGTAAATGACCTTTGTTATGATTGGCTAACTTCTTTGCATATGAAACCTACTGGTGTAGTTCACACTGCATTCATCAGGACAGGCCATGTTGTTGAATACTGAATAGCCGTTGATGTGTAAATGTGGGCGGTAATATGTTAATGCTCTCATGGTTGTTTAATACTGTGACAGTTACAGAATGACCGGTTTTTGCAACTTAGTTTTTTGGGGTTTTGAATGTTTTAGTCTATCGCTGTCTTTTTATTATTATTATTAAAAGAGCATGCAGGAAAAATCCTGTTTTCCATGAAATGACCCCTTTGAGGATGCTTTACCATCACCTCTATAAGACAAGAATTTGAAACATGAAATCTGAAGGATCGTTAAGATTTCCCTGTTGAAATGTATTCGCAATCACAAAATGTAAAGTTTCAGTAGAGAATCAAGTGCAGATTTGTGTTAGGAGTTAGGTGCAGATTTGTTATTTGAGTGTGTGTCTGCATGTATTGCATGTATGCATGTGTTGCATGTTCCCAGGCTGCATTGTGGGAACTCCTGATGCTGATTCATTGTGAGGCACCACTGTTCTTTTCCGGAGAGAGAATGAGTCCAGCCGCACATACACATACACATACAGCTTGGAAATACAGTGACCAGCCAATGTAGTAGCAGCTACAGCCTGTGATGCAGCTGTGTGTGTGTGTGTCATTGAGGGGGTTATCATTTAGCTGAGGGTTGTAAACCCCCATTAGGTAATTGTTTCTCTTTTGGGCCCTGGATCATGCAATTTGGCGACAGTAACCCCTTCTGTTCACAGTCACTGACCCACAACTGATGAGTGTGTGTAGGCCGGGATCGAACAGCTGCAGATTGTGATGTTTGTTGTCAGAGCTCTTCACCTTTGGTTCATTTAGCACTTGGGCACCCAGTGAGCTTTTAGTTGTCTAGCATAAGTACATTAACAGCAGCAGCAAGGTGTGTTGTCTTCTTTGTTTGAAAAAAAAAAAAAAAAAATCTGTAAAGAGAAGTGTACTGGACTCTATACTGTAATTTACTCTTGCTAAATACAATGTGCTTACAGTACGTCACATGTACACCCAGGGATATTTAAGGCCACTCACAGCTGAAATCCAGGTTTCCACAGTCATGGAAAATCTGGAAAAATCAAGGAATTTACATTGTGTGCAAGTAATGTAGATAAAAAAAAAAATTAATAACATGATTATTATTATTATTATTTCTGTAGTAAACAATGCAGTACCATGCACAAGGTTTGGGGTCAGTAAGATTAGATATATTAAAAGAAATGTATACCTTTATTTAGCAGCGATGCATTCAATTGATGAAAAGTGACAGTGAAGACATTATGTTATAAAATATTTTTATTTCCTGAAAAAAATTCACCATGGTTTCCACACACACAAAAAAAGAAAAGTTGAGCAGCACAACTGTTTTCAACATTGATAAGATGTTTCTTGAGCACCAAATCAGCATTTTAGAATGATTTCTGAAGGATCATGTGACACTGAAGACATTCAAATAGAAGACAGCTATTTTAAATTGTAATAATATTTCACAATATTACTGTTTATATTGTAATTTTGATCAAAATTCAGCTTTGGTGAGCATAAGAGACTTTCAAAAACATTGAAAAAAGTCTTACCGACCCTAAACTTTGAACATTAGTGTACATATTTGTAGTTTTGTTTTTGTAATATAATACATAGTATTTTTTTATTATGTAAGATAGACAACATTGTTTGATTTGTAAGAAAATAGTTTTTTGAGTAGATTTTATTTTTATTTTTTTATAAATTTGCAATTTTATTTAAATAATTGAAAAAAATTTGACAAGAAAAGTCATGGAACTGAGGTACCAGGATGTCGAATTGATGATATTAAAATTCCACAGAAAAAGCCACATGTAGGGAATTTTCAGTCAATATTAGTAAAGTCAGAGTTTTTATTAATTGGCTGGTGTTAGAAATATGGAACTCAGATTTTGCTGAAAATTAAGTGCATGTTGTTTCAATCATTATCGAGCACCTGTCGGCGTGCCTAGACGATATAAAGAAGTGGATGTCTGCAAACTTCCTAAAATTAAATGATAATAAAACGGAACTTATACTCTTTGGTCCTTCTAAAAGTAATTTAAATCACCTCCCTGAAGCATACACACTTTCTTTGCCAGTAAATAGCTGTGTGAAAAATCTTGGTGTTTCATTAGATAGTTTCTTGAAACTGGATAAGCAAGTAAATTCGGTTGTCAGATCTTGTTTTTTCCATCTACGTATGCTGACTAAAGTTAAGCCTTTTCCATGTCCCCAAGCTTTTGAATGGGTGATACATGCATTTTTGTCATCTCGACTGGACTATTGTAATTATTTATACTATGAAATAAATTCAACTACTCTAACACGTCTTCAAATAGTCCAAAATGCAGCAGCGAGACTTTTAAAAGGCATTCGCAAACGTGAACATATTACCCCGATTTTAGCATCACTTCACTGGTTGCCGGTTCGTTTTAGGGTTGATTTTAAAATTCTTTTATTTGTCTATAAGTGCCTAAATAACCTAGCTCCTCTCTATCTATCTGAGCTCTTAGAGCAATACAATCCTTCCAGAGATCTTAGGTCAGGTACACAGAAACTATTATCTATACCACGGTACAGGTTAAAACACAGAGGTCATCGTGCCTTTGCCATTGCGGGCCCAACATTATGGAATAGCTTGCCTTATCATGTTCGTTCTGCATCTGACTTGTCAGTTTTCAAGTCACGCTTGAAAACACACTTTTATTCAATTGCTTTTAATAACTTGTAATTTGTATTTAAATTTTTCTTGCTCTGTCTGTTGTGTGATATTATATTGCTTTGTAAAGCACATTGGTCGGCTTGTCTGTATAAATGGTGCTATATAAATAAATTTTGACTTGACTTGACTTGACATTATATGGCACATTTAAAGGGACAGTTCATCCAAAACATAAAAGATGATACATGTTGTAATGTTCCACTGAAGAGAAAGTCATACATGTTTGGTACGACATGAGGCAGAGTAAATGATGACAGTTAGGGATGCACCGATCATGATTTTTCATGGCAGATTCCGATAGCGGTTGCAGATTTTTGTTTCAAAATGTATTTGTTGTTTATTTGCACTATCATTTTCAACATCTTCAAAATAAATATTTTGATCGCTGACAGCTTCTTTACCAGATCCACCATCAAGTGACAGTGACACAAATTTTTGCGCACAGTACTTGCTCTGCAGTAAATCACTGAGGCATTTCAAGTTTTGCTGATGATTCTTCCTATTCTTTTGTTTTCTGCCTATGGTAACTATCAGTGAAACATCCCTTCAGGTGAACTGCACTTATTCAGTCATCAAAGATTAAATTATTGTGCAGAAAAAAAATACTTCTTTTATAATATTATTCATTGTTTCTTGTTATATTGTATATAATGAATCGATTGAGGAATACTAAGATGGTTGATGTCTAACTTTAAAAAAATGAATGAGGAGGAGGGTAGTGAAAGACGACCCGTCACTAAAGACCTGAGATATGCGTTTAAGGGTTAAAGCAAGTAGCTTTACAGTATCAAACATGAAAAGTTGTCAGTGTCACTTTCAATTAGAAGTACAACTTCAATTTCTACAATGAATCAACTCTCCAGTGTGTTCATGTTTTTTCTCACGTCTGACCTCAATGGACTGAACACAAGAAAGATGATTTCCATAGGCATAGTATGTGATATGAAATTGTTTGATCGCCTCAGAAATCAGAGATGAGGCTCTCAGGGATTGAATCATTCAAGGGTTGTCCCTAGCAACAAGAAAATATATCATCATGTGACAGCCATGCTATTTATATATTTGTGGATATATTTTTTTCCCTACTTGCAGTAGTGACATTGGTTTATGTTTGTGCATGTTGTGTATATACAGTGCTGTGATTCCTATTTATTGTTCTGAGGTGCAGAGTGTATCAATGCATGCTTCAAATAGTGAAGTGAAGGTTAACATGAATATATATTGAGTCATTGCATAAAGGCGATGTGTGATACTCTAAGCATTTAGCTATAAGTAATCCATTGGTTAGTTCATCTGGTTCAGCCAATAGCATGTAGGATTATCTGTTTGTCATACAAGGGACAGAAGGACTATAATGTATTGTTGGTTCCAAGACACACAGAGTCAATTGCCCAAGATTTTTAGGTCAGTGTTAGCATTAATATAAATACACACTACCATTCAAAAGCTTCGGATTGGTAAGATTTTGTAATGTTTTTTTAAGTCTCTTATGCTGACCAAGGCTGTATTTATGTCTAAAATACAGTAACACATTAATATTGTGAAATATTATTACAATTTAAAAAAATTGTTTTCTATTTTAATATATTTTGAAATGTAATTTATTCCTGTGATGGCTAAGCTGAATTTTCAGCATCATTACTCCAGTCTTCAGTGTCACATGATCCTTCAGAAATCATTCTATTCTGATTTGCTGCTCAAGAAATATTGTTATCAATGTTGAAAACAGTTCTGCTGCTTAACATTTTTATAGAAACCGTGATATATATTTTTCAGGACTCTTTGATGAATAGGAAGTTCAAAAGAACAGCATTTATGTGAGATTTTTGTATCATTCTAAATGTCCTTAATGTCATTTTTGATCAATTTAATGAATCCTTGCTGAATAAAAGTATTAATTTCTTTAAAAAAAAAACGTACTAATCCAAACGTTTGAATGGTAGTGTACGTATATGACATTCTGTGACTGCTGCAGAAATGAAAATGACAAATATACTCAAACATTTATAGGCTGTTTTTGAACTAGGAATCATCTCAGAATTTTTGTGATCTTGTAAATCACACGAACATACATTTTATTGATGTTTGCATCTAAATGAAATGGCTAAAAAGACCAGATTCCTTTTTAAAGTGACACACAGGCTTTGAACAGCATCCATTTTCGGGCTTGTGTTTTACTCTATACTCACTGCAGACACAGCCTGTAAACCAAAGAGAATATTACATAGCAAGGTTGTAAAGAAAACGGAGTTATCATCACATCTTTGATTTATCACCAGTGTCACTAAGATGGCTGCCTAAGAACATCTCCCATCGCGGGGTGCTATTTATATCAGCTATTCATCAGCTCCATCAAGTGATGGGGAGATACAGCACACAGCAGGACGAACGTGCGAGACACGCGTTGACTGTCAGGCCACCGTCTTAACCTTCAGCATCACAAATAGCTGCAGAAGACCCCAGTGTCCAAGTGCAAACAAATACAGTTGTGTTGATTAAAGATGTGCTTTATGACAGCTGAGATATTGATTACAGGTTCAATGCAAGGGGCAAATGCACTTCACATCTGTAAAAGCGTTGTGTGTGTGTGTGGATGATATTATGATTGATCATGATGTCTAATAAACATGCACTAGGGTTATCAGAGTCCATTCAAATAGAATGTGTAGAGAAAAATGAAAAGAAGGAAATACGTCTTGCAAGGCCCCGTTTACACTTAATATTAGGTTCAGTGACATGATGCTCTCTTGTTTTGTACTTGAACATACCTCTTCTATGATGAGCATGTTTTTAATTTCTGTATTAAAATTCATTTAGATAAATCAGAAATGTTAGGGTGATACAAATGACCTGATATTATGGAAAACAAAAGCCTCATTAAAAGAATAACATTTTTGAAAAGAAAACCTTAATAGGTAATATTGATAATCTTTTATTATTATGTCATACAATAAAAGTACAAAACCTTTTGAAAAAAATATTAACAGGCAAAATTAAGAGTCTCTTAAAATACCAGATCGTTTGTCCTTTTTATGACGTAAATTTTTATGTCTTTTTTTTTAGGTTAGTCCGGGTTGTAAAATGACATGTGGTGCACTCCCCAAAAACTCATGATATTTATGAATTAATAATTCGTAGTATTTGTAATAAATGCTCTTCATCAAGATCTCACCGTGTTCAAGCGCAAGGAAAATCTGTGATTACTTCTTACTTGATGGTTACACCACATTTTTTTATAGTCATTAAATTGAAACTTTTCTTGAAATTCATAAAATGTTTTTTAAATAACATGAAACCAACACGGATACAGCAAGATTACATTTAGAAGATCTTGGCACATGTTTTTAAGTTGTTTTTAATTGATGTTTATTTAATGAACATTTCCATTCATAATTGATCCATTAAAATCTGCCTTACTTAAAACTCTTGTTTAAGTGCATGGTTGCTTGATAGATCAGTAGCTGGTCGTTTACCATTCTCTGGGATGCATTTGGACCCTATTTACACCTGTATTTATTACTGACCACTTGTGATTGCATTCCCCGAGACGTATTTTAATATGTGTAAACGGGGTCTAAGGGAATGTGGTAGAGGAGGCAGAGCAGCCGTATGGAATCTTTGATCCCTAAAGCTACTTTAATCTAATATGTAGTTAGAGCAATACAGTGGGGGTTGGGGGCACACTTTGCTCTCCTACAACCAATTATCATCAAGGTGTTACAACATCTTCACTTTTAGCTTCTATCTCACGGTTTAATTCACACCCAGCGATTGGCTTCCAGGAGCCTGTAGACTGTAGCATGTGGTTGTTGTTGGCCCTGATGTAGGTGGTAATCATAGACATGGTGGTATTGGGCATAAATTAGCAGTTTCATGTTGTCGGTATCTTATGTGTTATCTTTCCTTTTTTGCTTGTCACAGGTACGACCCGCAGTCCTCGTGACGGAGAGGTGCCAGGAGTAGATTATAATTTTTTGTCAGTGGAGGACTTTCTAAAGCTTGAACAGAGTGGGACACTGTTGGAGATTGGATCTTATGAAGGTAAATGGCAATCTATAGAGTTTTAACACATGCTTTTTGCTTGGCCTTTTTATACAATGTTTTTTTTAATTATTTTTTTTTTTATACAAATATCATAATACAAAAATAATGATATAGACTCCTTGAAGTTCTGTTGACAGTGTTTCTGTGATCATGGGAAATCTGGAATTAACATGGAATTTAAAATGTGTTATTTCTGCACTGTAAAAAAATATTTTCATGATTTGTTATCACAACTTTTAATCTTTTGTCAAATCAACTTAGATAATTAATGTGGTTCAGATAACATCATATTCTAAGTTTCTATTTCTTAAACCAATCTCTTTGTTGCATTAACTCAATTTTTTAATTTCAATGAACTCAAAATTTTAAGGCAACCAGGTAACTTACTTTTTTAAGTTAAACCAGCAATAATTTTTTACAGTGTGATCACAGGTCATGGAAATTATATTTAATTTTTGCAAGAAAAGTTTGTTTATTAGAGCACAGAAATGTCATTGACATTATCTTTAATATCTAATCATAGAATACATTATATCAGAGAAACATTGTTAATATGAATTGTTCTACTTTTACATTGCGCTCAAAAATATAAGTTAGAAATCGCTTTTCATGAGTGGAATTTTTTTTATTTCTTATTATTTTTTTAAATCCTTACCCAATAAAAGCAAATTATTGGAAAGATTATGGAATGTCATTGAAGGTGTTGGAAACCTTTGATCAGCAATGCATTATGGGATGCAAATTCTTATTGAGTCCTTCCCATGAAGACAAACACCAAACTGATTTTCTCATATAAAAACAGAGTAGGAAATTGTATTTATTGCATACATTTTTGGATTTGGTTTTGTAAGTTATACAAATGATATAAAGATTTAGTTATTTTAAACCAAGGCAGTGCTCATAGATCAAGGTCAGCTCACAATACATGTGGATTGTGGGATGGTAAAAAACTGTCCTTTTTACAGTCACATGATCAAATTTACTTTTTGATTAGTGATTAGTGATTAGTGACCTATGAATAGTGCAGAATCTAAATAGTTCTTATTTATTTTACATCATAACATTTATTTTACATTTTTTTATTCTAAAACATTATTTTTTTTAAATGTTTAAAAGACATTCAATCAGAATTTTGAATCCTAGATTTTTCTGATTAATAATGTCACAAATTTATTTATTTGATTAGTGACTTTGAAATAGTGCAGAACCTTAAATCTTATTTATTTTACACCATAAATGTGTATTTTATTTTATTTATTACTAATCAATTTTATACTCTATGTATGTATGTATGTATGCCTGTGTATGTATATATTTTTTTTATATATAAATTTATATATACACACACACGCATCACTGTATATATAATTTTTTTATTAATTTTTAATCCCAGATTTTCAGATATATAAGAACAAAATACATTCTTGTTAATAGGTAAAAACTTGAACTATTAACTATAATATTTTTAATATTATGAATTTTTAATCCCAGATTTTCAGATATATAAGAACAAAATACATTCTTGTTAATAGGTAAAAACTTGAACTATTAACTATAATATTTTTAATATTATGAATTTTTAATCCCAGATTTTCAGATATACGTAACATATATGCTATGTTATGTATGTACGTAACAAAACACATTCTTGTTAATAGTTAACATCTTTCTCTTTTTTTTCATTCTACTCTGTGCAGCTGTTGTTTTTAATCAAAATGAATCTCTTAATTAATATTAAGGTTGATCACTCGTCCTGACGTGGCTGAATTCTAAATTTATCACTCTCATTTAATGATGTGGAGTGCTTTTGTTCAGACAGACAGCTCTGTCCATTGTGCACGCTCATTACCCTTAAACAATACTGCCTGATTGTCCAGACACACTGATACCATTATCTCCCATTAAAGTTGCATCAACTTCATGAAGACAAGCAGTCATTTTCATAATAGAGCATTTGCAAAAAACCCACATCATCATCATGTCTTGCATTTCCTTTAACCCTCCTGTTCTGAATGCTGGTAATATCCTCTTGTTGCCTAGGTAACTATTATGGAACACCCAAGCCGCCCAGCCAGCCCCCTAGTGGGACAGTGATTACTGGCGATGCTCTGCAAGACAGCCTTCCTGGTTCCCAGCAGTCAACCCCACGACGCACCAAGTCTTACAATGAGATGCAAAATGCTGGAATAGTGCCTACAGAGACTGAGGATGATGATGAGGTTCCTGAAATGAACAGTAGCTTCACAGGTCAGCAGTGAGCCGATGTGTTTGCGTTTCCGTCTGGCACATGGGAGAAGGGAAGAGTGATGCCTCTTTGTTGCTTTCCTCTTCCTTCGCCATCACGATTCAGGGAGGAAGGGGGAAAGAGCGCCATCTGGCTGTGGCAGAGGGGTTTTGTTTGTGTTAGAAAGCACCAAGATGGACTCTCCTTGTCTTTATTTATTGATCCTACAGTTATGCGCTGCCAACTTTCGCACTCTGTATCAGAGTATTGAATGGGTTGCATTTTGTGTTGTTCTTAGAAGCCATCTGTCTATGAAATGGATTGCTGCACGCAATAGCTGCTGCTGGTCGATGAGAGGTATTGATATTCTTGTGATCTGATCACAAGTGGGCTGCATTAAGTACAGGTTTCAACGCTTTTGGGATACGATTCGATTGCTGTAAACATATTTGGTCATAGTCGAAAATGCAAATGTCCACATTGCATTGTATTATAAATGCAGATCTATCCTGTTGTGTACTGGATAACAGTGAGCACCGCCTATTCATCTGTCAATCAACAGTTATGCTAAAACAAGGGTTTAAAACTACTTCAAAGACATTTTCCCACCCAAGTTGGAGGCTTACACATCTAAAGTTCAGTTAATACAGCTGCACAACTACAGTTATATTGTGAATTCCTTTCTAAATGTCATGTTTGCTGTGAGATTGGGAGTATATGTGGAAGCAGCGCTTTTGTGCCAACATTTCTTTTTTTGTGCTTTATTAACATGCAGTAAGATTCAGTTCAAAAGTTTGGGTTCGGTAATGTTTTTTTAAAAGAAGTCTCTCATGCTCACTGCATTTGTTTGATCAAAAATACATTAAAATCAGTAGTAGATCAGATACATTTTATTGCAATCAAATGAACTGGTTTCTATTGTAATATATTTTAAAATGTAATTTATTGCTGAATTTTCAGCATGATTACTCCAGTCTTCAGTGTCACATGATCCTTCAGAAATCATTCTAATATGCTGTAAAAAAAAAACCTGCCTTAAATTCTTTAAGTACAATCAACTTGGATGTTCAAGTCATTTCAGCTTAAATTACATTAAACTGACTTAAAAAAAAGTAGAAAATTGTTTAACTTATTTTAATGAGTTAAAGCAATGTAAATATATGTTGTCATAACTTATTGATCATATACATTTTTACATTGTATGCTTATTTGGTGCTTCTGATTATTTGTTGAAAACAAATAATATTTTTGTGGAATCCATAATCCATTTCTTTCAGGATTCTACAGGATTCTTTCAGGATTAAACACGTTTATTTGAATTCAATAAATGTCTTTACTGCCATTAAATTATATAAATACATGTAAAAATGTATTAGCAAATAATTGAAATTCTTACTGACCCCAAACTTTTTGAAAGATTGTGTAGTCGCATAATCGCAGCACAAAGTTGCATTTGAGACGCGTTACAACCAGGTGTAAACAGCAGACGGTCTGGTCTGTGATCGAATCACCATAGATGAATGTGAAAACCATTCAATTTCTGCTCCTGATCCCACAAGCTGGTTTGTGTAAGCATTATGACATTCTTCCAATCCATACTTCAGGCTGTAATCACATATTTTACTTCAAGAGAATTATAATATTTTATATTGCATGTTTTGTTCAATATCCAAGTTAATTCTAGGGCCCTTCATTTAAAATAGGCAATAAGCTGTCCTATTCATACCGGTTCACGCCTTTAAATTTGGAAGAGTGGTTTTATTTAAAGCAGCTATTTCAGTCAGGCGGGCCATGCAATTTAGTTGAGAGTCTTTTTGTTTAGATTCCTCACCTCTCCAAGAAGGTTAAGTGTTTAATTGTTTACACTCTTACTGATTTGAGGGGATGTTTGTGATTTTCATTTTTTGGTGTGGGTGGGAAAGTGTCAGACAACCATGTGTCGGTATGTGTATTTGTGTATAGTATAGTGTGAATAGTGTTTGATCACTGCAGAGTTTACAGGAAGTGAGAGGGAGGGGGCTTGGTGCCACTCTCCAAAGCATTAGCATTAGCAAAAGTACATTGCCACATTTATTTGGGATGCATTTCTCATCCAGAGCCTCATGTTGAACTGAGAGGGTCTGTCTTTGTGTACTAATCTTATGTGTGCATGCAGGAGACTCGAGTGAACCGGACGACCACCCCACCGTGCGGCCCTACGCCCGCGATCACGTTCAACCCTACGGGCTCAACAACACCTCGGCGTCAACCACGGAGAGCTCTCAGAATACACACACACACCCCGGCTATCCCACGGAAGAGGACCCTCTGGGGCCTCTGCCTGGAAACTGGGAGATGGCCTACACTGAGAACGGAGAGGTCTACTTTATAGAGTAAGAACCAACTACTATCTTCATGACACTTTTATTTTTACAGTGGCCTTGAAAAGTTTTTGGACACTGCACACATTAAAAATGCACGAATGCTTGCTTTATATAACAAAATATCAAGTAGCAATGATATTTTATATGTCCTCCTGAAAGGCAATTATATTGGCATAATATTAATGAATAACTTATTTTTAAAAATAGTAAAATCAGTTTTAAAATCAATTAAAAACATAAATGAATATGAAAAAGACAAAAGTAAAATGAGAAAAAAAGTTTAAATTAAAAATGAATTTAAACCAATTCAAATTATTGGTTTAAATTCATTTAAAAAAAAAAATCTTATCAGTAATAGGGAAATCAGAAAAAATCAATAGAGAAATTAAAAATGCATACACCTGTATCTTCATTTTCAAAAATTAGAATAACTATTTTAATTTTTTATCATTATTTCTACATTAATAATTAGTGCACTTATTGTTATTATTTTTTAAGCTGTGAATTATTTAATATACTTATCAGCATTTTTATAATTGATTGCTTGATAGTTTTGTCAGTTGATTTTTTAACAGATTTACTGATTTATTAAATGAGTGTCACATTTTGGCCAATTGAAATTAGATCTTAGAAAAGTTTGAAGATCAGTTGTTTGCAGATGCTACTTGACAGATTTTGAATCTAATGCAATTAAATACATACATTTTTAAGTGTAACCCAATTGTCTTTTTCAAATATTTCTTGGGACCACTATTATTATATTTAGATAGGTTTATGTATAGACAAAGGTTGCACTATAAATATCTTAGGTTGCAGTGGTTTTATGTTTCTTATTTTAAGTTTAGAAATTGCTTCTGGCGGTTTTTCAGATATCAAGGCAGGAAGTATCAAACATTGTGATATCTTTAGTATATGTTTTCCTGCCTGCTGGGATGCAGAAAAGAGGCCACAGGATGTTGTTCTGAAGGCATCTCTTAGAACAATGCCTCACTGTCTGTGCTCTGCATCTATTCTTAGCCACAACACAAAGACAACATCCTGGATAGACCCCCGATGCCTGGACAAACCTCAAAAGCCCCTGGAGGAATGTGAAGATGATGGTATGGACGTGTGCCTGAGTTTTTGTCTGGTTTGCTTGTGCAAATATCAGTTTCATGGTGTGCTTTTTAGATTATGCATTCATAATGCTTGCTTGTGAGTGTTTTTCTGGTGTTGGTCATATGCTTTTAATGTAGAAAATCTAACATTTTAAATAATATCTGTCACATTCAGTTTTATTAATCAGGCTCATGCACAAAAGTGCCTCATATTGTCCATTGTAATCTCGTGATGGCCTGTAGATGGCGTTCTTGAGCTGTCAAATGTCTTACAGACACACTCACCATGTGACAGGCAGCTGATATAATGCTACAAGGAGTGTCTGGATTGTATTGAATCTCCTCACACAAACAAATAATGAACCTCTAAAGCCAATTTCCCTGTGTGGTGGAATCTGGAATGGTTATGATTATGCCAAATATGATTTCAGATCTCACACAATAATTCACAATGATTCTCTCACAATCCAGATCATTTTGCTATTAATAAATGCCACTAATGAAACATTTCCACTGCTTATGTAATATGGTGGCATAATTGTAAGGCTTTGAGCTGTAATTTTGCTTTGTATTATCAACTAACCCTCTCTGACACCCTTCCCCTCTTTCTCTCGCCCCACTTTGCACACCTGCTCCCCTTTTACTCCCTCTCGTGCAGAAGGGGTACATACAGAGGAGCTGGACAATGAGCTAGGTAGGCCACAATTCCATAGGGAACATTTCTTTTTAAACCTGTAGACATGTGCATGTTGCAAGACATATGCAAGCTGCATGTTTGTGGGGTAGATCGATCCTTCTGTGCTGCTTTGGGACTAGGTTTTTTCCGCTCAAATCCTGGAACTGATTATGAAAACGGACCTCACAGTTGATCAGTGCAAAGGGCAACGTTTACCCACAATGCACCACCATGTTTAAGTACTGCTCTCATCTAGTTCTTTGGTATTCATTTTGGAATGACCGTAAAACGCATTTCATTACTTTTTAAACAAGGTTCATTTGTGTTGTCATTGGCACTGCATGATATGAAATATTCATTGTTACTATTTCTACCGTTGAAGCGTTTGGAGTTTAACTTAGGACTCTCGCAGCTGGGAGTGGTTCCGTTTTCATTATGCATGCAAATAGCTCAAGAGATCCGAAACTATTATGTCGAGCTAACAGTGGCAGTCAAATCATTGAATAATTTGTTGCTTTAATCAGTTTTACCATCGCCAGAGCACGCAGCACCCAGAGCTCTCTCTGCTGTTCCAGTGTGCCTTTGTAATTGAACGGCTGATTCATCATTAGTAATGGATTGGGTGATGCAGGCAGTGGCCTTGAGGATGCCTGTGTTTGTGTCCGGGCTGATTGGAAGAGCACGGTCAATAGCTATTGATTTGAGAAATCGGAGCCATTAAATTGATGCCGTGACTGCGGGATGTGGGCAGTAGGTACGAGAGTATCCAGTCACACAGTAGAGACTTGATCCTGTAGAGAGGGACGATGGGATGCAAACAGATTAATGGCCAATTTGTCAGTAGAGTCGCAGTAATGATGTGGGGGAAGGACAGGACGCACCGTAGAGCAGTTGCTATTGGTAGGCGTTTAGGCTTTCTTCTTCACAAAAAATACCAAAAAAAACCCAAAAAACTATATATATATATATGCTGTATATATTTATTAATAATTTATAAATTATTGTTGGGTGAAATTAAAATTCCTCATAACAAATTATATAAAAAAGTAACACTTTACAATAAGGTTTCATTTGTTAATATTGGTTAACCACATTAGTTACCTTTTGTATCTGTTAATATTATTTAATGGACCTGAGCTAACATGAATTAACAGTGACCAGTTGTATTTTTATTACGTTAACAAACATTAATAAATACTTTAATAAATGTATTGCTCATTGTTTGTTAATTCATTAACTAACGTTAAGTAACGGGACCTTATTTTAAAGTCTAGTTGCAAAAATAATAATGGTTTCAAACAGGTTTCCACAAACACACCCCCTTGCTACTATTGGTCAGACAAACACATAACCACGCCCCCAAATCATGCCATTGGTTGCCTCTGTTGCTATGCTAGTCTGGTATTAAGCTCCCAATGATCAGATCAATAGATATGTCCTAATTTGCATATTTACACACTATTCTATGTCATTTTGTAGTAAAAAATAGTGTGAGTAGTTAGTTAACACTGCGAATTTCATAAAGAAATAGTGCACTTCAGATACCCCAGATATAAACTTTTAACATTTATACACTATAGTAGAGTACATAGAGTGTAGTATGTCATTCGGGACAAAACTAATGTTTTGAAAGCACCAGAGAATCCCAGTGCTTACACTTTTTGGGTAAATCAAGCTACAAAATAGATTAGTTATATTCATTTTCTAAGCCTTTTCAATTATTTTGACAATGGAAAAATTGCACGCTTCACCTTTATCCAGCATAGCAATGATTTTGTGACAGCTTGTCTACACAGGTGCACAAAATGGCGTAAATTTCACCCAACACCCAAAAAGACTCGTTGATTAATTATGTGAAACTCATGAAAGATCAGGAGGAGTGAAGATATATGAGACAGAGGCTGCTGAGAGAATCGCTCACCGTTAGACCGTTATTTGTAAGTAATTAGTGTTTGTTGACATTTATAATTTCATTAGGACAGTACAGGAGACTGTCTTATTTGCTGCTGCTGCTTGGGAAAGATAATGAGTTCTTGCTTTGTTGCGCACGCACACACACAATATAGAACTTTTCTATGGTGGGTGTGATGACGAGTTTCCTGTGTGCTGCAGGCACTATGCTAATACAGCTCTGTGTCCCTGGTACTATGACATTTCTGCCTAAATAGGGGTTGCTATGGTAAAAAAAGCAATATTTTCAAATGCATGAAAGCACATTTCAATGTCAAATGCAGCAGAGCCTTTTTATGATTATTCCGTTATTCTAGAGAAGACATGGAGTGTGTCTTTTTACAGCGTCACGATCAAATCTCTGAATATCTTCTGTTGTTTTTGTACACTTGTCAACCTTTGCCTGAAATTTTCAGAGCTGTTCGCATTTTTGTTGTTTGCAGGGCAAGAGATTTGGAAATGATGGGGAATGCATTTGCTTTTTATGTAAATATCACGGGGAATATTTTTGTCAGGGCCTGTGCCTGAAGACAAATGGCAGACCTGTATACAAACTTCATCCTGTTAACAGCATATTCTGCGTCTTTAGTCTGATGTTTCAGTTAATACGGATCCTCGGATATGAAGAAATGTTTTTATTACATTGAGATGGGAATCATCCAGTCTGCACAAAAGAATTTATGACTTTTGAATGATTGAAAATGGTGGTAGTGCTTCCGCAGCAAGCAGAATGTGCATTACTTTCAAAAAGTATGTGTTCCATTTATCAATTATTTTTCATTTTACCATGGTTTTCCTCATGTACATGTGCTTATCCTAAACATTTGTAATGTTTTAATCCTTTAATGCATTTGAGTGTAGAACACTGATTCAGCATCAAGCCGTTATTACTAGTTTGAATGAGTCAACCAAGTCTCTGTTACTGTTTCAGAAGCATCACTTTAACAGCGAGGGGTTGTTCTCAAGCCATTATTGGAAACGGAGACAAGAGAAATCGTTTTTTATAGTTCTTTTATATTGTTGTGGTAGGCAATACGGCTCTTTGACATCACTGAAATAGTTCAGTGTATGACAGTAACCAATAACTTAGAACATCTGGCAACCAATCAGAATCATACATTTTGTAGTGCAGTTGTGTAAAAGTAAAAGAAACAACAACAGATGAATAATAAGATTCAATTTGCATGCTATAATTATATAATCTGCTCGACATGGTCATTATAGTTTTAAAATATCCGGCTTGTTAGTTTGAAGCCTCTTGAATTTTAATTGGTCGAAAAATCAAGACATCAAATGACAAAGTATTTGATAAAAGCCTTATTAAATGAGTTATAATGAGCTGAACATTTCTTCTGTTTTGCTCCTTTTCCAGAGCTGCCAACAGGCTGGGAGAAGATCGATGATCCAGTGTATGGGGTGTATTATGTTGAGTAAGTGACTCATCAATATTACCTTCAAATCATCTTTAATATATGACATCACCCTGAAGCATAAAAGAGACTGCTGCCATCCCTCCGATTGTGCCTGTTTCATTTCGGCTGTACACACCCTTTGTTACTGTTACCATTTTGAAATCTTGTTCTCTCTCTCTCTCTCTCTCTCTCCCTCCCCTTCAGGGGGACCCTTGGGTTTGTAGCGCATAAATATGAATGCATTCATATGTTTTGATGTTGTTTCAAAGCAATACCTCCGAGGCAGGAAACCTTTCGGTTTTTGTCTTTGGAGATGTTTATGTATGTTTTGAGCAGTATTTGCCTAGTAAATTGCACAGGCCTTTTGGAAAGTAGCCTGGATCGCAGCTGGGTGCGAGCTGTATTTTTTTGGTAAATGTGGTGATGGGGTTTTATTTTTGGCTTTTGATTCATGTTTGTTGAGCTTGCCTAGTGTAGTAGACAGATTTTGCTCTTAAGCACATAAGATGAGAGAGAATAGCATACTTTTTTGCTCAATTTTAAATGAATGCAGAGGCCTTCAGCCATAATTTAAGCCATCTTTATTGCCTTTTCTCTGAATTAATTCACTGTATTTCTCGTCCACTTACCTGCTCTCCTTCTGCTCAACCTTTACCTGCCCTCTCATTCTAATTCCTATTTCTCCCTCTGGCTCTGTTATTGACTGTGTCCTCTGCTAACTCATCTACATCACCTCTCTCTCTCTCTCTCTCTCTCTCTCTCTCTCTCTCTCTCTCTCTCTCTCTCTCTCTCTCTCTCTCTCTCTCTCTCTCTCTCTCTCTCTACCTCTCTCTACCTCTCTCTCTCTCTACCTCCCAGCCATATTAACAGGAAGACGCAGTATGAGAACCCAATTCTGGAGGCTAAAAGGAAGAAGCAACTGGAGCAGTCTCAGCCCGCTGAAGGTGAGCGGTATATCCAAGGTTCGTTTAAGGCCCAACATGCCGCCATTTCTTTCTTTTCCTATAAGTTTGTGATTGTCCATGTTTGTCATTTAGAGTTTTGTTGACTCTTTGGTTTTGGAACTGTTAATCATCACATGGCTTAAGTTTTTAATGTATTCAATTATTCAAAAACTGCTTTAGTTTTTTTTGGAAAATGTTATATTTATTTGTAAAAAGATTTTTTTTGAAGAGAAGTCGACACATGACTTCATGCATTTTGATGAATAAATGTATTTGTTGTGGTCCTTTTTATAATAGATATATATAGGCCTATTTCTTTTTTTTTTTTTAAATCTTGTTTTGTATTATGTATATAAATCAGGATTTTCCCAGTTAATTACCAGGAGCAAACGGTATTAAAGTCAATATGAAATGCTAATTGTAACCCATTTTACTTCTATAATATGACATTTTTCGATTGAAACTGAATTTTCGAGAAAAAAAAAAGTAGCCTTTGAAGTCAACATGAACTCATAATCAACCCCACACTGTAAAAAAATATAAGATCAATAAGTAATGACATATGTTTTTACATTGCTTTCACTCATCAAAATAAGTTAAGCAACTTTTTATATATTTTTTTATATATCTTTATACGTTATACATGATAACGGCTCATGTTTAAGTAAGTTTAATGTAATTGAAGTTGAAGTTGATTGAACTTAAAAAAAGTCTTTCTTTCTTTCTTTCTTTCTTTCTTTCTTTCTTTCTTTCTTTCTTTCTTTCTTTCTTTCTTTCTTTCTTTCTTTCTTTCTTTCTTTCTTTCTTTCTTTCTTTCTTTCTTTCTTTCTTTCTTTCTTATTTAAAGGGAAAAAAAAGTTCACCCAAAATTTTTAATTCTGTGTTCATTTACTTACCCTCATGTCTTTCCAAACAAAAAGAAGATATTTTGAAGAATATTGGTAACCATACAGTTTTGGTGACCATTGACTTCCACAAAAGGAAAATAAATATAAAAAAAAAATCGGTTACACTTTATTTTAAGGTGTAATTGTTATAGTGTAATTATATATTTAAGTACTGAGTAATATTAAGCAACTACATGTACTTACTATAGGATTAGGGTAGGGTAAATTATGCATAATTTACTGTTATTACTATGGTAAGTACATGTAACATATGTAACAAGGACACTGTAAAATAAAGTGTTACCAAAAAATCTTCTTGAATTTTCCACAGAGGAAAGAAATTTCCACTGCCCCAACAATTTCTTTGTGTGCGTGAGAACACTTGGCCAATAAACTGATTCTGATTCTGAAAATCATACAGGTTTGTTACTTTCTCTTTATGAAAGGGAATAGGGTTGATTATGAGCTCACGTTGACTTTCAAGGCTGCTTGAGTCGCACCTAAACGGTCTAGAAAGTTCTACTGAAATGCAGGTTGCCTTGGTCTTGTTCCCAGCCAACTCAGCTGAAAATTGCTTTCTTGATTACCTAATAACTTCTTCACCCTCAAGTTCAAGTATCTCATTCTGCCACTGATTGTGATACAGTACTGACAATATGCAAGTTTTACACAGAGAAAGTTAGGACACCGTAGGGGGCTGTAAAGGTCTAAAGCTGGTGGTTGCACAGCCTCAGTGTTAGTTTGAATAGGCAGGAAGTGCGACTGACTTGAGAAACACACAAAAAGGAAGTGCATCCTTCACTCTTTCAGAATGGATAGAGGAGCATTCTTCAGGACCACCGCTAGCGAGCTATGCTGCTAACCACCAAGAGACTTACAGAGACCCCGGCACCGCCCCTCCACTACCACCCCAACTGGTGGCTAAACGTATGTGTTGCCTCCTTTTTTGTTTGTAACACAAACACATACACACCCGTACGTGGCGTATTCCTCTGTGGACATTCACTATTCACTCACTTTTTCCAAATCTTCCTTCCCTCAGCTCTATGTCTTTTCCGTCCCTGTATTGTTTGAAAACCCAATGATAAGCTACTTGTTCAAAGATTAGCAAACACTCTTTTTAAGTGAAGAATTTTGCGTTATCCCTCACACCATTTGCCATGTCTCTGGCGTCTTAATGTGGGCACTCATTCAATTTCTGTGGTGCTTTCTAGGGTCATATACAAAATATGCTTTATGGTCATTTAAGTCAAGGATGTGTTGAATTAACGAAGAGAAATGGTGTTCTGAAAGATTTGACGCATTAAATTCCAACCAAGGCTTATGCACTAAAGAACAAGTATGTTGGGAAAAAACTGATCTTGGATCAAATATGTTTAGGATACATATGGATACGTTCAGGAATTATATACTGTGGGGTTATAAAAGTCCATATTGAAAGTCTGGGATTCAAAATTGAAATCTTTCGCATTATTTCTGTTCTAAGACTTTCTGAAATTAGTGTTATTTGTTCTGTTCTTTTCACTCAATATTTATGTTAATATAATTTGTAATGAAAATTTTGTTTTAAAACAGAAAATAGAAATATATGCATTTTCACTAGTGGTCTCAGACTTTTGGACCCCATTGCATATGCAGTTTTGTGTGCTTGTGTGCATTTAGATTTTACTTTTATGGACAGCTCTGTTGCTCTGTCTATCATTTATTCCCTCTCTCATATATATCTTTATCATGTCCAGCCATTTGCATTCAGTGTGCAGTGTGTCTCTCCTCAGGGTATCTCTGCAGCTTTCTCTGATCCTTCTGACATGACAGACCATCATGAACAGATCACACATCATCTCTCTAGCCGATCACACCATTCTTCTCTGCTCACTCCTCTATTCTCTCCTCTCATTCTCTCTTGTATCTTGTACTAACGTCACTTTTGCTCTGATCTAGGACTGATAACCAGCTGATCCATCTACTAACATTCATTTGACCATTTACTCGAATAACTATAATAATGCACAACATGATTATTTAACAAAAATATCCTGAGAAGTACACACTGTTAATTTCTTTTCTGACAGAGTAATGCTAAAATGTAAAACAAGGAAGGTTTGTCAACACAAACTTGGATGTTGGCTTGACAGATTAAAATTTTAAAAGGTGGTTTAGACCCTGTGTAGTTAAGGCCTATAAAGCGTTAAGATGGATATACAGTTAGTTAGTTGACTGACAAAGAACGAAGGATGGATGGATGGATGGATGGATGGATGGATGGATGGATGGATGGATGGATGGATGGATGGATGGATGGATGGATGGATGGATGGATGGATAGATAGATAGATAGATAGATAGATAGATAGATAGATAGATAGATAGATAGATAGATAGATAGATAGATAGATAGATAGATAGATAGATAGATAGATAGATAGATAGATAGATAGATAGACAATCCGAGTTTGTACAACAACAGTATCTTGCTTTTTTTGAGCCTTCTTAATTACTCTATGGTTGGTAAGTTAACTTTGTAGTGCAGTTTCTTCTTGAAACTTAAAATGTTCTTGAGATTTGCTGTTTTAATACACAGAGGTATAATCATCTCATGCCGAGGGGCCAACAGATTTACCTTCACCTTTTCCCATAGCTCACGAATTGTGCAATGCTTTTCTTATTGCAGGAGGGAAGCCATTTTTCACAAGGAACCCTGCAGAACTGAAGGGAACATTCATTAACACCAAGCTGAAGAAGAGCAGACGTGGCTTCGGCTTCACCGTAGTAGGAGGAGATGAACCGGATGAGTTTCTGCAGATTAAGAGTCTGGTGCTCGATGGACCAGCTGCCCTGGACGGAAAGATGGAAACAGGTAAATCTGAAACTGTGGTCTCGTAACACATCTTTGTTCTTGGGCCAACACGTGTTTTGCTTTTTCAGGTGACGTTATCGTGAGTGTGAACGACACCTGCGTGTTGGGTTACACACACGCCCAGGTTGTGAAGATCTTCCAGTCCATCCCTATCGGCTCTATGGTCGACCTTGAACTCTGCCGTGGCTACCCATTACCTTTTGACCCTGATGACCCCAACACTAGCCTGGTGACTTCTGTGGCCATTCTGGACAAGGAACCCATCATCGTCAATGGAAAAGAAAGCTATGACTCGCCCTCCAGCCACGGGAGCGAAACTACAGGTGGTAGTTTGAATGGCTCCAGCGACCCACCTCGCCCCCATAGCCCTTCAGCGGAGGTGGCTTCCAATGGCTCTCACGGTTATTCTAGTGACGTGGTGACATTGGCGTCTTCGATTGCAACCCAGCCCGAGCTTATTACTGTCCATATGGAGAAGGGCGACAAAGGATTTGGCTTCACAATAGCGGACAGCCCTTCTGGGGGAGGCCAGCGAGTGAAGCAGATAGTGGATTACCCACGATGCAGAGGCCTGAGGGAGGGGGACATCATCATGGAGGTGAACAAGAGGAACGTGCAGAACCTGACTCACAATCAGGTGGTCGATTTGCTCAGCAAGTGCCCCAAAGGCAGTGAGGTGACCATGCTGGTACAAAGAGGTGAGCTCACAAGAAATTTTTTATTGTTTTAATTTAATTTTAATTTAAAAACTAGCTCTATTTGTCGAAGTCAACAGGGTTTATGGCATCATTAAAGGGTTATCCATCCAAAAAATAATCCATACGACTCCAGGGGATAATAAAGGCCTTCTTAAGTGAAGCGATGCATTTTTGTACAAAAAATATCCATATTTATAAATTTGTACACTATAATCACTTGCTTTCGGGGATCGGCCGTATGCGAGTCGAGTTCGGACCGAAGAGTGAACTCTGACCCGAGCTGTATGGATTGTGATGGATGGATGCACTTTTTTGGGCTTCAAAATCTCAGTTACTATTCACTCCCAGAATATTTTTTAAATATCCAATTGTGTTTGGCTGACAGAAGAAAGTCATGTACATCCAGGATGGCTTGAGGGTGAGTAAATTATGGGATAATTTTCTTTTTGGGCAAACTAACCCTTTAAGGTTGCACCGATAATACAATTCTGACCAGTACAATTAAATGATCAAAATGGCTGATAACCCACAAATAGCTGATATTAAAATGTAATGCTATTTTGTTAAATGGATTAAAAATAAAAATGAAAAAATACCAAAAATTACCAAAATCCAGTCTGGTACTGATATACTAGTGTTCAAAAGTTTGGGGTTGAAAAAGATTTTGTAAGGTTTTTGAAAGAAGTCTCTCTCTTATGCTCACCGATGCTGCATTTATTTGATAAACTAATATTTGATCAATGTAATGTGTCCTTGCTGATTAAAACTATTAGTTTATTAAAAAAAAAAAAAATGTTACTACTGACCCCAAACCTTTGAATGAACGGTATAGTGTATATTAAGCAGCATCCCTATCAAGCACACTTTCTATTCCTTGAGTTGTATCCCATTTTAGATTCTCCCACTCCTAAATCTAAAATAATGAACTGTGATTGGTTGGTTTACAAGTCAGCCAGATGGTTGTATCCTGTTTAAGTGGGTGCTTTTGGGCCCTTTTTGATTACATATTTCTGCTTTTATAAATCTAGTACACTTTCTTTCTCACTTTTTCTTACTGTGGTATTGTTTTCTTTTGGTGTTCCAAGCCTGGGAATGTGAAAAGGGTCTTGCAATGTGGACCTGACTTTACGGAGATTGTTAAAAGTCTTACTACTTGAGTGTAAAGCAAGGGAAGAGTGAGAGAATAGGCTGTTCAGTCAGTGTTCCTGAATGAGAGCTTGTGCACTTGAGATGAAGAGAGAATGACAGGAATGTGTCCAGACAGAGACAGTCTTGGGTGAGAGGTCTGTGTCGATCATGAATATGAAGTCTGTGACATCTGCTTTTCCCTCGAGGGCCACCAAAATCAGCTGTCTGTTAACCCTCATCTGACACTTCCACTCAGCTTTTTCTCTCTATCTTGAATTTTGGAAGAGGAAGTTGAGATAGAAATGTCAAGGTTACCTGCTTTTGGTGGAAAACCGCTGTCTCTACAGTCCAGAGACAGCAAAAGTAAATGAAAGAAACAAAGAGAGACAGACTAAGAGGAATAGAGAGACTTGCGTGTGTGCATGAGAAATGAGAGAAAGCATTGAATACCAGCATCTGACTGTTAAAGAAAGAAGTTCCTCCTCATAGAAAGTTACAGTTTGAGAGAGTTTTGCACACAATTCCCTTTCAGAACCTCAGAGCTTCAAATTCTGGTTTTGCCTGTTTACAAGGGCATTCAGTCAGAGCCTAGCACTTGGATTATTAATTTGATGAATTGAAAGCGCTTTTATCTGTCTTGTGTAAATGCTTTTAACAGGGCCATGAAATTGCTGCATGCCAATTGCAAGGCCAGAGCCTGTTGTATTAAAAACGTCCCCATTTGTCATTTGGGACGGTTACCAGCAGGTAAACAAAAGAGTATGCACTACTTATTTTTTTATGACTCATCAATAGAACTGCCGCCTAGCTATTTTCAGTAAAGCAAAAAAAGTTGTCCACTAGGATTTGATGGCCTACTGAACTGACGTCACATAACTTGTAGTGTAATTTATGCGCAAACTGCAGGAAGCAAAATAAGATGGCAGGACAGAAATGGCCTGTTTTATATCTGGCTTATATGTGGCTTAGGCCTACATGCTCTATCGCAATGCATTTTTAAAGCACAACCAGAGATCAATAGTAAGTATTTTATTCTGCTATAGTTCAGATTTTTACTTGCCCTGCCAACATTTATATTTACAAAAAAACTGCATGTTTAATTCTAAGGGTCAAAGAAAGGGGCGGGAAATGAACATTTAATGCTAAACTTTGACTGTTTTTTGGTGCAAAATACCTTGACTAACATTATATGGTGGTAAGGGTAAAAAGATTTTTTTTAAAAACCATTTAAAAGCGCTTTAATTATCATTGGAGTAATCCAAGTTCAGTGGTTCATGCTGGTGCACACCAAAGACATTCTCTAATGCCTGTGAAATGTGTCTGGAATGTTTTAAGTATTCTCTGTTCTCACACCTCACCTTTAATTGCTGGCCTTGATGTCAGGCAACAAATCCCACCACACACAAATAAGCAGACACACACACACACACCATTCCTTTTCATCAGCACTCACCCATCACTGGCCTACTAATTAGAGTAGAGTCCGAAGAAAGATCTAATGGGTAGAATTAAACATGATATACGTTTCTTCATTCCTTTAAAACATAGATACGCACATATACTCACATCTTAAAATTGCAGAATGTTTGGCCTATTAAAACACATTTCTTATTGCAGGAGATGCACTGCTAGCTCTGCTGGTTTTCTGGAAAATTGATGTGTATGTGTAGATATATATGTGTATCTATATCACAACTTGATTTTTTGTGGTAAATTCTAAAAAAAAATTTTTTTATATATATAAGTATTTTATACACACACACACACACACACACACACACACACACACACACACACACACACATATATATATACAGTGTGTGCAGAATTATTAGGCACGTTGATTTTCTGATCATATTTTATTTCCAGGAACATTTTGCCAATTCCAAACCATATTAAACTTAATAACTACTATTAATTTTCTATTTAATCATGTATAAGTGATATATAATTGTTCATGAAGGCTGGAAATGAAAAATGTCTTATTTTCAGGTGTGCAGAATTATTAGGCAAGTTTTCTATTATAGATAAAATAAGCCAAAAAAGAGATTTAACAAAGACTGAAAAGTCAAAAAATATTAAATCCCCATGAGAAGAATGCAATACTAATGCAATACTAGAGATTGCAGTTAAAGCATGACCATTGGACAGTGAAATGCTCATTGGGTCAGCAGGGTCAGACAAATACAGGTGGAGAAGAAAAAACACATGTTAACTGCAAAAGAATGAAAAATTAAGGTGAAGAATTAAGTGTGAAACCATCGGGAACCCTTTAGTCTCCAGCACCACCATTTTCCAGAACTGCAACCTACCTGGAGTCTCCAGAAGAGCAAGGTGTCAGGGTCTCAGAGACTTGGGTTAGGCAAAGAATCCTAAAAAATAACCCCCTCTTAATAAGAGTCACAAGCTGAAGTGTTGTTAAATACATGAAGACTGTTTTTTTATAGGCTTTATAGACAGACAGATTGAGAGTGACTCTTGAAGGACCAGCAACACATCCTCTTCTACCACTGTTTGAAGAATTCATCTTCCAGAATACGTTTTAATACGTTTTGTGAGTTTATTTTTAGTCCATCTCCTACCCTGAAGTCCGTTTTGCAGAGATGGACTAAAAATTAACTCCCAAAACGTATTAAAACGTATTCTGGAAGATGAATTCTTCAAACAGTGGTAGAAGAGGATGTGTTGCTGGTCCTTCAAGAGTCACTCTCAATCTGTCTGTCTATAAAGCCTATAAAAAAACAGTCTTCATGTATTTAACAACACTTCAGCTTGTGACTCTTATTAAGAGGGGGTTATTTTTTAGGATTCTTTGCCTAACCCAAGTCTCTGAGACCCTGACACCTTGCTCTTCTGGAGACTCCAGGTAGGTTGCAGTTCTGGAAAATGGTGGTGCTGGAGACTAAAGGGTTCCCGATGGTTCTTCACCTTAATTTTTCATTCTTTTGCAGTTAACATGTGTTTTTTCTTCTCCACCTGTTTTTGTCTGACCCTGCTGACCCAATGAGCATTTCACTGTCCAATGCTCATGCTTTAACTGCAATCTCTAGTATTGCATTAGTATTGCATTCTTCTCATGGGGATTTAATATTTTTTGACTTTTCAGTCTTTGTTAAATCTCATTTTTGGCTTATTTTATCTGTAAAAGAAAACTTGCCTAATAATTCTGTACACCTGAAAATAAGACATTTTTCATTTCCAGCCTTCATGAACAATTATATATCACTTATACATGATTAAATAGAAAATTAATAGTAGTTATTAAGTTTAATATGGTTTGGAATTGGCAAAATGTTCCTGGAAATAAAATATGATCAGAAAATCAACGTGCCTAATAATTCTGCACACACTGTATATATATATATATATATATATATATATATATATATATATATATATATATATATATATATATATATATACACCTTTTAAAAAAAATAATTTACCACAAAAAGTCAAGTTGAGACTCTAACAATTGAAGTGGACAAGGGGAATGACGTTAATTTTGTATTTAAATGGAGTAATAAAACTTGTGTATTTAAGCGGTAAAGCTTTTTAAATTTTCTCTATTAATATTGAGTATTGTAGCATTTATGGATTGCCCCCATTCATTTCCATTGAATGTGCTTCATTGTAACCCAGATTTTTTCTTTTTTGAAGAACTAATGGAAATGTATTTTTCTAGTAATCAAGTGCCATCAATTAAGCTTAACTTGTGCTGAATTCAGAAAGTATTCCTTTAAGAACCAAACGTATTGAAATTTTCAATTTCAATACGTAGAGAGAGAATAAAAGAGAGAATAAAACCTGTGTTTGTCAGTATAAAGGAGATTCATGCATCTGTAATGCCCAGAGTAATCAATTCAACAAAATGTGCGTTTGCAACCTGAATAGATCATGGCTTTGTGTTAGTTGCCCAAAGGTCCATTCTGTCTCCCTGAAGTGTGTGTGTGTGTGTGTGTGTGTTTATGTATTTACGTCAGTGTGGAATTACTAGCGCTGCGACATATAGAAGGCCATTTCTTGCCTCATTGCAATTCTTCCTGATAGTAATTATTAGAATCTGAAGCTTTGAGAAAGAAAGTGAGGGATGCTCCAGCTATGGATTGCGTGATGAAATGAAAAGGTGCGTTCTACTATCTGATCCGCTCCCTTTATGAGACATCAATCATGACAGCACACATCTTGATTTCCCCAGCAGTAATGAAACCCGCTTCTACACAGGCATCAACTAGTCTGGTCTCATTAGCTGCTATACTCTAAGCATCCAAATAAGTGTGTTAAGGCTTAATTACACACTAAGATAAGAAAATACCAAAATATGTTGTGTTTTGGATGCTGATTCCCAACTGTCATCTTAACTAGCTTAACCAGTAGGACATTATTGGTCAGCTTCTTAAGAAAGATCATGCATGCACCCTAAGATAACTATAACGATAACGATAAGGCAAAAAAACATTTTTTACTCAGAAATTGCTAGTACATTTCACAATTACAACGAAACGGCAAGTAACACATTAATTTTGAAGTATAAAGACTGAAATGGTATGTTCTTGTAAAATGTTCTCCAATAATTTTTGTTTTATTTTCAACTTCAAAAAATCATTACAGTGTCCACACCACTGACGATAACGTTCTGTTTAATATATGCGCATGCTGTGTTAATGGTGCATGTCGTTTTAAATGCTTGAGCTCTTTAAAATCAGTGGCTTTCAAAGTTTTTATCTTTCATCATCTGGAAAATATCATTCTGAAAGTGATTCCAACAATATATTTTCTCTTTCGTTATTGTTATAGTTGTGGTGTGGACTGCCCTATTCTTACAGAATTAGAACAATTATTAAATTTACTGTTATAGTTGGTGTCATATTTATCGTTCTTGATGTGAATGGCCCTTAAATCAGCAGGGAAATTAATCTAAGCTTGCCTTTTCAGCATGGAACAGCATTGCAGTCTCGTTTCTCTTTTCTGGCTGGACAGATACATAGAGAGAAAGATAAACAACCATGATTGGTGGTGTGCACCAAAGTAACTTGATTTAATGTTTTAAAAGGAAGGATTCCAGCAAAGTTTCTTTTGCACTTTTTGCATTATTTTTTGCTGATTTGTCCAACAGCAAAAATGAATGGTGTTGCAGACAAATACTCAGGATAGCTACAGTCCAAAAGAAGTGGTTGTCTGGCTCTAAATCAAACCAAGAGATTTTTTGTGAAAAATATGTTTAGATAATGGTTGTGGGGAGCGTTTTCTCCCTGACTGCTCACCCTTTGGTTTGCTAAAAGTGGGAAGCATAGAACCCACCAATCGCATGATTTCACACCTTGTTTCCATGACGATGCTCTGCTGCACTTTGCGGTGGGGTTTCCTGTTAAAATGATGAAGCGGAGGGGTCTGTCTTGCACACAACATGCAGGCGCATCACATTCTGGAACAAATGCCAGCAGGCAGTGAGGACAGACAGACAGACAGACAGACAGACAGACAGACAGGTGTTTTCAAGTCCACTCTGCATCTTATTCTTTCATTATGTGTTACCCTTGAATGATTTTTGATTGACATGTTTGTGTGGACCTTCTGAATCCACACAAGCAATGGAGGGGAAGTTGTACAATAGCCATCAGAGCCGTGTGTGTGTGTACGCTGTGCATCGGTGTATGCACAGGGCTATTTTAACATCACTCCATGGCCTGTCACCTCCAATTGAAGGCCATGTCATGTTAAGACTATTCCAGTGTACACACAACAACCGTACACACATAAGCTGTGTTCTCTAGTGAGCAGCCTACATAGGCAGCTGTAATAGTCCATTTTGTAACTCACAAGGAATGTCATCATGAGAACATTTTGAAACGCTCTATATTGGCAGCAACTACACACAAATAACGCTTCACATTGGAGGCTGAACTAACAATTGATCAGAATTGATTTCTTTTCAGTAACGAGTGCATTATTGTTATTGTAAGTTAACCAAAATTTATCTTGGTCCACCATCTTACACTTAATTCATTACTGCTACTTAACAGTATTTTTTAACATCTCTCTCACTTTCTTCCATCTTGGATTTATCTCAAAGCGTGTCAAAATACAATATTGGGTAAAATAATATATTTTAATTATACTTGAAGGTTTTTTATTGTTACTTTTCAGTACTGAATTAAGTTTAAGTGTATTTATAATCAACATCTACATAAATATAAAGTTTTAATAATCACTCTATGTTAGAATAGGAAATGGCACACATATTATAAGGCGGAATGACAATATCGCTGGAACCACTTTCAGAGTGTTTAAAGCAGAAGACAACATATCTGCACTGCGAGCTTTAAAACAGAGCATTATCATCCAGACATAGTTATCGTTGTTAACTTTATAGTTAACATTCTTGGTGTGAATGGGCCTTTTGAACAATTTTTATTGATATTTTTCAGTATTGACGGAAGTGTGTTTATAATCTCTCGCACTTTGTCCGCCATCTTGAAATGATCACAGAACTTGTTAAAGTTCACCCAAAAATGAAAATTCTGTCATCATTTACTCACCCTCATGTTGTTACAAACATGAATGAATTTCTTTCCGCTGTTGAACACAAAATATATTTTGAAGAATGTTGGTAATCAAACAGTTGTGGGACACCATTGACCTCCATATTTTTCTTAATATGGAAGTCAATGGGGACCAGAAACTGTTTAGTTACCCATATTCTCCAAAATATCTTCTTTTGTGTTCAACATAGGGAAGAAAGTCATACAGGTTTGGAACAACTCTAGGGTGATTAAATTATGACAGAATTTTCATTTCTGGATGAATTATCCTTTCTCCATAAATGTGATGCAGCAATTTTGCAGCAGGCAGCTTAATTAAATTGCCTACCTTTTTTAACAGACTTCACTGCTTGAGATGCCCTAGAATGCTGCCAAATAGGGATCTGACAAGTTTTTGGAACTGCACAATAGTCTTGCATGAAAATGGTTTTGTGTCACACTCTCCGCACTAGACTCATGCTGCGGCCGCTCCTGGGAGACTGTCTCTCATTCCTCTGTGTGTCAGACTACATCATTGACAGATGGTCCTGACCGTCAGAATCTGTTCCGATCATCCTGGCAGAGGAAAATGGTTCCAGTACAAACCCTTCGCTCTCTTCATGCCCTTATGCACATGCATGTGCGCATGCAGTGCACCATAATCTTCTCCTGCTAAACCTTCTTATTAGTCTCCTCTGTGCCTGACGTGATTCCCACTGACCTGTCACCTATAGTCCTGCTGATTAACTCCTGCATGTTCAACATACAGTAGTTATGGAGGGAGCTCACGTGCCACTTGGGTTTGTCTCTCACACCAACAATTGTTCATTTGAGTTTGATTTTGGACATGAGCTGAATTACTTAACCCAGTTTTCTTGACGACTTTGTGCAGAACTGAAATATAGCTAATCTCAGTCAGTTGTCGTTTCTTTGATGTTCTGCTCAAAGCTCTAAATAAATGATGAATTGGTGGAGATGTTGAGCTGATATGGTATCAGTCCTGCACAAAGGAAGGAGGAGCGAAATGGCAAGGGTCTTGAAACTACCTCAAAGTGCTTGACTATAGGATTTGAAACAGGTTCAAGAGTTAAGCAGCAATCACAATAAGAGTCATCCACTTTTAATGCATTGGTCACTTTGTTTGCTTTTCATTCAGCAAGCAGCACTGGTTTATGGGATTCAGATAAAGCCATTATGTGCCCAGTAAAGCGAAATGGATTGATTGATTAGAAGGTATTAGGCAGCATCTCTCCTCTATAAGCAACGACCTCCAGACACTCAAATGGGTTATAAAATAAGACCAGCACAGATCTACTCTTAATCTCATAAAATAGCATAGATTCATTCGGGGTTTTTTTTTGTTTAAAATGCATTCTTGTTGCTGTGCCAATGTGGAATAGTTTGTCTGAGCAGGGAGAATATTATAGAAATTACACTTGAGGTCATAAGAATCATCAACGTTTAGCCAAATCAATATTACAATTACCATTGTCAGAAGTTTCAGAAAAATTGCTCTACCAAACAAACCATTGTGTGAGATTTAAAGTGAATACATACAGAGAAAAATGAAGAGAGTGTGTTAGCAAAGAGGGAGTGTAGCAATGCTGCAGAAACTTTTAACAATTAATGGAGTGTAGTGGAGACTGGCATAGAGAAGAGAGCGAGGCGGAAGACTGCAGAGGACGTTTGTGTTTGTTTTGGGGATAATGAGTCAGGTTGGGGGCAAGGCTTTATGGGGCAGGTCAATTTGCAATGGAAAGGACGATTGAATACCTGAAGTTGTATCAGAATAAAGAGTAGAAGCGTTTTGTTGAAAGAGAGAACTATGTGTTCAGGACAGGCTGGACGTTTAAATGGCGCGAGTGCGTATGTGTGTTACCGTGGGCGCGCTCACACGCAGACGACTTGCTCTCAAGGTAACGGCTTCATAGTAAGCAGCCTTATTTCCAGGCCAGACTGGAATCAGAGGACCGATCAGGATCCCAGGTGCGAAATCACAACTTATGATCACACTAATGAATCTTACCGACATTAGTTTTTCATCTCTTTCCTGTTTTTTTTTTTTTTCATGCAATAAATGACGTTCACATCTATTTATGTATGAATGCATAATTTATGCATGGCCTGTCATACCCAGCCTTTCTGATGGAGGCGTGGGAGGGGGCGATGGCACATCAGCGCATGTAGAAGTGGGAGGGAATCAGTGTTCGGAGGAGGGAGTACGATGGTAAAGCGAGCACGAGAACGGTCGTATCGGGGAGAGAGAAGCAGAGAGAAGCAGCAAACACATGAAGACGGAGCGAGGGTGATGCACATCGAAACAAGGAGGGGGAGGGCAAAAAAGAAGGAAGGAGAGAGAGAGGGAGAGAAAAAAGAGAAGCTCAAAAGACAGGAGAATCAAGGACTGGCTCTAGATGCAGGATCCTTCGGCAACAACATCGCGAGGGGCAGGGACGCTGGAAGATGGTTTCAGTAAGAGGGGAACTGACCGTTGCCTATAATTTAATGTTCAGTATCTTGGACTCCTTCTCCATGGGTAATAGCTTAGCACCTGTCTGGGCATAAGCCCCTCTCTGTTTCTCTTCCTGTGTCTCATTCGTTCTCTCTATCTTTCGCTCTCCTCTTTTTCTGTCTTCATCTCTCGCGCAGTGTCTGGTAGGTTTAAAGGGATTTTTTCTCCCTGGAATGAAATGTCTGGAATCATGTCATTCCAAATCTTCCGTAGACATAAAAGGAAATATTTTGCAGAATGCCCAGACAATGGAAGTGACTTTCATGATATGGAAAATGGCAGCTGGGACATTCTGTTAGATATCTTCTTTTGTGTTTTACATAAGAAAGACCAAACTGTTCCTTTAAGTTCATGGGGTCTGCTTAGCATTTAATCAGGGTAATGGGGGTCGGTCCTCTGATGCGGATAGTCCGCGCTGCCCTCTTTATGGTTTGTGCTGTCGGAGTAAAGGAACGAGAGAAGAAACGGAAAGGAGACGGGGCTGCCGCCGCACCAAGCGCCCTGATTGGAGTCATCCATCTGTCTTGGGATTACTTTCAGATTTGTGCCTGTGGGGAAGGTGAAATCTTTGTGTGCGTACAATTAATATTTCTGTCTCTTTTGCTTTCTGTAGGGGTGGCACCTGCGAAGAAGAGCCCCAAACTGGTGAGTACAGATGTTTCATTCTCAGTCTGTTCTTTCCTCTTCACCACCTTTTTTTTATTATTAATCTTCTCCACATTGTTTCTGGTTGCTTTTGCTCATTGTCTGTGGCATTGGTCTAGTGTTCAAAAGAGGTTTTACAATGTCACTGCTCAGGCAGAGAGAATCTGATATGCACTTCAATGCAAACACTCTGTCAGTGGACGATGAAACCATGTGGTCGGGGTTGGGAGGATGGTGTTCACCCCTGGGAGGAGGGCTGATTTTATTGGTCACATGGGCACCCTGTAATAGCCCTCTAATGATTTACAGAAAACAGCGAAACCAGCAGGTCCATCCTTGGAGCTTCAGGGGCAGAATAGCAAAAAATGTGCTTATTTTTAATCTTTTGTGTTCACCAGCCTGTTGAGGGTTTTTAGCTCGAGTTTGTGGACAGTAGAAACAATGATCAGTGTTCTTCTGTTAAAATGGCAGCCTTGTTTTTTGTGTGTTTTTTTTTTTTTTCAAGTCCATGCTTGTATGAGTCCTCAGTGCCAGACAAGCGTCTCTCAAATCTCAAATGGCCTCTGTTTTATTTGGATGGATTTATTAGCTACTTATTGAATTGTGGTTTGAATGTATTATTATTTTTTTATTGCTGAATTTCTGGATGTCTGCTGTACAGATTCATAGATTGTGCTGGGATGCAAAAGGATGTAGAGCTGTATGCGTGGGTTTAAAAAAGAACTTCAGATGACTTAGTGGAGGAGAGAACATTAAAAAACCCAACCCTTCTGGAAGCATGTCATTGTTAAATAATGATTTATTACTTGGAATACACATTTTAAATTAAAACATGGTTTGAAAATATTTATATAATAATTAGTATATACAATGGGGTGAAAATGCTTCTATTTTGCGTTTTATCATTTAATTGTTTGCTTTACAAATTATTAAAGTGCAAATTTTACTAATTAAACTGTCAGCATGACAGTTTGGGTGACAACTATCACAGCACTCAAGCTGTAAGTTTGTGTAAAACACAATAATCATGTTATCCAGCTTAATTTGACCATGATTCAAAGAGCATCTTTGAACATCTGACCATCTGTACGAAGGAGTCACATGATCAGACACTGTCATTTGCTTATTCGATTAGTGACCTAGTAACAGTGCAGAATTATATCTCTTATTCATTTTAACGTTGTATTGTTGACAGTTTTCTAAGTTCTAAAATATGGTTGATTTGCATATGCATAGTTTTAGTGTCTGAGACTTTTAGACCCCACTTTTTAATGTGTATTATAGTCATTTCAGTGTTAATTTTCATTTTGAAGCCTATTTATTATATTAATATTATTGAAAAGAATTGTATGCGCTCAAAAAAGAAGAGCCAGTGAGTTCTCAGGTGCATAGAACAAAAGATGTTATGTCAATCAAGTAGCTGAAGTTGCCTGCACACTGAAAAAATGCAATCAGACCAAGAAAGGTGTATACAAAATGTATAAAAGTAAAAAGCTTAAAATGTGATAAGTGAAGCAAAAATACTGAGTTGAGTTGCTTGGAGGGTATTTGTTGAGGGGGTGAGGTTGAATGATAGTTGAATGCGTTGATTTAATTCTTGGCTTGAATGAATCCTGACAGAATGGTTATAGAGAGTTTTGCGTCATTCTGTCCTTCAACTCATTCATTCACATTTCTTTCTTTGTTTCTTTTTTTTTTACTTGCCTTCTCCTCATTTATTCAATTCTTGCACTCCATCTTAAAGACGTGATGTTGTGGTGCTTTTTTTTCTTCTCTATTCATGTTTCCTCTAATTTTTACCCCCCACACAGCAACAGTTGGAGCGCAAGGACAGTCAGGGCAGCTCCCAGCACAGCGTGTCCAGTCAGCGCAGCATCCACACCGACTCTCCCCTCCACGCCTCCCAGGCCCTGCTCAACGAGTCGGCCGCCCCACCTCCACCCTCCCAGCCCCTGCCAAGCCTGCCCCAGGACCCTCCAGTAGACGGAACTCTCCAGAAGAAACCAGATCCCTTTAAAATCTGGGCCCAATCCAGGAGCATGTATGAAAGTAGGCGTAAGTAATATGGGATTCTGGTGGCGGGTGCATTGGCAGCGGATCACTGGGTTTATGTTTGGTTGGTATTGGGATATCAGGTTTGGTTAGTTGGTTGGGAACAGGCTGTATTTCTTGTTTGATGGTTCTGCTTTGCCATTAAGCTAAATATTAACATCAACATTTTGGGGATTGAAAATGTTTGCTGGTGAAAAAATGATCTAACCTTGGTGTAAACAAAAATAATGCATGGTTGGTTTGGTCTAAAATTAAGGCAGTTGTCTTTATATATCAATGTGATTTTAACAGTTGATGCTAATTTTAACAGTCAATCTATACAAAACAAAATATACATTTTCAGCCAAACATTATATTCATGGTTTCTCAATATTAAGTATATTAAATAGTGACGTTAGGTAATTTGTGCATTTCAAATGTGGCGAGACCGCTAAAAATTCCATTTACATCAAACATCCTTTTGAACACGGCTGTAGTCTTTCAGGATCCAAATAGCTGTCCAAGCCTAATGTAAACCATTAGCCGTCAGTTCGAATCGCCTGTGTTTGTTGTGATCAGAGAGCTGTGTTCGGATGAACCTGTCATCTGTATTTCCAAAGCTATTCATTAGCCTTTCCCATTCCTTCTTTCCTTCACTTTGCTTTTGCCTACTCACTCACCGCCAGTGAGAAGCCAACATGAACACTGAGGCACTTCTGACCAATTACACTTCTCCCTGCCATCAGTGCGTTCACACGCTCCAGCGCGCTCTAGAACACATCTTTTGACAAATGTGCAAATAATTGGTAGTGGTGGAAGACAGTGAATCCAATACTACTTTCATGTGTGCCAGAGAGCAGAGGGGCTAATTAACAAGAATATCTTTCAGCGGATGTTAAGAGGCTGTGGAATGGAGCACTCCAATGTTTGGGTTGGAAAAATTGTGCTAACTTGGAGTGTCTTCATTGTCTCTGTTTTTGTTAGGGTTTCTCATTAGTAAGTCCCTTAAGGAGGAGGATGTAGGGACTATAGGGATGGGAATCATTCAGAATTGGGTTCTGACGTCTCTTAACTTTTACAGTTCTTTAAAGGGGTCAGCGGATGCAAAATTCACTTTTATATGGTGTTTGCATATAAATGTGTCTTTGCAGTGTGTGGACACAATTTTTGAGGATTTTTTTTAATCAGGCCGTTTGAATTTTCTGAGCACTATGATGTCATAATGCTCATGCTCCGCCCTCGACCACTGACGGACTGTCCCGTATTAGCATATTTCTGCCCTCAGCCATTCGACACCCCCATGGAAGAGAGGGGTGGGGTGAGCAATTGCTCATTATCATTTAAAGAGACATGCACCGAAACAGGTCACTGTGAACAAAGCTGTTTTTGAGGAGTTAAAAAGGGTGTTGTTTTACACAACCATTGAGGAATTTTAACCAAAGTATATTACAAACTTTACATGAACACCCTAAACAATCATACCAACTTGTGGAAAATGGGCATCCGATGACCCCTGTAAGAGTTCCATTAACAATTATTTTAACTACTCTTCCTTAATGGGAAAAAAATTTATTTAGTAGACAAAAGATATAATTTCAATAATAAAGTTAAAACTATATACTAAAAAGAATTGACTCTTTAGAGTCATTCATTTGGGAATTGGTCTACACTGATTGCGCCATATGTTTTTTTGATTCACTAAAAACTCATTGAAATAATTCATTTGGGAGTTGATTGACTAAAAAGAACCAAACTATTAGAATAATTTGTTTGAAAATCAGGCTTCACTGGTTGAAGAGTATGTTTTTGAGTCACTCAACAAAACCGGCTAATGGGAGCCCGTTCCATAATCAGACTGTTGCGGTCCTTGAACGGATTGAGAAATAAATCATTGACTTTTGATTGGGTTTTTTGGACCAGCTTGAAAACATTCAGTTCAATAAACTCAATGAGCAGCTGCATTGAGAGGCTTTAACACAAATGAATGTAAGGTCTATGCCATAATGCACAATTTGCAGAGTCTGCCACAACCGTCCTTGCTTCTTAATGGAGATCGAACGGTGTGGGAAAATTGCCCATGCAGCAGCCATTTTGAATGGCTCTGGAGCCATTCTACTTCCTGTCTCTGTTACAGTAAATTGCTGTACATCTGGTTAGACTGGAGATGGAGGTCATTGTGTCTGGCAGCTGCTCCACACGTCCAGTTGCATTTCAATAGCTTTGCAGCAGAATCACGAATCCAGAGCATTTGTTGTTAGCTTACGTTAACCGAAGCCCATTCTTAAAGGTAAGCACATTTAAAAAAAAGATCTCCGGTAAAAGCTGACTAGAGCCACGGTTTCCAGCTCTCTCTACTTAACAGGCATAAGCGTCCCCTGACAGAACATCATGTGATGCATTGGAGAGCTACAGGGTCAATAATGTAAAACCTGACAGATTGCTGATGTCTGCAGGACTTTAAGTCTAAATGAGGGGGAAGCTCTGCTGGTGCTTGTCCTGACTGATTTGACATGGAAGTGCTGTGGTGGAGACGGCACACAGGCGTTGGTGTAAGCTCAAGGGCACATCTGCATCAAAAGACCTCTGGGTTCTCTCCTCTGCTTCACTTGATCTGTAATATAGATTTAAGCACGTGCTTATCATTTTCTCAGATGGAAATACCTGATAATCGGATTGTAATATGTGAATTAATTGGAGCAGAGTAGTCATTATATTACATCTTCATTGGTGTGAACCAATTAGAAAAAAATCCAGATGTGTGAGACCTAGATGCAATCATGAAAGCGACATTGTTCGCTTTTCCTTGAACCAGCAGCCATTCTTGAAAGAGGCAGGATCGGGATAATCAAAGCTTGTGCGTCATTCTGCAGGTGAATTGATCTCGGTCTCAAGCTATTTTTCTTCCTTTTCAGTACCTGATTACCAGGAGCAGGATATTTTCCTGTGGAGAAAAGATACCGGCTTTGGATTCAGGATCCTGGGAGGCAATGAACCTGGCGAGCCGGTAAGTTCAAAGAAATGAGTGCAGGCCTCATTTGTGCAGTTCTGCGAGTATTGTGTTCATTAGTTTGTTCATTTATTGATATTTATTATAGTTGTTTATTCGTTTAATTCGTTTAATCTGCTGTGGTTATGGGTAGATGACATAAAGTTATTTCCTGTGGTTTGACATTGTAGGCTATCTAAACCAATTTTAAATATAATTTAGCTAAATATTTTATAATTATTTTACTTGCAGCTACATGGATTTTCTTTTAAACACATTTGTCTTACCGCAGGGCCATTTAAAATGAAATGATGAAGGCAAACAGTTTTAAAATTGGTAAAAAAAACCATGTACCACTTACAGAACCTAAAATATATAGGTTATTATATTATATTATATTATATTATATTATATTATATTATATTATATTATATTATATTATATTATATTATATTATATTAATTCTAACTCAACACCATTATTTGTTTAAATTAAAAAAACATCACTACTACTATTTATTGTCTTGTATGGATTTGTCCATTTGTCAAATATAGTATAGTATTAATAATAAATATACAATAAATATAGTATTTATATTATTTAAAATTTTTCTTTTCTTTTTATATGTTTAGTTTTCATTTTAGTTTTCGTAATTTTGTTGTACTTTTGCCATTATTTGATTTTATTAGATTTTTGAATATTTAATTTAGCTTTATTTATTTTTATTTCAGTTTTAGTCATTTTAATACTTCAACTTATTTCAGTTAGTTGTCAAGGCTGTTGTTAGTTGTTGTTTTATTTAATCAAATATTCATCTTTTTAAGGTTATTTCAATTAACTAAATCAATTTTAATACTTAGTTACTTTTCAAAAATATTTTATAAAACCTAACAACATTAATTATTAATTGGTTTATTTTAATTAGTTATAATGCCAGACAGATTTTTTATTTTTGTTAATGCCTGTGTATAAAAACACTCGCACTCTTTGACTTTTCCAAAGTCACCCACCAAATATAGACCCTTTGAAGATTTTCCAAATGTAATAGTCCAAGCATAACCAAGATCTCACAATCAGTCTTCACATCTTGTGCATGATACCCAATCCTATGTGAAATGTGCACATTACAAACACTCTGCTTTTGGCAAAACTTGTTCCCAGTGAAAGCATCTGCCCTGTGTGTGTAGGTTGACAAAGGCTTTGATGTGTGCAGCACAGCCTCGATCAGTCAGAATATATCTCTCAGACCACCAGTTCTTCCCTTTAATGAGGCCACGTTGCATCTTTGAACTGATGAGCCGGTTTCTCGGACTCTAGTCCTTGAAGAATGAAAAACGAGCTGTCCACAATACTGCTCCTTTCTGCTGGTATAAGGGATGGAAAAAAATTCCATAGAGGTTTTACTATTTGGAGAACATTTCACAACCATTAGACTTAAAATAATCAGACATTTCAGTGTTTCAGTGAAGTTAAACCCCTTGACACGACACTGACACAGAGCTTGAAAAGTGATGAACCTCAAGGGTTGAAGTTCAGTTTGGCCAAGGCAGATTTGTTTCAGAACTCTTGTTAACTCTCTTTTTGTGTCTGTTTGTACAGATTTACATTGGCCACATTGTGAAATATGGAGCTGCCGATGAAGATGGGCGTCTGCGATCAGGAGATGAGCTAATTTGTGTGGATGGAACGGCTGTTGTGGGAAAATCCCATCAGCTAGTCGTTCAACTCATGCAACAAGCCGCAAAACAGGGTCACGTCAACCTGACTGTGAGACGCAAGACTGGATATGGATGTAAGCAGGCACCAAAATATTATTTTTGTTGAGACAAATTACGGGCCATAAATATTTATTACTAGTCATGAAACTGTTTTTTACATTTTTATTGAAAAATATATTTTGTCCCTGTGACAACAGAATTATGTTAGCTGTTTTTCTTTATTTTATACTTCTTCATTATTGTGAGAAACCGGTCAATGGGTCACCTGCAGAAATGATGATAAGCCAGTGTCAGTCACTGTCACAAAAACGTTAAACCACATGTAGTTGCTCATATTTCCGTTTCGATGGCTTAATGCAGGAAATTTACAACATGTGTTGAACGTGGAGAAAAAGAAAACTTTGGGTTGATTTGGACCATGCATTTGAACCGTAGATGTCACTTACTGTACATTTGGAATGTTTAAACTATTATTCTTGCATGTAATCTAACCATACATTCCTTATAAAGTTACTGACTAACTATTTGTTCATTTGTTCATTAAGAAATCATTCTAATATGCTGATTTGGTGCTCATTTCATATTATTATTAGTATTACAGCCGAAACAGAAATCCTTTGTAACATTCTTCGCAAAAAACAGTAAAAAAACCTCTTACTGACCCCGAACCTTTGAACAACATTGTACATTTTATGTATTAATAATTCAGAGTCATTGCCCCCCAGAGTCATTGCAGTATTTCATGACCAGAAAAGATAATCTGTACCTGAAGTACAGTATCATATGTCATTCATATCAGTATGTTAATTCCAGAGGAAGTGTTAATTACAGCTTACATGTTGCACTCTACATCCCTTACGTAATGACCAGCATGACTAGTGGAATTGTGAATTATGCAGGATTTTGCGGCCTGATTATCCATTCCTATCAGACAGAGTTTATTTAAATGAGAGTTCATGGCACATGTTAATGAGGGTACGCCTGCTGACTCTGGCTAATTAATCTATGCGGGGCTCTGAGTCCCATATGTCAGGTTTCAAAGTATAAGTTAACCTTGTTCACTTATCCAGGATCACCTACCTAAATACAAGAGCAGAGCAAAGATATTTTATACATCCAGGGAAATTTTTCTTTTATCTAATTACATGTCCTAACTACTGTAGCTTGTTTCCGCCATGGAATAAAGAAGAAATAAGATAATTGCAACATTTTAGCAACAATTGCAACATTCAGACTTTATATCTCAGAATTAGTCACTATTGCGAGAAATAAAGTCAGAATTGTGAGAGATAAACTCGTAATTGCGAGAAAAAAAGCCTGAATTGTGAGTTTATGTTCAGATTTTCTCACAGTTGCGAGATATAAACTCGCAATTACGATTATAGATCTCACAATTGCAAGAAAAAAGTCAGAATTGCGAGATAAAAAGTCGCAATTATCTTTAATTATGTGGCAAAAATAAGTTGACATATTTAACCAACTAATGCCGTTCTGAAGCATGTTTGGTGCATAGATTATAAACGTGATTGAGTTCCAGCCTTTGCCTGTCCTGAAGTGGTTTCTCCTTGACTTGCAGAAAATAAATCTCTCAGAGTGACCTTCCTAACCCTCCCCAACCCTCTTCCTCCTCAGTGGCAAAGGTGGATGGAGAGATGCCTCCTTCTCCAGCCTCCTCTCACCACAGCAGCACACAAGCCCCGTCTCTAACCGAGGAGAAGCGCACGCCACAGGGCAGCCAGAACTCCCTCAACACGGTCAGCTCCGGGTCGGGCTCCACTAGCGGCATCGGCAGCGGAGGTGGAGGCGGCAGCAACAACACGGTGGTCCCCAATGCCATCCAGCCCTACGATGTGGAGATCCAACGAGGAGAGAACGAAGGATTCGGATTCGTTATTGTGTCGTCAGTGTCGAGGCCTGAAGCGGGAACCACTTTCGGTAAGTTTGTTGAATTGTTAAACTGTCATTAATGTAGTTGGTTGCACTTTATTTTAAGGTGTCCGTGTTACAGTGTAATTATATTTTTAAGTACTGGGTAATAATAATTAACTATATGTACTTACTATAGGGTTAGGGTAGGATTAGGTTTTGGTTGAGGGTTAATTGCATGTAATTATGCATAATTTACTCTTATTGCTATGGTAAGTACATGTAACATATGTAACACGGACACTGTAAAATAAAGTGTTACCATGTATTTTTTTTTTTTATTAAATATCCAGACAGAATATATTTAATCTGCCTATAATTTTAGTTTAAAAAACAACAACTAGTGTTCCTGTTGCTCAGCTGATGGGACCATGGTGCTAGCAATGCCGATGTCTTGAGTTTGATTCCCAGAAAGCACTAAAATGACTAAATGTTTAGCTTGAATGCACTGTACATCACTTTGGATAAAATCATCTGCCAAATGCATAAATGGGAACAAGCAATCACATATTTACATATTTGCATATTTGCATATTCACTTCTTTTATATTATAAAGAGAGGAAAGGAGAGAAAGAGATTCACATTCTTCTGGGAGCTTTTTGCCTCTGAATGGTGCTTTGGTTGTGGTTTTCACTTTTTTTCACTTTTTGGTGGGTGTGGGTTCTTCGTATTTTCCTTACGCCAGTCTGCATGTCCTGTGATTTTCTTATTTCGAAAGGCAGTGTGTTCGCAATGCCTGCCTGAAGCGGGGTCGATATCCACCCTCTTTTCTTGAGGCTGTATTTCCGCTCTACTTCCCAAAGCCAGACAAGTCTCCATTACACAAGATGGCTGTAGAGTTAGTGAAACAGCATTTACATTGTCCAAATCTCACTATTTAATCACAGCAGTTGCCAACAGCATTTGCCATCATTTTTTTTAACAATTGTAATTGATAGAGAGATCAAGTTAGTGAAAAGGCAAATGAAGTATTGACATCCCATGTTTACATACTCAGATCCTCCTTCGTCGTGTTCACTCTTTAAACTCACAATAGCGCCGTTGGCAGCCTTCACGTAAGTGTACACTGGATCCAGCAGGCTTGATGATGACTCCACGTGGGAGTTTTGTTCAGAGCGTTATGATGGAAGAGAGGAATGACAGATCCATGTTTGAGAGGAATAAAAGAGAGGGAGCAGTGCTTGGCACTCGTTTACTACAGTAATGAAACGAGTTCCTGAGCCAAAGTCACTGTGAACGAGAACCTCAGAGCAAGCAGAGTTCCAGTCATTAGTATTACAATCAAACTACAAATCATCTTCATAGCAGTGTGACAAGCGGGACAGGTTCAATTTTATAGTTGTACTAAAAATCCTGTCCAAGTGCCATCGCAGCATTTAAACGTGCATGATTAGCAAGATAAGACCACAATAAATGGGGATCAAACAACAGACGCTTTCGCACCGGAGGAACCTTTTCATAGTTCCTAGAACTATTAGCGAAAGTACTCACTTTTTGGTGTGTACCACAGGAACTGGGAATGATTTTAGCTCTAGGAGCGCTTTTTGGGGGGAACTAAATTAGCTCCTCCTTCAGAGTAGGGTCTAAACCAGCACTATACAGTAGGAACTAACAGTGACGTAAATGTACACTGATTGACCGGACGCATGCGAAACCCTATTAAGAAAAACCCGCCATTTTAAAAAAAGATGTGTAAACACACAGATTATAGCCCATATATTTCAGAAAACTAGCCAATCAGAAATGTGTCTTCTGACTGGAAAACTTTTTGTGCATTTGCAAACCTTGGAAGGCGGGTTTTTGAATGGAGGTTATGTGGTTAAATTCAGCAAAATGGCAGAAATGAGCAAAACGGCTAATGGCACCTTTAGGGGTGCACTGCAGTAAGTAAATCACAAAAGGCAAATTTGAATAATCCTAATCCAGTCATTTTTCATAATTCATCACACAGGCAGAGTTATAGTACAATGCAGTTCTCTTAGGGAATTTCAAGAGTTTACACCTTTTTTTGCATAATGAATAATTCAAAAGCGGTGGTGATTATTCAAAGGATCTGAAGAGCGCTACTGAAACGATGCTCAGGGTGATCTAGCATGCATCCTAAAGTCTTTAATATCGCCAAATTCAGCAGATTCACTATGTGCTATTGACCCCCCCCCCCATACCTTTGCTGTCCATTCAGTAACATGCTTTTATCTGTCACAAGTTTCTTTTGAGGTGTATTTTGCTTGCAGGGCATAATCTGTGGGCATTCTATGAAAATGTTGGCACTTTAGCTTGGTGGCTTGATGTATTAACCCCTACACATTCTCTCTTTCTCTTTTCTCTCTTTCTGTTTCTCTTTCTCCATCCCCACCAAAAAATAAATAAAAAACAAACATAACCATCTTAATTCAAACTCATACATGCTCAATCACTGTTGGCCAAAAGTTGGAAACGCATGTGTGGCAATGCCTCATAAAATAGGTCGCATCATCGAGGGAAGCCCAGCCGACCGTTGCGGGAAACTAAAAGTTGGAGACCGGATCCTGGCTGTAAACGCCTGCTCCATCACCAATAAGTCCCACTCGGATATCGTCAACCTGATCAAAGAGGCTGGAAACACGGTGACGCTGCGGATCATTCCAGGAGACGGTTAGTTTCTCTCTCTCTCATTCTCTTTCCCTTCGCTCAACAGCATAGCTGAGACGAGAACATATTGGACATGTGGGTGTGCGCAATATGTGTAATAGCACGGCATCTCAGCACACTACTCTCGTGTGTCTTGCAGTAATAATGTAGATGGTACATTCAGCCTTATTAGAAGAAGAATAATGAACAGGAACCTGTGAGGGGATCAACACAATGAATATGCAACACGCGCTCTTATAACCTTAGAGGCAGAACACCTTCGTATTGTGCTGTTGTAATATTGACAGATGGCACACCAACAAGGTACAAAGACACAGCCGTGCATAAGCGTCATGCACATTTCAATGTTTCCCCAGAGAGTTTAGCAGTGACACCATTGCTTGCACTTGAAGCAGGATCTATGTGCTGCATACTTTATTAAATAACAAAAATCAAAATAGCCACACATTCAGATTACTCTGAACTTCTCAAAAACCAATATATATTGACGATAACGGACGGAGAACCACTGAAAATAAGGGCTGTAAATACACAGGGAAACACTAGGGACTTAGCTAGATAATTAACAAGACACAGGTGAAACGCATGAGGGCAAATAGAAAACCATGGCAACAGAAGAGCGTAAACAAAGAAAACACAGGAAACTGAACTGAGAACCGTGCAAAACTAACTCAAAGTCCAACTGAGGCAAAACATAGACCAGACATAAGTAGCAAGTGTTTTTTTTATGCAGCTTTTAAGAAAAATTACATCTTTGGAAATTAAGTCAGAAGTGAAGAGTAAGGATTGTTTTAGGAACATATTTTATTTGCAAGAAAAATATGTTTGTTTATATATTTGTTTATAGAAAAATATATATTCATAGAATATAAAATGTATTTATGTATAGGCTTTTTTTTTTTTTTTCTCGCTTTTAATGCTAAACAAAAACTCTTCCTCTGACCTATATCTAAGTACTAATTAGTTGTACTAAGTGTTTTATTTTCTTTGATTAAGTCTCATCTCACCTAGGGCACCAAGTGAGCCAGAACTGACACTGGTTCCCCCTCAAAAACGTGAGTTTTGGCCAATGGTGTAAGAGCTCATGGTATATGCGTGCATGCATGTGCCAGTGTGTTTGTTCACAATACTGAGTGTTTTCCTCAGAGGGAAGGCGGCATGCAATAATAAAGTGAAGTTTCCAGTGAAGTTTCGGCTCTGCTGTAATATGTGATGCCAAATACACTGGAGTCCGTCTGAGTTCTTCATACTCTTTAATCGGAGAGCGCTGGCATACTATGGGAATTTCCAAAATTGACAGAATGTGGATGTGTACGTCTGGTTGTGTTTACAGGAGAGCGAAGACGGTTTGTTGTGGGCAGTTTTTCTTTTTTGCTTCCCTGAATGTTACGTTACTAAACTGTAGTCTTTTGGTTTCTTACTGGTTTCTGTGCTTAATTTATGCATCATTTATAGTTTCTGCATTTTTTTGTGCTTTCTGAGTGGAGAAAAGAGGAAGATAAAACCATGAGATGAGGAAAGAGAGAGAACGCCAAAGTCTGTTCCCAGCAGAGTGATGGGGAAAGGCTATTTTAAGACGGTGGGATTCACGGGCTGTGCACTCATCAAAGTCCCCTCTCGCCCCCACAGTGACTGCCCAGTGGGGCGGAATTAAAGCAGCTTTGAGCGCAAGCAACAGCAGTCCGCGTTTCATTGGTGACAGCTGATTTAAGAGTTAGGCCGATGCAGTCAAAGCAAACGATCCAAGATCAATTGAACTAGTACAGTGGTTCACCCACAAACGAATAAAAGGAGAAGTTTTGAAGAATGTTTAAGCTGCTTTTTTCCTTTTGACAAAAGCACACAATGACTACAGTCTGTCAAGCTCCAAAAATATCTATATATATTATGTTGTTAAACGTTCAGTCTCTTATCCTCACCAAGACTGTATTTATTTGATTAAATATACAGTAAAAACAGTAAAATTGTAAAAAATAATAATAATAATAATTATTACAATTTAAAATAACTTTTCTATTTTAATTTTTTTTTTTTATGTAATGTATTCCTGGAATTTTCAGCAGCCATTACTTCAGTCTCACATGATTCAGAAATCATAATAATATGCGATATGGTGCTCTATTATAACCAATTTTGAAAACTTTTGTGCTGTTTAATATTTTTGTGGAAACCACTAACTTTCAAAAATTTAGGGTAAGTGTGGTTTTTATTTTAAAGGGTTAGGGTTAGGGTTAGGGTCGACATTAAAGACATTTATAATGTTGCAAACGATTTGTATTTCAAATGAATGCTGTTTTTAACTTTCAATTCATCAAAGAATCATAAGAATAAATTATCATGCTTTCCACAAATTCAACATTGATAATAAGAACCATTATTAGCAAGTGAGCACCAACAGTAATTTATAATCAGCAAATCAGCATATTAGAATGATTTCTGAAGGATCATGTGACACTGAAGCTGAAAATTCAGCTTTGCCAGTTATTTTGAATTGTAATAATATCTTATCAAATGAATGCAGCCTTGGTGAGCATAAGAGACTTCTTTCAAAAACATTAGAAAATCATTATTATTCCAAACTTTTGACTGGTAGTGTATGAGATATGACTTGTGCAATACTTTCCAAGACCGAAAATGTTGTCATTATTCACGATAAATCTGATCTTCTTTATTGGGTTGTTAAATTTTATTCAAACTTGCTCTAACTCTAACCACAGCATGAACACTATTCAGGATATCTTAATTTACTGTATGTTCCATTGAAAGAATAAAATCATACAGGTTTGGAATTGCATGAAAGTAAATAAATGATACAGAATATCTATTTTTGGGTGAACTATCTCTTCAACACATGCTGTTGTAATTGTTAATGCGAGGGTAGATTGTGATACGAGATTACAGACCAAAGAGGAAAATTGGGTGTTCGGCTTTGCATGGTATTCGGTCATTAGGCTGTAATGTAATCTGTGATGAGAAAGCTACAGCCAGAATGATAAATGTGCCGGTGTTCCTGCTGCCCAGCTGGAGTGCGCTTGCACAGTGCACTAGTGCTAATGTTTTGTTGTATGGAAAATGGGCCTCTGATACTTGGTCCACAGGGTACGCTTACACACTGCACATGCATTATGGGTAATAATGTGGAGGCTTCTGTATCTTCCTTACCATTTCTGATGTTCCTCCCGCAGAGTCCTCCAATGCATCACTGCTGACCAACGCTGAGAAGATTGCAACCATAACTACCACACACACCCCTCAACAGCAAACTGCACCTGAGCCAAGGTACGTGCCACACACCTCAACTTAATAATAAACAGCCATTTTGAGTTGGAAAAAAGAGGAATTTGAAGCAATTTAAGTAAAGTGTAATATTCTTGATGGTTGCTCGTTATTTATTTATGAAAGAAAATCACATCAGGCCACTCCATTAAAAATGTAATGTGGCTCCAAAATGTATTTGAACACTTAAGTTACATTTAAAAATGAATGAACTTCATTGCATTTGGGGATAATAAATTAAAAGTTGGTATCAGCACTTTTCTGAAAGCCAACTAGTTTGGGGTCCATGTTTTAAATTTTTTTTATTTTATTTTTTTAAGAAATTAATACTTTTATTCTGCAATGATGCATTGAATTAACTGTTTTCAACATTGTTAATAATAAGAAATGTTTCTTAAGCACCAAATCAGCATATTAGAAAGATTTCTGAAGGATCACGTGACTCTTAAGATTGGAGTAATGATGCTGAAAATTCAGCTTTTCCATCACAGGAATAAATTGCATTTTAAAATGTATTAAAATAGAAAACAGCTAGCTTAAGAGTGTCCAAAGGCTTTTTGGGGCTGCGATGTATCAGTGCTCATTATTTTACAAAAGGTTTGTCTTTTTTTTTTTCCCAGAAACAACACCAAACCAAAACAGGAGTCTTATGAGTTCAAAGCCCCACAAGCTCCGCCCCCTCCAGCTCCGACACAACCTTCAAATCAGGTACTTCGCTCACTCCATTCCCTACACTGCCGTCTCCTTCAGATGTTCTGCCCTCTGAGAGAAGACATCCCAGTAGTTTGATGGACTGTCAAAAACAAGAGACCGTAAAATGTTTGAACCACCAAAGCGAATTTGTGACTAATTTTACACTAGAGATTCTTTTATTCTATGTTTGTTTGGTGGCATTTTGGACTTTGAATGTGTTCGTTGCTGTCTCTTGATGGACCTTTGCACTAAAATACCATCAGAGCCAGATCAATTATTTAAGCTATTCTACGGATGATGCTACTATCAAAATACATTTTAGTTTCCTGCTGGTGGCTTATGTTCCCTTTGTTGAAATGGGAGCCTTGATGAAAAAAATGCACAATTACAGATTCATCACTGACCTTGGCGTGTGTGTGTTTGTGTTTTAGGATGCTGAATTCTACTCTGTTGATCTGGAGAGGGACAATAAAGGCTTTGGCTTCAGCCTTCGAGGGGGTCGAGAGTACAACATGGACCTGTATGTGCTGAGACTAGCAGAGGACGGAGCAGCCGTGCGAAACGGAAAGATGAGGGTGCGTGCAGCTAACCCTGAACATCAATCAGGATACACGTTATTGATTACTGTTGAAGTTTGATTGGATACAATGCCTTTCTCACATACAAAGATGTGTATATATAAGCACTTTATTCTTCTTTTTAAAAGTTGGTAATTTAATGTTCATTATATTATATTATATGATTTTCTAAAGTGATGGATACATTTCCTACTGAAGTTTGATTGCACACAATGCCTTGTCAACAACAAATAATATATCAAGCAGTGTCTTTTTATTCCTTTCTAAAACTTTTTGCTCCCCTAACTATGCATGATAATACAGTTAGTTGCATTTAATTAGGGGCCAAGCACCGAAGGTGCGGAGGCACCTATTGTATCTGTTCCCGTTCTTATTATTATTATTCTTCCTTCTTCCAACTGGGAGTCTATGGCAGCCCATAGAACCGAATGCGGGAAAGTTGTTTTGGTTTGACATTCTGATAGAGGACAGTCCCAACATTAAATACACCAATTTTGGTGTGTCTAAGTCATTCCCTCTAGCGCCACCACCTGTCCAAAGTTTCACTTTTATTTTGCTAATAACTTTTGAACCGTAAGGCCAATCAACAAAATTCTTTTTCTCTCTGATTCCTGAGCTCATGCCAATTCGATTGCACCCTATGACGTCATTTCCGTCATAACAATATGGCCGCCATTTTGAATTTATCTAAAAAGCTACTTTTTCGAACTCGTCCTAGACGGTTTGTCCGATTTGCACGAAAATTAAACCAGATCATCTACAGACCATGCTGACAAAAAGTTATGGAATTCAAGTTGATTCGCTTAACAGTTTTCGATAAACCCACGAATAAATTTTACGTAGCGCTTGCGAAAACAGATGTAAAGCCGTATCTCCGCAACGCTTTATCAGATTCAGACCAAAGTTGGTACATGTCATCACAAGCATGACCTGAGGCTACATGCTGTGTTTCGGCGCAGCGCCACCTACTGGTCCGGAGATATGAAAAATGGCTATTTTTGCTTATAACTTCTGAACAGTTTGTCCAAAAATCATAAAATTGGTCTCGTTAGATTCAGGGTAACATGCCGAGTCCACTGATATCCAATATTACCATATCGGCCATTTTGGCTGTCGGCCATTTTGAATTTTGTGCTAAAATGCTGTATTTTAAGAACACATGAACGGATTGTTACGGAACTTGGTATGGGTCATCAGCCCGATGTCCTGAAGGAGCGTGAGAAGTTTCGAAACAGCGCCACCTAGTGGTGATTTTTTTTTTTCAAATGCTTATAACTTTGGTTGTGGTCAACTTATTTTCACGAAACTCATCTTTTTAGACTCCTGAATCATTGCCGAGTCCTATGATACCAAACATGCTAGGTTTCGCCTTACGGTTTGTGTAGCGTTGTGATTTAGCGCTTAAAAAACATTTGGCTATATCTTCGAAACCGCTAGTCCGATCGAGACGAAACCACCGTCAGAAGTTTGGAAACATAGGTCGATAGCTAAACGCCAATGCCCAAATGCGAAAATATTGATGTTTAGGGGTAGTAAATTCCAAACAAAGTCATGTGTCAGTCATTTTTTACGTGTTTTTTCATATAAATGCCTATAACTCTGAAGCGAATTGAGATATTTTCACCAAAACTGACACACATATGTATGGGCTCACTCTGAGGACACGTAAAAAAAATTGTGGGACTGAGCCTCTTGGTGGCGCTATAATAGAACAAAACATGAAATTCCCATTGACTTCAATAGAGTTTTGTGAAATAAAATGCTATTTTCATTCAAAACCTACTTTTTCGAACTCCTCCTACACCGATTGTCCGATTTTCACCAAAATCGAATCATATCATCTCCAGACTGTGCCGACTGAAAGTTATGGATTTCGTGTCGATTGACGAAACCGTTTTCGTATAGCGCAGCAGCAAAGTTGAGGCATGATGCTAAAAGCATTATTCAGGCTTTATCTCTGCAATGCCTTGACATATTGACACCAAACTTTGTATGTGTCATTGTCACTTCACTCTGACCACATCACATCAGTTTTGTAACTGCGCCACCTATTGGTCGAAAGTGATAATCCATTAAATCATATTTTTAATTACTGTTTATATGATTTTTCAGGCATTTCGCCTAAAATCTTCTTTAAATGTCTTTAATTGCTAATTGTTGCAGTTGATCTGACACTTTCAGCAATGTTGGCATGTCTTGTCGTCTTATTCTGCTTGGCCCCGGTAATTGCTGCTTGCAGCTATATTTGAATTTACTATTGCTTCCACAGTTATAACCACCCACAACAACATCTGTTAGCATCTGTATAACACATTATCCGACTCAGGGCCCAGTCTTGCGTCGGACTAGCACTTTTTATTTCTATCCCCATTGTCATCTTAGAAGTGACGTTGAAATGTGGCTTTTTAAAGTAAATGAGAAATAGAGAGATTAACTGTCCATTAGCATCAATGCAAACAAATGAATTGCACAGCCGCTGTACTAAGCTCTGCCAGTTAGATGAGAGGAAAGCAACACATAGCGACTCTGTGAAGCGCAGCGAGTTGTCAGCCGAAGACCCACTTATGTGGAGACGGTATTCCCTTGATGGTAAGCGCTGACAGATAACCAGAGGCAGAGAGGAAAAATAGAACAAAGGAAATTCTACCTTCCTCTTCATCTTTAGCTTTCTATATGCATGACGATGTTTACTGGATGTCACAGCTATATATAGGTACCATTGCCTTACTTTTATCCTCTCTTCATTTCTTCATAGGTTGGAGATGAGATCCTGGAGATCAATGGGGAGACCACCAAGGGCATGAAGCACGCCCGTGCCATTGAACTGATCAAAAGCGGTGGCCGAAAAGTCCACCTGGTCCTTAGGAGGGGGGACGGCTCGGTGCCAGAATATGGTGGGTCAATCTACGAGAACATCCCCTTCTCCCCTGTCTTCACACCTTGAGGAGTTTCCCCCGCGGGGGTCGACAACACCACCACCTCTTCTTTTCTGCGCACTCTGACCTCCTGCTGGGTGATGGGCCTTCCTCTTGCTGCTGTTGCCCCCCTTGCCTCTGTGCACTGGGCTAGCCTAGGGGACTATGGGATATGTGGCTTTTGGGTGGTGGTTGTGGCACATGCTTTTCGTAATACTTCACAAGAATTAAAAACAAGCAAAGCGAGGAGGCAGAAATATTAACGTTTCTAAAACTGGATATACGTTTATTGTTTTTCAGAGAGGAAAAAAAAAAATATGATAAACTCCTTCATGCCCTCCATTGAGGTGGCATGACCATGTCAGTGAGTTGTAACATATTTATGATATTTATTGAAGGTGAATGTAAGCTACTGAGAAGGGTCTTTAAAGAGACTCCATGACTACAAACGCATTCTGGTATCATTAGCCGTTTCGGTGAAATCTCACAATACTGTATTCCACATATTCACCGATCGTTTTGCACGTTGTACATGTCAACTGCTTCTTTGCGAACATTGCAGATGGTTCTTAAACTCCACATTCCATTATCAAATTTATTTTGTGTATCTAACGGATTGTTATCGGACGTTACATCCTTTCATTTACAGACAGAAAGCAACTCACTTATTGAGCATAATGTCAGTGCCGCATGATGTCAGTGAATATCTAAATGTGTTTTTTTTTTCTTGTCAATTTCCATAATATTTATGGAAAATTCATGTACTAATTTGCCACAATTATTTTTTATGGGTTTTTTTTGTTTTGTTTTCGGTCTTGACCATTTAAAGATGCTCATTCATGTATTTTGTCAAGTTCAGAATGTGATATAATGTGTCCTTTCCTGCACCAACATGATATCTCTGTGAGGTTGTATATTTTTATACCATTTTGTACTTGTTTTTCTCATTTTTCTCTTCCATGTCTCACCACTTTTGTTTTCTTTCCGTTTGCAATGTAAACTGCTTCATATGGTGTGTGTGTGTTTGTGCACATAAGCTTGTTACGGCATCCACATCTCACTGTCTTTGGGTTGATTTTGCAGCTGAGTGAGGATGCGTGTGTGTGTGTGTGTGCGCGTGTGTGTGTGCGCGTTTGGTTCCGGCTCTCTCTGTTACTGTTGATTTTTCACTCAAGGGTGGGGGCGTTTTATGGACAATCTCTATCTTTGACTAATTGATAAAATAAACACTGTTTCCATTGCAAAAGAGCATAACTCTCTCACGACTGTTGTTTCAGGGATCTAAATACTCTGCTTCTCTCTGTTTTTTTTTCTATCTACTCTTTTCTGTTGTTCTGGGCTCTTCCTTCCACCCATAGCGATGGTTGCTCCCCAAGCCGCTGCTTGTATGAGATCTGAAAAGACAGGAGAGCCTGCTTTCTACCAAAATCAGACCACGGTTTGTAGATCCCGTGTTCCGTCTCATCACATCTCTGGCAGTTTTCTGTGCTGTGGCTTCCACTCAACTGTACTGTCCCTTGCAAGTTCATTTACACAAGAATGCATTGCCAGTGCTCTGGCCATTCCTGACATTGTGACCTGAATGAGTGGGTTCATTCTTGCATTTAGGTTTGCCGACATCACCACAGACAAAATGAAAACCTCATCAATGAATGCATTTTTTGTTGTTATTACTGGTGTTTTTTTTTTTTTTTTTTTTTTGTCATGCGTTTCTTTTTTTGTCGACGTTTGCCACCCACCAAAGCCATTACTCGGTACAGGTAAATTTTCTTTGACTCTTCGGATCCTTGTCTATCTTAGGCATGTAGAAAATATGTAGCTCGAAAGCGCTTCTACATGTAGAATCTTAGTTTTAAACTGCTTCAGAAAAGAGTTGTGGGAACAAAAATGTTTGCCTGCAAGGTTTGTTACATCCATTTTTTTCTAATCATATAGACATGTCTATCAAAAACCAGTCCGTCATGTTTGGAGTTAAATAATTCCAAATCAATTTGAACAGAAGCAGCAAATGCATGAGTTTGTGTCAGATGAGAATCATCATCTGCAATCAACACTAAAACTTTTCTTAATTGTTACTTCAGAGTAGAAACAGAATCACCAAGTACGTTAACATGCACAGATACAACAGGCTTTTGCATAGCCGAGTTCCAGTCATCATCTGTCTGTCCAAGTATACATGGCAAAGCATAATCAAATATTTAGAAAAAAGGTCTCGCTTCACTTCTGTCTTACAATGCAGAGGCCAATTGTAGTAACCGCTTGTAGATTAACATGTACACATGCTGGGCAAAGCTGAACTCTAATCGCATATTTCGGTTTGTTCGTCCGACTTCACAAGACTAAAGGCTGGAATACACTGCACAACTTTTTAAACTCTGAACAGATTTTATACACAAGGCATCATTCTCTAATTGCCAACTGTGAAAATTGTTACAAACAAAAAGTGGGCATCACACATTAAATGACTGAAGTTCACACTAACAGACTTTCTTGTCATTCCAAACAAAACAAATCCATGCGGATACATGCTCCTTGTTGCTAGGAGATGCGTGAGAAATGAAAACACTGTGTTCTAAAATCGGCTCCAAATATCAAATACTGTATGTTTGATTTCCTCTGACTGGAATTAATGATAGTCTGAAGCTAGCGAATCATACACTACATGAGTTTCTTTGAAATCCAACTGAACAAAATATACAGACTGGCTCTGACTTTCAGTGACAAGCATTGCCTCCAGACTGCAAATCTGGGCAAAAGTCATGTAGTGGATTCCAGCCTTGATTTACTGTTTTAGTTCAACTGATATCAAACTTTTAAAGTGCATGCAAACGTACTTAATGGGGGCACTGTTGTCTAGTCATGGTAACAGCCAAACCAATATCAGCGTTTCATGGAAATAAAGTAAGAATAAAGACACATTCACAATCCATCACATACAGTAACTTGATATTTGTTCAAATAACTGAGTTCACCCATAATTACTCATATCTTACAGACGGCATCAACGACGGCAACGGCCTCAGCGCCGGTGCACAAACTGTTTCGGAAGTGAACGCAGCTCCTCCCGAAAGTCGGCCCCACCCACCATCGGAGTCCAGCTATCCACCAGACCTTCACAAATCATCACGTAATGACGACAGGAGAGGGCAGGAGTCTGGCCAACGGGAGCACGGCCACCGGTCAAATCACCGTCACAACAACCACAGACACCGCTCCCCCGAAAAGAAAAGCAGGAGCAAGGGTCACGGAAAGGACAGCGGAACTTCAAAGCCTCACAAGAGGAAGGGCGACAAGAAGAGGTCCAGCACGGATGACTCACAGCATCATCACCACCACCACCGCAGCCACAACCAGAACCACCATCACCACCGGAAGCACCGTTCCCCAGACAGGCGCAGAGCTCGGAGTGCCGAAAACACCTTGGACAGTCGATACAACCAGAGACAAGGCCGCTCGCCAGATAGACGGCATCATCGCGACTCGTCCCCTCGCAGACACAGTTCCCCTCAGCGTTCACCCCACCGATCTGGTCATCGCCGCAGTTCTCCTTACCGCCGTAGGTCTCCCTACCGCTCCCCTCAACGCTCCAGATACCAGTCTCCCTCAAGACGCCCTACGGCTCCTTCAGATAAACCCTACAACGATGAGTTCGACGATGTGCTGGATGTGACCTTAAAGGAACCTCCTCCTCCGAAGCCTCCATCCCGCTCCGAGAGCATTCCACTTTTGGCGACGTCCCTGGACCGGCTCAGTCTGGGTAACACCCTGCAGAGAGAGCCACCCAGCTACCTTGAATCCTATCGCGATTCGAGCCTTCTCCGTGGGGCTTCTCGTGACGGCACCTTTCCCCGCGTTCGGACGCCCAACTCAGTTTCGGCCTTCCAGAACTACAACTCTTTATTGAGGGGCCGTTCCCCTGTGAGAAGTGGGGGCAGACAGGATGGAGACCGTAGAGTCGAGTCACCAGTTTCATACTCATACCGGACGAGGAGTCTAAGTCGAGACCTGTCTCCCAGGTTGGGAGGGTACCGCGATGAGGAGGAGGAGGAGGAGGAGGAAGAAGACGCCTCTCAGCTGAGTGGGTATTATAGCACGCTCAGATCCAATTACAGTAGAGCTAACAACAACGTACCTGAGCCGAGGAGGAAGGCCTACAAAGAGAGCTCCAAAGACCTCAGCATCTGATGGGTCGACTAGGAAGGACACCATACCCAGAGCCCACTGTCCACACGAGCCTTCATCCAAGGACTGCGCAGACCCTGGATACTAAATTATTGATTTGAAAACTGGTGTTTTCTCATGGTTGAACATCTTTACAACTCTCAACAGCAGAAGAATGATTTCTTTTCTTTCCATCGAAGTGTCATTTTGGTTTCTTTTATGACCCTTTTTATAAATCTGCTAGCAGTTCTACAGAGTTTGACAACTATGTATAAAGAAAACGATTATGTGCCTAACAGTACCATTCTTGGTGTTTTCTTTTTGTTTTTCTTTTGTTTTGTTTTATAAAGGACAGCCTTTTGGACTACTGTCCGATTCTGAAACCTTCTGTTACAGAGAGCCCTCTCATGCACCGAGCAGCTCAGTCAATGTGGTGCTCAGACATATACTGTGCATGTCTTTACACTTTCAATGTCTTTTCTCTCTTTTATTTTCTTTCTCTTCCCCAGTGCCACTGTTTTTTAGACATTTGACCAGAGTATAGCACAAGCCTGCATTCGTTTGTATATTTTTGACAGTTTGCAGTATGTGTACATTCAGAGGTGATCATTTTAAAAGAATGAAGGGATAATGAAATAAAAACTATGATGATAATGTTCAAAAAATAAAAACAGTATATATACACATCTTGATGGTCTTTCTTATAATTCTCATGCTCACAAAGAGGAAATGGGCAAGTTAGCTGATCGAGCGGAGGATAACTTGGACAGTGAAATGTATTCAAGATGGATGCGTGTGGGAGGTATAGAGATGGTGTTTAACTGCACTGGGTTCTTCAACACTTTGCCAACATGTCTGGAAAATAAAGAGGAGGAGAGAACAAAGACTTCTTTATCTTCTTGGCAGTTCAAAAGGTGAAGGAAAAGAGATTCAATACACTACCCACGGAGTCTACAGCTTTTTAAAAATCCAGTGAGAATGACTCCTCTCGGGTTATCAGATGAATAAGAGACTGAGTGTTTCTCGTCTTAAAGAAAATGATGTGAATGCATGAAAAGAGAAGCCCTTCAGGTGTACTTTGTTCTCTACTACAGCCCTGGTGACTGGTGAGGATAGGCTGGTTAGGGATAAGAGTGAATTAGTATGTCCTAACTTGAACAACACAACTTTACAGAATGATCATAAAAATTACAGATCCAGAAAAGTGTTTTTGCTAAACTTTCAGTTAATTTAAGTTTGCCCAACAAAATCTAGGCCTTAAAACTATTTAGTTAATGCTGGCAGTTTGGTCTACTGTATAGCTAAATATTTAAAAAGGTAGAAATGATTTTTTAACAGATGAAAAGATGACTGTGCAGAAGAACTATGTGTGATTGAGAGTTCTCTAATATCTGGCACAAGACAAAAGTGTTTGATTCGTTCCTGGAATGACATAGTGTTAGTTGAGCTACCTGGTGTTATTTTGACCTCATTTTAGTCCCACTGCTGCATCCAAGAATAGAAGGCCTACATTTTGGAGAATGAAAAAAGAATTGGAGTGACGTAAGCTACAGACACTGTTGCTTTCCAGCCGTGCAAAGTATGCTGACTTCCCAACATCTCAATCCAAGCAAAGAAATCTGTCTGTCTTAACTATTGTTCTTGATCTATCTATCTATCTATCTATCTATCTATCTATCTATCTATCTATCTATCTATCTATCTATCTATCTATCTATCTATCTATCTATCTATCTATCTATCTATCTATCTATCTATCTATCTATCTATCTATCTATCTATCTATCTATCTATCTATCTATCTATCTATCTATCTATCTATCTATCTATCTCTGTCTGCACTGTAAATGATTTTAGTAAATTAAGTACAACCAACTTTGCTGTTTAAGTCATTTCAACTTAAATTGCATTAAACTGATTTTAAAAAATGAAAAAAAAAAAGTTGACAAAGACATTTTTTACAGCCTTTCTATCTATCTATCTATCCATCCATCTATATATGTTAGCATTTGTGCCCTTCTCTTCTTTTTATGCAGGTTTGAATTTGTATTCTGTTGTTCATCAGGGGGAGGATAGGAGGTTTCTGGGTTGCTATAGTTACCTCAAGGTCATTTTTACAGAGTTTCATAGACATTTGTTTGCAGAGAGCATGGCTCAAAAACCATATAACAGTGATATAAAAAATGATCATGGAAACATTGATTGGACTTTAAATGTTTAATTTTCCATGCTCACATACATGACAGAAAATGCATGCATTTGTTTATAGTTGACTTGGCAGTCAATGTCATTTTGTCAATGGTGCCTTGATCATTGTTTGGTCAAGTTTTGCCACAAACTGTTCTCTGTTGTAGTCTAGTTACGTTTAACATCAAGTATAAAACCAACATTGCCAGTTACATTTAATAAGAAAAGGATTCTTTAATTCATTCTCTGAAAACCTTTGTATTAATCTTGATCCTGTTTAGCACACATTGTTTTGCAGCTGCTAAAAGATAACATTGAGACTGAATTTTTGCAGTGATCAGTACAGCTCAGATGTTGTTTGCATTTACTTGATTGATGCCGCAGCCGGTTTATTCTGCTCAAATTAATTAAAAATAAATGATTTTGATTGATTCGTTCATATTGATTGATAACATTGAATAAATATGTGGGTTATATAAATTTTTAAAAATAATATATATAATCTTACGCCTACCGAGCCTGCATTTGTTGGATCAAAAAATTTGATGATATTAGTATATTTTTATTACATATTATTACATGTATGTATTATGAAATATTATTACAATATTAATGCAATTTAAATTTGTTTTCTATTTTAATATATTTAAAAATGTCATTTATTCCCGTTATGGCTAAACTGAATTTTCAGCATCATTACTCCAGTCATCCATGTCACATGATCCTTCAGAAATCATTCTAATATGCTGATTTGCTGCTCAAGAAACATTTCTGATTATTATCAATGTTGAAACAGCTTATATTTTTGTAGAAATATATTTTTTTAGAACTATGATGCATTTAAAAAAAAAAAAAATTTAGAAGTCTTTACTGTTACGTTTGATCAATTTGATGCATCCTTGCTAAAATTCCATATATAAAATCCCAATTATGGATATAATGTATAAAATCAGGATTTAAACCCAGGTCCTCTTGCACACTAAGGGCCCTATTTTAACGATCTAAGCGCATGGTCTAAAACGCTCAAGTGCACTTAGGGCGTGTCCGAATCCACTTTTGCTAGTTTAACGACGGGAAAAATGGTCTGCGCACCCGGTGCGTGGTCTTAAAGGGTTGTCTCTATTCTCTTAATGAGTAATGGGTGTGTTTTGGGCGTAACGTGCAATAAACCAATCAGAGTGTCATCTCCCATTCCCTTTAAAAGCCAGTTGTGCTCGCGCCATGGCGGATTCGCCTTTTACATGGCGGAATTTGCAAGCGGAAAAACTGAACCCTTCTCTAGCGAGGAAACGGATTTGCTTGTGCGCAAGGTTAAAGAGCGCAAGCAGACCATCTACTGGACAAGCCGGAATCCACCATATCTTTATGTACACAATAATAATCTTTTACATAGTAATCCTTTTAGTTTTAATATTTGGCATGTTTGTGTGCTGCTGCGCATCCCTGTCTGTGTAATAAGCAATATGCGCGCGCATTGTTCACTCGCCTATAGGCGCATATTATTAATGTGCCCTTTAAATAACAAAAAAATAAATACTGCACCATTGACTTTAGACCAGGTTTTTGCTGGTCAATAGTGCAATCTATTTCAGTTGCCTCAAAATAGTAAGGTTTTGCAACCTCGTTTTCAGACCATGGGCGCACAAATAGGCGCAAATGCTTTTGCTATTTAAACAACGTGGCGCAGGACATGAAAATGATAACTGTGTCGGGCTGAAACTAGCAAATAACACTTGTGTTGCACCTGGCACTGCATTGCGCCGGATGTATGATTGGACCCTAAGAGTTTGAGGCAAAAATATTAGGTGCGTCTGAATTTTATATAAAATCGTTTTATCCCATTCACAGTCTGAGCTTTATTGAAATGCCTGTGTACTGATATATTAGTATACAACTCCATCTGCTGTTTCAGAATTTTCCATATGTCCTTCCTTACAGGGAAGCTGCTGCCATAGGTAGCAGGCAGTTGAATTGTGTATTCCACAAATAACCTTGAGCGTGACCCTCAGGCAGAAGATGCAGAGCTGGAGGAGACTGATGAGGTCTCTGTCTTGGACTTTGAGGTGGAACTTGCTTCCTCCTCCTCGTGGAATGGATCGTTTCCACAGAACAATATTAACATCACCGAGTGACGGAACTGCTTATTCATCATGACGTAAATGAGCGGGTTGTAGAGCGCTGAGCTCTTGGCAAAGAATGCCGGGATGGTCATGAAAATGGGGCTGAACTGACTCCCCTGGTGGGTGAAGATATACCAGGCGACGCTGGCGTAGGGGACCCAACATATTAGGAAAGCGATGACCATGAGGATTACCATTCGGTTGACTTCTCTCTCGGCCCTCTGGGTAGTCTCGGATTCCTGTTGCTGGGCGGCTGCTACCTTGACAACGCAGACCAGACGGCCGTAGCAGAAAGAAATGATGATAAGAGGGATCGAGAAGTGCACGACGAACATGTAGATAACAAAAGACTCGTTTTCAGTCTCAGGATTCAACGTGTAATAATCCACTCCGCACGAACACTGCAAGCCCTCAGGAATGTAGCGGGACCATCCGATTAGAGGCGGTATGGCACACGTACAGGCCATCGTCCAAGAGAAGGCAACACCCAAGGTGGCGTGGAGTTGCGTGAAGCGAAATTTGGTGAAGGGCTTGCAGACGACCACCCATCTCTCAACAGCCAAGACAACCAGAGACCAGAGCGCGATCTCACCGCCAAGCGTAGCGAACAGGCCCTCGATGTTGCAGCCGGCACGTCCCAGGACAAAATATCCATGTAAGGAGGTGTAGAAGGTGGTCGTGAATCCCCCAAACACCATAAAGAGGTCAGCCACGGCTAAGTTCAGAAGGATGTAGTTCAGGGGGGTTCGAAGTTTCGTGTTTTCAACGGTCACATACAGTGTGAGGCCATTGATGATGGTGCAGGTAATGATGAGGAAGAGCATGTACGCGGCGACACAGTAATACACGCCTTCCGATGCCAGGTAGTATTGTGGGTACTCGTATGGGCTGCGCACCACGCCAGTCTCATTAGACATGGGGATGTAAAAGTCCGGTCCCTCCGTGCCATTCATGATCGCTGGTTTGTTTCTCCACCCCTCGCTGTAGGTTTGTTTGGTCTGGGAAAGTGAGCACACTCCGTTTAGGTGCCTTTATAGGACAGATTATAGATTAGCATATTTGACTGCTCAGCAGAATATGGTTTAGATAATGCTTATGCTAATCTCTGCCTGCACTGACACTCATCTTGTGATCAGGTTATGTGGATTCAAGCTGTCTACATCAATTGGGGTAAACGGATCAGTTGTTGTGTAGAGCAATTTAAGACAACACACCTCATGTTGTCTTCTTATTCACTGTATCTTTAATATATTCATTCATTAATAATTTTACTCCACAACTAAAGAGTCTAAGAGTAGACAAATGAAAATATACATTAACTTTTTTCTGCATAAAGATTTTAGGTTAGAAATAAAAGTGAAAGTTTTATTATATAGATTTATTATTATTATTATTATATTATAGCCTTTTTTTTTTTGTAAGTTATTCACTAGTGTTAATACGCTTTTTGTTTTGATTTCTATTTTGTAGATTTAATGCTAATAATTAATATTTGACCCTAAAATGCCTTGATGTATTATATAGTTAAATTCAAAACAAAATCTGTCATAAAAGCTTTTGAACATTCCTATAGTATGAGAGGAATTCATTCATTCTCTAATATTCAGAATTGTCCTGAAATTCCAGTTGTGGTCAAAAATAGTCTAGAAATTAGACTTTGTAGACATGTTATTTAAGGAAACTGTGGGGAAATTTTTTTATTATATTATTAGAATGTATACCTTATATTCTTATAGCATATTTTAGAGCCTATTTTATGCATATTTAAATCAAGTTATATTTTATTGCATATTTCTTTTTTGAGATGCATCCATTTTTAAGACAGAAAACCACTATGATATGTCTGATGTTTTATTTATTTTATTATTTGACTTTAACAGTTAATTTAGTCAGGTTCTACTTGATATTCAGCCCTGGGGACACATGAAGGCAATAATTCCAGATTTCTTTCAAAAGGAAATTCTAAATATACTCATTTCATATGGTTTAATATATTTTCCATGAAGGGACAGTGTCACGTCAATAGAAATAAAGAGATGAGTTGGAAAAAAGGTTTAACGTCGTCAGGAGACAGCATGAACCCTCTGTGCACTTCTTGGGCAACAACTTCCCATGCGCCATCTTGTGGTGAATATTTGAAATGGCAGTTTGTCTACACGGCGGACCCATTTATTTATTTGTTTGTTTGTTCTTTATTATTATTATTATGTAATGAGCATATCTAAAATGCAGAAACTGTTGAAAACATCATGTAAAATATTGATTATATTGACAGTTTATAATTGTCTGTGGATATCTGTCTTGACAATTTATTTTATTGATAGCTACAGTACATAAATTTGAAGTATGATCAAAACAGAATTTTACAGATTAGTGTTATATTTAGTTTAATGGGCTTTTTGAATGGACAACAATGGGGCCCATATAGGGGTCCTTCACTGGCACATTGTAGTCACGCCCTCTACTGCTGACATGCAACCCTGCAGAAAAAAGTGTGCAGAAAGCTTCCATCCCTTTCCACCAGACATGAACTCATCATTATGTAATTTCTGTAATATTGTCACAATTCTGAACTGGTGTGATTCAGTACTTGGATTTATTGCTTTCAAAGAAGGATGCACCAAGTCCACTTCTAAATGATGTCTTATTGTAAAATTACATATTTGTTTAGTTTGCTTAGACAAAGTCATTATAATTTCACATGCTTCACTTTCTACTTTTCGATTTTTTTTTTCTATTCTATTCTTTTCTAAATTCACCTTTTTCTAATTGGTTAAATTTAGGCCTACAGTTTTATATAATTGTTGATGAGCATTGGTACATTTACTTTATGCAAAATGCAGAGACAATTAAACTGCAGCACTGGAGTGTGAGCCATTGCACTCACAAGTTTCTTTGAAATGAATGCTGTATTTTCTCAAACATCAATCTTTTACTCTCCTGGAGCTTTTGGAGGACTGGCTGTTTATTAGCATCGGTTCTTGACTTTGACGAGAGATCTGGCCTGGGGAGTTGAATTATTTCATTCCAGTAGTGTATTAAATTATCTGTGCCTGTGACACAGAAAGACCAAACAAAGCTCTTCTCACATCAGCAGAACTTCCTGTGTGTCTTAAACCACTCTTATCTCTCTCTCTCTCTCTGGTCATTTAGTGCTGGTTCTCTGGATAAAACTTACAGCTGTATATTATTCTGTTATTAATAACTCGGGATCAAAAGCTTTTTGTGCTAACTGATGGTAACAGTCTGTTTCTTTGACACATTCATACCTTCTCCAAAGAAGGGAGAAGCCTCTGGAAGAAGTTATTTCTCATGAGTTCCAATTCAATTCAATATTTTAAGAAATATTTGCCTGTATATGACACCATTCATGTCCCTTTTGATGGCAGTAAGCTTTCCACTTCCTCCCGCTGAAAGCCCAGAACATGTTTCTGCCACACTTGATAGCAGTTGTGGTACTTCAGTGTCAGCCTATGTTTGGTTTGTGCCAGACATAACATTTGGCTTTCAGGTCAGCTTTAGTGTTGTCAGACTACAATATTTTCTTCTGAAAGGTTTTAGTCTAGTCACCCTCCCAAAGAGCAGTGTTAAAGAAACTACTGATGTCTGGATAGTGTCTCCAGTTTTAGCCAGAGCGTTGAAACTCTGTTAGTGTTGCAACTGACCTCTTGGTCTGACAATTGCTCTTCTTGTCCAGTTGCTCAATTTGTCTGAATTTTTTTGCCACAGTGGACTCCTTTCAAGGTTTTCCAGGATTTTGCCTATAATAACATCTTTACATTAATTTCTGCTTTGGGTCACGGGTTGGTTGTATAAACAGCACAAAGACGAAGGAGAATCAGTATAATAGTATTTATTATCAAAAGCTCAACCTAACACAACGTAACACTGACGAGAATGGACAGAGAATGAAGGAGAACTCAGCGTGTAAATACATGGACCAAACAAAGGGAACTAATGATATAATTTATGAAACGACAGGTGAACATAATGACTAATCAAACACAGAACCAAAACACAATAAAACATAGCCAAAACAGAACATAACAGACTAGAACTGTAACAGTATCTCCCCCTCCCGGAAGGTGCGTCCTTACACCATAAAGAGTTCATTTGAGGAGGGAGGGGGCTCTGGATGAGGGTGAGGAACAAGTCCAGGTCAATCACTACTGTCCATGGGGAAGTGGAGGGTGGGAGGAGCAAGGGGGAAGCCAGGAGCAGGAGGAGTCCGGTAGAAGTCCAGAGTTCAGCCAGGATGATGTCCTACGGCGGAGTCGAGGGAGGAGCCATGGTGTAAATCTCCTCAAAGGCGAGGCGATGTCCGACCGAAGTGGAGCCATAAGGCCGATGGTCTCAGGTGGAGCCGAGGGAGGGAGGAGGTATCTGGATGATGGGCCGAGGTGGAGTGACGGGATCAGTGGCTGGAGGCTGAGCCAGGGGATCCATACATCCAGATGGCGTTGTTAAACAGCTTGCCCAAGGTGGATCACACAACGTGGATGGTAGATGGAACCGAGGGGCTGAAGGGAGACAGTGGCAAGGAACTGGTAGAGGTCTGAAGAGGAGGTGGGCGAGGAAGGCTGGGAGGGCATGCTGGAAGCACAGGAGAAGTTTTGCTGGGGGGAACCAGTGGAGACACAGGGAAACTAATGCTGGGTGGAATAAGAGGAGGCAGGGGATCATACTCTTCAAAGCAATCATGAAAATAACAAAAAACAAAGTCCGGGAGTGTGGGCGGGGGTCCAGGGGCTGAATACCTCCATCTGCGGTGGGCTCTGGCTCATTGTCCGTGCAGCTGGGTGATGACAGGCTGCTCTCTGGATTAGGAGTGGGGTTGGTGAATTCCGTGTATGCTGATGGTCTGTAGTGAATCGCAGTTCATCAGGATCCACTCCACGTAATCTGCGAAATTCCCCCAAGGACCCACACCAGGCAGGTGTGCCTTCATTTCTACACTGAGGTTTGTATGGTAAAAGGCGCTCAGCACTTCACCCAGGAAGTTGCACGCTTGCACGCTTTTAGAGGGTCATGGGTTGGTTGTATAATCAGCACGAAGACGAAGGAGAATCAATAACAAAAGCACAGTATTATTTATTAAAAGTTTAGTATTATTTATATATTATAGTATTTATATTTTGAGTTAGTTTTTATTTGTATATTTTTTGGTTTAATTTCATTTTTGGTTTAAGTTTAATTTTATGTGCTTTTGTCATTTTTGTTAGCTTTAAAAAATATATATATATCTATTTAGCATTCATTTATTTGTATTTCAGTTGACTGCCAAACGTTTTTTATATATATATATAAAATTATCTTTAATAGTTTTTAGTTTTCGTTTTTTTAACAATAACAGCACAGATTGTATGATAATAATAAGGGGTAAATACACTCTAAAGTCACTATATAATATGTTGTCAGAGAGATTATTTATCATCACCAAATCACATTTGTGCATCGAAGGTTGAAAACTGTCGACTTTAACTGGAATCAATACTAGTTTATCTTTTCTGTATCCACTCACTTACTGTAAGACATACTGAAATAAGTGAAATGCTGTGCATGTTGTGATTGCAACAGGGCTCTAGTACAGATTGTGAGCCTGAGTATGGGTTCAAAAAGCTCAAAAAGCACCATGGGGCAATGCACATGAGAAACGCAATCACGAATCAAGCTGCCCTCTGCCAAGGAAAATACACAAATGAGACAGACACCTACTGCTAGAAGTCCCTATGTTGTGTACAGTTGAGAAATACTAACATAAGAAACAGATCTGCCCATTTTGAAATAGCATATTCCATCAACATTAGTTTATGTGATAAGTACGTTGATTTAATTTCCAAACTGGTGAAGAATATCTGCATAATTTATGCAAACATGGTGAAATCTGTTAATTCCGATTTTTGGGCTGCATTTATTTGATCAAAAATACAGTAAAAACAGTAATATTGTGACATATTATTGCAACTCAAAATAACTGTTTTCTATTTTAATTTATTGTAAAATGTAATTTATTCCTGTGATGGTAAAGCTGAATTTTCAGCATCATTACTCAAGTCGTCAGTGTCACATGATCCTTCAGAAATCATTCTAATATGCTTTTTTAACGTCATAAATGTCTTCAAGGTCACTGAATAAAAGTATTTACTTATTTTGGTGAGTTGATGTAAATACATATTTTGTCATACCTTATTGATCATATAAGAGTGTATTACATAAAAAAAACATTAGTGTATATTAGTTGCTGAAATCGAAATCAAATTAGCCAAGAATAAACTGCACATGAGAAGGGCATGATGGGTAGAACTTTGTTAATATCAGGTGTTTCAGCAGAGCTTTCACCGGTGTTCCTTTAATTAGTTCAGAACATTGTCACCACGCAAAAAAACAACAACAACACCGTCTACTTACAATTGCTTTCTTAGCTTGGGGGATTCTGGGAATGATTTTTAAGTTTTGGGGTGAGATCACTTTCGCAGTCATTCTTACCCAAGATGTGATTAGAAGTTGGCGCTGAACATCCAAAAACTAAAAAGTACAGGAAATGGTAAAAAGATTTAATAATCTAGAGTATTTTTTTAGTCAGTAACATTTAAATTGATTGACTTAACGTAACCAAGCTAACATTGCCTTAGCTGGAATCTGTTGACTAGAAGTGTTTGTTTACAACCTTTGACGTACAACAGACTACGGGGTTGATAAAAGAGGTGTAAGCCTGGAGTCTGCAGTCAATCCTCAGGATGCTGGCATTTGAACAGACTCACTTCTCCATCAGCCAGACTGCTTTCACTGTACAGATCATATAACACTGGCCTGACTGTAGGGGTCATTTGAACTGGTCTCTCTAATGCTTATTAATCAGTCACAGTGAAACGGTTACAGTCTGTATGGACTCTGAAAAGTGATAAGCAAGCAAAATATGAGCAGAACAGACCAAAATGTCTTGGCAGTGAAGAACAAAAATGATATCTGGAGACTGTCATTCGATAAGTTAGATAAGATGACTACAGAAGATATTTGTCTCAGCTGTCAACTGAATTCTCACTTCCAGGGACATTATCCTTGTCATTTACTAACATCTTATTAATCATAAATTCAATGTGCAGTGAGGCAATGTTTGAGAGATATGCTATCATTCAGATTCAGCTAATGAACTTGAAATAGTGCAGGATTTATTTATTACTCAGCACACTGGAATACTTGATTCTGATTGGTCAAACTCTGGAAATCCATCATGTATGTAGACAAGTGCATAGACAGCAAGTCTGGGTATTGGGACAAGCCCTGTAAGTGAATCCCTCTTTTGGAACCCACAGTAAATGTTCTTTAACACACTTCCTTTTTGGTAGATCTGTGACTGCACACATTTGAAAGTCAGGTATCAAAGTGATGTTATCAACCAGGGCTGCGTTTCTCAAAACCACTGTGAGCTAAGTTGATGGTAGAGACCATGGGTAGGCCTACGATACTTTAAAGAAACACAGCCCAGCTTGTTAAGTTTTTCAGTAAGGTATACGTCTTCACACAAGATTGAGAGGTGAAGATAACATTTTTGGAAAGGTAATATCCTCCAGAAGACGCACCATTTACGTGCTTCATCCCTTGATCTAATCATCCACTTTCTTCTTCAACACTATCAAACATGGTCAGCTCCTCTTCTTTCCTGCTTCGAGTCATTTGGCAAGGCAGCTTGTCTCTCCCTTTCGGATCGTTCTTTTCTCCACGTCTGCCAGGACTTCCTTCCACAAATTCATCTCAAAGCCTGCCTACATGTTTCAGCTAATGGATCTGGTTTATGTTTCAGCTATTACAGTAAGGAGAACTAGTAGGGAGGAGGTTGCATCCTCCCAGGATGATTACGTCTCTGATATGACAATGCTGGACTGCCGGGAGAGGCGTGTGGGGAATAAGGTCTGCACAATGAAAGTGAGGTGGGGTCACTTGTGCTAGGATGGCACTGTCATATCCCATCCGTGACCCGTAGACACATTGTTAAACCTAAGAGGTAGGAAGTGATGCTGGATATGAAGGTGTTCACAGGATGTCCTGAACAATAATAGGTTAGGTTGACAGAAGGAAGTGACAGGGCTAAATGCTTCTGACGTTGCACATGAGGGGAGGGGAGCCGGTGTGAATGTAATGAGGGCCGAATCGGCCCATGTTCTGTGGGAAAAACCAAGAGAGCGTGCTCAGCTTCCTTGCAGAACAAAGGCCATTGGTTGCGCCTCTCGGGACAAGCAGCAGATCTCATTCAGCATGCCTGCTGTGAGAGCAAAAAATAGAACGATTACACACTTGTTAATACACACAAACCGTGGCTAAAATACACTGAGCATTTCTGTGTAGACCATGATTTCAGGAGTAAAGCCAAAAATTGTGAACTAAAAAGGGGAGGTCAGGGATGACTGTGACGTCTTGTTTCAATGTCTGTTTTAAATATGTGTTAAACATTTATTTCAAACTTTGATATAATGTTTCCATATTTGATTGCTACAAATTAAAGCTGTTTTTGAAATCTACAAACTGGGTAAATTCTTTTACACTTGTATGTCAACCCCTTCCCCCATCCCATTTAAGAAAAAAAGAAAAAGAAAAAATAGGTTTTTATCAAACAAGTGTGAAAAAATATTGCAAAAAACATAAAACAACTCTCTCGTCTGCTCACATATGATATATAAACCTTATATAAACCTTATTTGAACATACACCACCGTCTTATGCTCACCAAGGCTGCATTTATTTAATAATGAAAAACAGTAAAGAACGATTTACAATTTAAAATACACTGTAAAACTTTGTAATACCATTTAAATGTATATAATATTGTAATATTTAAATTGATATAATTACATATATAATATAATAAAATTATATTTAAATTAGTGCTGTCAAATCGATTAGTCGCAATGAATCTAATCTAACATAAACTTTTTTTTTACATAATAGGTGTATATATATATATATATATATATATATATATATATATATATATACACACACACACACAAGCATATTTAGACATATATATTTGTGTATATGTGTATATACACACAAACACACACACGCATGCACACACAGACATATATATATAATATTTAAATTGATATAATTACATATATAATATAATAAAATTATATTTAAATTAGTGCTGTCAAATCGATTAGTCGCAATGAATCTAATCTAACATAAACTTTTTTTTTTACATAATAGGTGTATATATATATATATATATATATATATACACACACACACACAAGCATATTTAGACATATATATTTGTGTATATGTGTATATACACACAAACACACACACGCATGCACACACAGACATATATATATATATATATATATATATATATATATACACACACACACAAGCATATTTAGACATATATATTTGTGTATATGTGTATATACACACAAACACACACATGCATGCACACACAGACATATACATATATTATATATAAATATAATAATAATATAAACCCAAATATTATGTAAACAAAACCTTTTATGTTAGATGCGATTAATCGATTTGACAGCACTAATTTAAATATTTGAATTTGAAGTTAAGTAAAAGTCTTTTTACTATCACTTTCTCATCTTATTCATCTTTGCTACATAGAATTATTAATTTTGTTCAAAATATAAAAATCTTACTGACCCCATATCTTTTGAACATTGGTGTAATTCCTAAGAGGTGGCAGTGTTACAACACACCCAATGTTACAACCAGCCCAGTCTCCTATTTTAGTTGACACACTCAATTTAAATAGGACATATTTTATGGCTGTTATTTCTAACATTTATATTATAATTATTATTTTTGCTTTTATTTTGCAACTTTGTTCTATTTTGCTATTAATTTATGCAGTGGGTTCAGTGGTATTGCTTCCTCACCATTGCACAGAAGTACATAGCTACTATAAGACACATCTCTACTGAACAAATATTGTTTTAGACTGATGCTACACAGATTATTGTAAAATCCACATTGTTCGTAGAGTTATAGCCAATGCCTTGAAAGAACACTCAAGCGGCGTCGTTTCCCAGATGCAGAGGAGCCCAATGACGTAGTCCTCTCATATCTCTGTGCATGTGTATGAGCACATGACGTCTGCAGCTACTGAGTGTTTTTGGAACTGACCAGCGAGTAGAGAAGGGGAAGATGGCAAAGGAAAGGGATGTGAAGGGAACAGTTCTGGGAAGACAACGTAGAGGGGCTTGAGAAAGGGTTGCATAAATCCCTACTCACTTTTCTGAATCTTGCACATAAAACTCAGCATTATCATTGCTCTGTTTGTTTGAGCATCACGACCAGCCCGACAACAGCAACACTGACTTAACCAATGGCACGAGTTTCGGGCGGTGCTGTCTGTTTGTTTGACCAATGACAGACAGGGGAGTGTTTAGGGAAAACTTTTTGATAACAATCATTGTTTTTGCAATTCTGTTTGGTGTTTCAGTTGTTCTGATCTTGCACCCAGCGCAATTGACTTTGTACACCGACGCATGTATCATTCCTATTTTGCACCCGCGCACAGCGGACTTTTCCCTCCACAGACGCACGTCGGTTAACTAAGAAATACACTTGCGCTCCTGGGGGCGGTTCAGCGCAAAGAGGAGGCGTGTTCCGACGCAAACGTTCCCTCATGCTATTTTGCAGGTTTAGAAAACAATTCTAAATGGCGCGTTGCGCATGTTATTCATATGCTATTTTAAGGGCGCATGCTTGGCCATAATCAATGTAGCGTGTGCACAACGCGCATACACTTTGATTCTCTCATCTACACACAGACGCAGCAGGTTTCATTTTTGCAAATCATAGCCTACATTATTACGATAGATAGATAGATAGATAGATAGATAGATAGATAGATAGATAGATAGACAGATAGACAGTTTATTATAAAAGCATACATCTAGCTTACACATTTACTCAAATTATCATACGCCTGTTTAACCAAAGTTAATTTGGGTGTGTTTCTCCATCCTCAACGGCCCTGACGAGAACGTCGGTCTCCTCGGCTGTGAACCACTCCTCGCGTGCGCCTGGCAAATCTGCCGTTATAATAGGAATCCGCTATAGAACAAGCGCGCCTGCTCTTAAAGGGAATGTGAGAAGTCGCTCTGATTGGTTTATTTCACGTTACGCCCAAACCCCACCTATGAATAATGAAGCTACTTCAGACCAACCCATTTTAGATTTGCGTCGGGCGCAAGAGTCATTTATCCCGCCGGTATAATAGCAACAGCGCCAAGACCCGCCCACAAAGTTACTTGCGCTTTGCGTTTGATACTTGCGTTTCAGATCGTTAAAATAGGGCCCCAAAAGACTTTTAAAAGTTCTCTATAGCATTAGCATTCAAGAACAGGACAAACTCAATACAATATTTCTCAACAGATTGCATTCTGTTTCAGAATATTTTTCTTTCCCAAAACAAGTCCGACATGTGTAATTTTTCTCTCCCAAAGGACGAATTATGTGTTCATAGAGAGATTCCTGTTGAATGATAATGGGGACAATGCACCAAAACATATGGTGTTTAAAAACTACGACAGAGAGGATCATATCAATGTGTCTGAGAAAAATTTATAAATGAATAAACTAACACATTAACGTCGCGTGGGAGGTCTGTGCTGTTTATATGCACAAGTGGTTAATCTCTTCAACACACTTGGCCTCTTTATAAAGTCTATTCAACTACAGCCAGGAGTGCTTCTACTTTTGTCTCCTTTAAGCACACTGGCCTAACAATTTCTTACAGCTCACAATAAGCACTAGTTTAATCATAGTTTTGCTGTCGCATTTGAGCAGATGTGAGACAGTGGCTTTTTGCAGATAATCAGCTGGAATGTCTGTTTTGAGTTGTGGTCTGTGTGTGAGCTTGTGTTTGAGGTTTTGTAAGAGGGTAGGTGTCATGATGAGTGTCTCAAAGTGATCTATAACTGTGTGCATAGCCTGGAGGATTGTCTTCCAGACTGTTGTAGTACACCACAAACCACTTTAAACATTACCAAAGAACAAATTATAAAAATAAAATGCCCATAAAGCTTTGAATTGGCTCGTTTCTCTTCACGTTTTCTTCAGTGCCATCCTGATTCTGAAGACATTGGTGTGTAACATGAGACTTTTTACAACCTGACGTAGATACCTGAACGGTTGATGAACAGATTATACATAGACTTTTAGCAATCAAATTTTTTTTCATTACTTATTTTCAATGATACTCTTTCTGTTTATTCCTCCAAACACCTGCATCTTCTACAAAGGGGGAGAGACTGAGAAGAAAGGGATGAGTAAAACGAGAGGACATGTGAAGGAAGAGAAACAGATATGTTGTACAACCCCATGTTCTTGCTTTTGCCATTAGGTAAGTGCAAGGGAGACTGTTGTTGTAAAAGCACATTCCCTGGATGTTAGTGCTATCAGCCTGTACGATGGAGTGAATAGCACAGACGTACTATATCTGTTTGTGTGTATAAGCATAGAGCTGAGTGGAGACAGATATGCCAGCCCAGCTGGAAAGAGCCGTTTCAAAGAAGCAGAAGACAGTTTATGTTACAGAGAATACTCTGACATTACAGGTGCACAGTAAAAAATATGGTACTGCTATTCTTTATACACAGTACTCTATATACAATGTTCAAGTGGAAACTATCACTCTGTGCCAAAACATAGCAAAATGTCTTCTCTAGTAGCCATTCCTGCAGTATCAAGTGGTAGATCACTGTCGACACATCACAGCACATTTGCATAAAGTTGAGCTTTGTTCAACTTTGTTTGTCACTTGTGTATTCGTAAAGTTCTTCAAAATACTGCACATGTGCAATATGGCGGAATAAGTCCTGCCATATTACAACCAGTTGTGGGGAAAGTTACTTTTGAAAATAGTAATGCATTACAATATTGAGTTACTCTCTAAAAAGTAACTAATTGTATTAGTTACTTTTTATGGAAAGTAATGCACTACATTACTTTTGTGTTAGTTTGTCTTATCTGGGCTTGCTTGTTTGTTTGTTTTTAATAACAAAAAACAACTGAAAGTTTCATTTTTGCAAGCTGTAAAGGCCCTTTCACATCAAAAGTGAAATGAATAAGCCTCAGGCTGAAGGAAATGCATAAAGGGTGTAGCTCAAACACAACGCCTCTGCACCTCACTCCCGATTTCTCTCAACATGGGGACATGTGAGGTGTCAGTCAATAAATAGGAAAACAAAGTATCTTGTGTTACTTATTTGAAAAAGTATTTTCTTGTAAATTTAAAAGTAGTGCGTTACTTTACTAGTTACTTGAAAAGGTAATCTGATTACATAACTAATGCGTTACGCCCAACACTGATTACAACCCAGGCTCATTGGAAACATATGTGTTTATCAAAATTGTACCCATTCAATTCACTGTAGTTTCCAGCTTAAACAGCCTGATCTCACGGCAATTCGTACGAATTCTACGAGGTGGCTAATTCGTACGAATTCATACGACCTCACTCGTACGATTTTTGCTAAATCGTACATATTTTACGAATTGCCCAATTCGTATGAATTCATACGAATGACCTACCCCTGACCCCGCCCCTAAACCTACCCATCACGTGGGTTTAGACAAATCGTACATATTCGTACGAGTGAGGTCGTACGAATTAGTACGAATTAGCCACTTTCTTATCACTCGTACGAATTCGTACGAATTGGTCGTGAGATAGCGTTGGTTTAAATGGCAGTATAATACCAACAATGTTTATTCCTGTTCACACAAATTATGATTAGCTACTGGGTCAAATGATCAATTAAACGTATCTTTGAGCGATTCATTACACAATAGGCCTATTATGACTTCAAAATACTTTTACCATACTGCATGATTTGTAAACTAGTACATTTTTACAGTCGCATTACGTAAGTATCTCCATATGGCTTTTCTGACGTACTAAGCTTGCTCTACTTGTACAGCATTGCACTTGTACAGCATTGCACTTGTTACAGCATTGCACTTGTTATAACAGAGCAGTTGAGACCAATAAAAGTCACAATAAAACAGATCAAAGACTTGTAGAAGTAAACTTAAATGGCATGGCAGCTTCAGCAAATGTGTTTTATCTTACGTTTGCTTCTGTTAAAACCTTTGTTCGTTAGGTTAGGGTATGGTTTAGTACATTTTTTCACACGTGACAGAGCACACTCACAGAACATCTCCTTTCCAAACTGCCGAGATACGTACAACAACCAGCATAATAAAACGTTGCCAGATTAACATTCATCTGTTTTGGATAAAACTAAACTCGATTTTAGCTTCACTCACTGGACATTTCACTTTGAAAGAGCAATGTAATATCATTTCAGAGAGATTTCGCCCCAGCCACATTTTTCCAGTCGTCCTTCATTAATTTAAAACTGAAAAAAAGTATCATAGTTCACTGTAGTTTTACGCAGAATTTTCTGTTTGCTGTGCATTTGCTTATTCGACTATCATTAGCTTAGCTATCATTAGCTTAGCAAAATGTCATTAGCTTAAAATTCGAATGTCAAACTTTGCTGGAAACAACTGTCAGCCAAATCTCCTGTGTGGAGCGCTATTTGCGTGACATGCAATGTTATTGCTATGTAGAGCACGTCAAACCACTTATGAGTGATGATTTGTGAGCTTCTGTTTTAGTTAGAATGCTACCTCGAAGGCAGCTGCCTATTTAGCTAGTAGATAGCGGTGCAGCTCACTAGGTTTTGGAACAGAGCGACTATGTTGAAATTCCCTGTGAGGCATCTGGCTGCTCTTATCAGTTTCTTTTGCTTCTTTTCATCCCCTCTTATTCTGTTTCTTTCTCTCTCCATCTGTCTCTTTTTTTCCTTCAAAGATTTTTGTAAATAATCGTCTTCATACCACGCAGAGAAGCATTAACACCCTGCCATCGAGGTCTGAGAGACAAACATGCTCAGCTCTTACACTGATATTACCATAGCACTGGTGTAGTTTCATTTCTGATTATGTATGCTAAATTATTATGGAATTAACCATCTTTACAGTCACAAACCAATAAATAAGTGCAGAATTTTCGACGATAAACCTCTATGAAGCATTTGCAACTTTGCATGTCAAGACTTCAAGAAATAGTGAGATGTGGTTAATTTTTCAGTATGTGTCTAAAAGTTGAAGTTAACTGTTTGTAGGCTTTACCAGAGACGCTGTCATGTACTTACAGATGCCAGTGAGATATTCCAAGAGTTTGCCACCTCAACAATGCCAGCTGTTGGAGGCCCACTCGGCATATCACACACACACACACACACACACACACACACACACACACACACACACACACACACACACACACACACACACACACACACACACACACACACACACACACACACACACACACACACACACACACACACACACTCTTCTTTCAGCTCTCTAGACACCTCATTCTCATCATTCTTAACAAAGAACATAATTCAGTGGTGTTGAATGACATATAGTAGCCCCAAAAAGATGCTTTGAGAAGAGTGGGCTTCTCCACAGGCCTTTTTCTCCAAAAGTGTACCTGTCTATCTGGGCTCCTGCTTCCTGTTGGTTTGTGTCTGTGTGATCCCTGCTAAACTTGTTATTTATTTTTTCTCAATCAGTTGAGCGCAAACCCTGTCGATTTTGTTGGTCAAATCAGTCACAAAACCACCTGTCAAGAAAAGGTCAGGCTTCAGAAAATTTGTGGATGGATCCAATCGTGACAAATTTGTTTCAGTGCTGTGTAGGCAGTAAGCACTGTGATTGACATGACCAATGAAATATTTGGAATTATCTGTGGGGTAGGGATGTCAACGGTGAGAAAATACATTTTTATACATTACCTAACATTTTACTAAATAGATGCTCAGGATCTGTTACATACCAAATCCTCCGTCATAGTCTTGTCAGTCATCTTGTCAGTCATAAAAATGCACAATGTTTAAAAATGTTTTCAAACTTACTGGTTTGATTATATGACGCAGCTGGCGTTTTCTTTGCACGTGAGAGTTCTTTAACATACTGTGACAATGGTGGATGCACAAAGTTCAATATTACGTTTTTTCAAGAAATCATGGAAAGATGAGTGATATATAGTATACGTATATTGTGGCCCCCTCATTTTAAGATGGGACTCCCTAAACACAAAATTCTAGCTACGCCACTGCTAAAAAAAAAAAAACAAACAAAAAAAAACAACGGAACGTGGGGGAGTAATTGGTGTACGGCCAAACACCGTATAACACCTGTAAGTAACACTGACTACAGCAGCAAGTGTACTGTGGGGTGGCGTTTGCACTTAAAGGGATAATCCAAAAGAAGATTTTTTTTTAGAAATGTCTCAGTTTGTTCATACAAGATGATCAAATGATCACAGAATTTTCATTCTTAGGTGGACAATCTCTTTTACTGGTTTGGTAAAAAAAAAAAAAAAACCTTCAGAGTGGATCGATATTTTAGCCAGAAAAGAAAAGACCTGATCTCTTGAGACAGCTCTGGTATTCCTGTGGCCTTCCCAAATGAACCAAAAATATTCAGTGAATTCTTGAGAAAACCGGTATGTGGCTCCTTATCACTTAGAAACTAATGTAAGCTTTTATGATGCCATGGGAACTCAACATGCCCCTTACAGTGTTTTGTGAGGAAAAGTAATGTCTTACATTTCAGAAAGTCAGCAAGTACAACAGACAGCAAAGGCTTTTTGAACCTTCTGCATGTCAGATGATTTAAAGTTGTTAACCAGCACACCGAATGACCCAGGCAACCCGCCTTGAACCTGAGCCAGTGCTGTTGAACACCCACTGAATCACCACCTTCATGCACCCCATGGGTCGAGTCCTTTTGATCAGGAGAACTTTCACACAATGCAAGCGGAGAACGGGAAACGGCAGGAAGGAAGAATTAATATTCAAGAACACATAGCTGGGAGCCAATCAGTATGCAAACACATCCGTTTATTCAAATCCCCTTACTTTATTCATCAGGCCGTGTCAGTTCACGCAGCTTTCTCGTTCTCAAAAGTGGTTCCTGAATGTTTATTCATCACAGCCCAGTAAAATAGACTGTAATGGTTTGAACTCTAGACTAGTAATCTGATATTTCCCAAAAGTTCTGGACTAAGACTGCTTGGATGTTGCAGACAGATTATCTGTTGTAGTGAGTGAGGAGCTGATGATTCCTTCACATTCTGGAGAATTCAAGGCCTGTTTGGCTGTCTCAGTGTTTGAGGGTTGCGGTCACTCACTGTGAGATTAAGGGTGGCTTATAATTAAAACTCTTAATTACAAAACAAGATGAAGAAGAATATGTGAAATGGCTCTGAAGCAATTTTCAAGCCATGAAATGCACTCCTCAACAACACACACCCTTTGTGTGTTTTCTTCAATAAAACGATCTATCCTCGTCCCTGCAACCCCGTGACAGATTCAGAATGATGACAGAACATTACTGTCATACAAATATATACTTTTGAATTACAAAATATAACAGCTTTAGAGCAGATGTTTTCAAATTTTATCCGTCAATAAAATAATTTCTGTCAAATAATAATTTAATCAAATTCTGTACGTTTAAGTTTAATTCGATATAATTATAGATTTTTTATTTATTTATTTATTTTACAGTTCCTTTCCTTTTACTGATCACTAGTGATATATAATTTATGCACAATTTTTTTTAAAAATAGCACTGCAGGAGGGATTCATTAGGGAGACATACTATCTGTGCTTCATGGATTATTTTTTTTTTTGAAGTGTCTCTATCTGAAGTTCAAAATGAGGTGTTTCTGCACTGAACTTTGTGTGCGGTACGCTGGGAATCTGGTCAGGGCTATCAAGGTGAAGATAGCATCTGAAAATGTTTTGGTTTTGATTTTCTTTGTTCCTCTTCACCCCCTCTCTCTGATATTGAGAATGAAATACAGAACATCTGTATTTCATTAATGCTAAAAAAGCAAAAATCATTCAAAAAGACAGTATTGAGTAAAGTGAGAAACTTTGATTTTTGTTGACTCACATCCATCATAGACTGTGCTGCGTAAATGACCTTTCAAAATAGCTTTTGATCACTCACTTAAATAATGATCCTAGCGTTAGCATAAATGATAACGGATTGGTATTTAAAAGCGTTTTTCTGATTTTTGGGCAGAAGTTTGGAAGCTATACTTAGCAAGCAAGGAAACTGAAGCGATGCACCCAAATGTTAACATAACTCCATCCTAAGAGGCCTCTGCAAATCTTTTAGCGTGAGAGAGCAGATGAGCAGCATGGGTGTACTGTATATAATATTCACTAACACTAATTGCTTCTTGGCATTGAAATAATAGTTAATGGGGAAATGAATAACGCAGGCAACTGTGACTGAATTTCACATAGTGTAGTAGCAGAAACTAAGCAGAATGATTTGGCTTCATGTTTGTTAGCATGAATGCATCCTTTTTGTTTTGTTTTTTTGCATTTTCATTTACGGATGATTGATGCCTCGCAGTGACAGTGTTGCAATTAGCAGAAGTGTTAAAACTAATCTTTTTTGAGCTTATGCACCAAAGTTTTTTCCATTTACAAACTTCTTCAGTATTTGGCGTGGATTTATTTTCATGTGGCAGTATTTTCATGTATTCTTTTGCTAGTCTTTTATTCTGGATCTGAATTAATCAGCAACTGGAATATCACTAATAAAAAGTTCTTTATGATTCATATAGTGAATAAATAAAATAGCTTTAACACCTCTGCTAATTGCAACACTGTCGCTGCGAGGCATCAATCATCATCAAACATCCCACATCATGCAAATGTCTGGACAACTTTCTTCTTTGCAAAACCTTAGGAAATTTATTTTCATTTTGTACACGGTAATCAACTGGTTGAATCCATAATTACCACATATGGTTTTAGACACTGATTAAACATTTCCCAATGTCACAAAACCTTTTAAATGCACAGCATATCCCTGATGAGCTTGTTGTGCCATACTGTACCATCTCTAGACTGAATGTTGACACAGTATATCAGCTTTCTTTATACTATATGTCATAAGCTTGTAAGGACTCATTCAAAGAGTGTGGCATCATTCAAAGAACTGTATGTTATGAAAATAGCTCTCAAAGAAATCCATATGGTGTCATCAACAATTTTGTTGATTCTCTTAAACGTCCAAGGCCAATATTACGAACTGTTTTGGGAGATTGTGAACTAAGCACTTATCTTTTCCATTCTCTTCTGTAAAGGTTACAGTCAGGTTGGCTTTATGTGGGGTTTCAGAAATATGCTCAGCCAGATGCTTTTGATTGTTCTGTTTGAAAAACAAGTATCAGTGTGTTAAAAGAGGTTAAATAGGTCAAATTCCACTAAATGCAGTAATTCCTTTTTATTTATGATGCACTTTTCTTTTCTCTATATGCCCTGTCAGCTCGCATTTTATGAGGCACAAAGCTTAAAAATCTTCTAGCACAATCATTTCACTGGAAATTACACAAATGGTTCTGATCACAGTACATTATATTTAAAAACTCAGCTCTCATAAAAAAAACTGTATTGCTGTCTTGGCATTTAAATGTTGCCTGTGGCTTCTCTTGAGTATTCAGACAGCAAGAGACTTTAGGTATGTCTCAAAGACTGGATGCTTTAATTTAGTATTTATCTAAACAAACTACAAAGATTGACTTTTCAAACCACTGGGATGATATTTATGTTTTCTTAAAAAAGGGTTGGGGGATGAGATGAGAAGGAAAATAATCATAAACAACTAAAGCTGCTTCCTCAAGAGCTTGCACATCTGGAAATCCCTCAAAATTGAACACGCACTGTATGACCTACTGAGAATCACTCGCTACAGTATAAGCAGCTTTGCCAAAAAGAAACTAAAGATATTAGTTCCATAGGTAAATTTTCGATCTTGGCCTTGGTTGAAAATTTGAGTTTGAAAGTTTGCAGTGTTAGATGTAATCTCCCATTAGATTCATTCTGCAGGATGGGAGGGTGATAGTCACAATCCCAATAGGGATTCACATCCCACCCATTTCTAAGCTACACCAGTCTGTTCTATAAACATGAATGATAATGATGATTCTGATTCTGAATGATACATTTTGAGCAGGTTTTCCTGCATGAACAAAAAGGAAACTGCATTGTAAATACATGTCTCCTCCATTCATACGTTTGGGATTTTTTTAAGGTCTTTTATGCTAACCGGGACTGCATTTATTTGATCAAAAATACAGTAAAAAAAGAAATATTGTGAGATATTATTACAATGTTAAATCTGTATGTATATATATATATATATACACACACACACACATACAATATATATATATATTTTTTTTTTTCTTCTTCTTCACATTATCCAGAAATCATTTTAATTTGCTGCTGTATCTGATTTTAATTTTTTTTTTACTATTATTAATGTTGAAAACAATTGTGTTTTTGTGGAAACCGTGTGAAATCTATTTCAGGATTCTTTGATGAAAAGAAAGTTAAAAATAACAGCATTTATTTGAAATTTACTGTCAGTTTTGATCAATTGGATGCATCCTTGCTGGATAAAAGTATTAATTTATGACAGTTCTTGTTGGTTTCTTAACCAGATGTATTTTAGTTTAGTTACATTTAGAGAAATACATTTTTTTTATTTTAATCATACACTTCGTCTAATTATTTCCATATTGAGGCAGGAATATGTGGGAAGGAAAGTTAAAACATTTCAGGCTATCTTCTTTCCAGATTGTTTTGCTGTGGCTTTCAAATAAATTCTCAATTTAGAAAAAGAATAACAAAATGATGGGGTGTGTAATTTAGGAAACCAAACATTTTATGTGCAGTGTTCTTGATGCGGAAATGGCGATTCATAGTTCAAAGGCTGACATTTACACTTATTATTGTCTCTCTCACAGCATGTATAAACAGCAAGGCCCGTAACATCCATTAAATGCTCTGACCATGTGCAGCTAGTTAATACACTGACTTTACAACAAAATGACCACAATTATCTAGGATAAGTGCTTTGACATAACTAAAGACTCTACATTGCTCTGATCTTCCATCACATGCAATTCATTTGTAAAGATGCCCGCTGTGTGCTTCAAAATAGGACAAAAGCATGTAAACACTCCATTCTAATTAACAGGTTTTGGCTATTTCAGCTACACTCATTACTAACAGGTGTATAAAATCAAGCATACAGCCAAACAATTTAAAAATTTTTAGTTGAGCATGGGACCCTTTTGTGGGTCTGGTGTGGAAGACTTTGACTGGCCTGCCCACACTTGAACCCCACTGAACACCTTCAGGGTGAACTGAAATGCTAAATACAAGCCAGATCACCCAACACCAGCAAATTCCCTGCATCCATGGTCCAACAGAAAGAGTTATTGAAACAAAGGGGTTCCGAATATGCTTTGGTTTCCATTTTATTTTATATGTGGCATGTTTCATAATATGGAACCTTTCCATCACTCATTTCCAGGTCATGTCGCTAGAACTGAAGTGAGAGGCAGCAAGCAAGACTACTCTTAGATACCATGATATCCTACAACTTCCTTTGTGCAGCTTTGATAGCAACAAGTAATAGTAAAAAAACAGAATTTCCTTTTTCATGTTTTTATCAGTTACTAGCTTCCGTTGAGCTCACCGCTCCTCTCATTTTCGGTCCCCTCCTTCTAACAGAGATAAGTAGGTCATTAGGGTAGACTGTTCTTATGCAACATTTTACCTATCTAAAGACACAGAATGACAGTTTTCTGTGACTTCAGAAAGAGTAAAACATGATTGCATTGCATCTGATAAGATACTATGCACAAAGGCTGATGTGCAGCCCAATCAAATATAACGTCCCTGGGAGATGAAACGTATCTTTGCAGCTCAAATTTACATCAGTTCATCTGTGTTTTCCTTTGGAGTCCATTGCAGAGCATGTACAGATGGATAGTTGCAGGAAACCGCAAGCCCAGAAGGGATTTGGCATAGCATTTGGTGTGCAAACTACAAAGGGGAAACACCATACCCTTGTAAAAGAGTTAAAATAAAGCTGAAATAAAATTGAAGGCTTATAGGATGTCTCATAGACTGACTATATGTGGTGTGCTGCCTTTAGAGAGAATCTGCCTTTAATTTAAGATTTTTAATTTTTTCCCCTAGGATTTGCAGCATATAGTATGAGCAGCAAACCTTTAGGACTGAATTTATTAAGGAACTATTTTTGAACTAGGTGGGTCATCTGAATTATGGGGTAAGCAACTATTTGCTCTTTGATTTCCTGCCAAGTTTCAAAGCCTCATTAGAACGGCATTATTTGTGGAATTTCTCCTTCGCCTGATCGTTGATAATTACCTGTCCTAAACAATTTCTTCAGGCCAGATGCAGTCTAATAATGAATAGGTACATAGTCACGTGAATGCAACATGCCTAAACTGTGCTCTTTGTTGGGCAATGACTATACCAACAAATTAGAAGGGAAAAATCCCTTTGTATTGAAACGAAAGCATTCTTGCTATTGGGTTATAGTCTTAATGGACACATTACCTCTGTTGCTCAATTAAGAGTGTGATGTTGCTTTTCTACAACAGTTCAATGAACAAGAAGTTAATAATAAGTAAACTTACATTTTAGACACAGTATTTCTACACTGTAAAAAATTATTTTGTTGACTTAACTCATTATTTTTTGTTATCTTTTTGCATGGATATTTTTAAGTTAAACTAACTTATTTATAAAAGTGTACCTGACAAATTTGGAAAAGTTTACCTGACAAGTTATGAAGTACAATGAACTGATTTAATTTAGTTAAGTTAACTTCGAATTTAAGTTAAGTCAACTAAAGTTAAGTTTTCTAAACTATATCCAATGAGTTCACCAAACTAAAATTAAGTTTTCTAAACTACATCCAATAAGTTCAGCCAACTAAAGTAGTGTTTTGAAACCTGCAGCAGACAGCAGTACCAAATAATTAATTACTACTAGAACATTAATTTGTAAAATACATTTGATTTTTTAAAAAAAAAATTATGGAAAATTAACGATCACTGATACAATTTACAATAGTTAAGTCACCTTTATTTATTTAGCACTTTTTACAATACAGATTGTATCAAAGCAGCTTTACAGTGATAACATGAAAATAATACAACAAAGTTTGTTTCTAGAAGAAAATTGCGTCATCTTCCACCTTAAGTAAAGCAGATCAATAATATTGTTGAATATTAAATGTCCGCAACTAAGCAAGCCAAAAGCCAAGGCAACAGTGGCAAGGAACCAAAACTTCATCAGGTGACAGAATGGAGAAAAAACCCTTGGGAGAACCCAGGCTCAGTCGGGGGACAGTTCTCCTCTGGCCAACGAGCGAAGTGTATGATTATGATTCAGGCAGCATTACAGATCAGAAGTCAGATTGGATCAGAACATTCAGAATGTTTATCCAGTTCCATCTGATTGGAAGTCGGAGTCACGCCAGTATGTAGACGAGTTTGTTGAGGATCAGTGCTGATGGCTGTAGTGTCAATGAGGCCTTTACAGGGCTGATGAGGCTGGCACTTCAGGGATGTGTTGTGGATGAGTCCAGGCGCAGGTCCACCACCTGATCTAGATACGGCCCGGATCCGGCTGACTTCAGTAAACCTTGGAATAAACAGAAAGACTAACATTAGCATAGATGCCATTCTTATGATTTAACAAGTACATCAGGTGTTATATACAATACAATTTTTTTTTGCAATGAAATTGCAGAAAACAACCTCATGGAAAGGTTTTACACCTGTCTCAATGCATCTCTTGTGGATTCATTTGTTAAATAACATTAAACAAGATCAACCCACAGCATTCAATATAGAAACATCCTTTGTTCCAAAAGAAACCGTTTAAACATTGTTAAACACATTAAAGACCTATGAATTGGCTTAAATGCCATTTTAATATCAACTAAGTTACCAATTATTTATGCTCTCAAGCTTCAACAAATTCATCAATTAAACTAAACACTCTAAAATGCCATTCCCACAACATACCGACACATGAAACATCCTGTTCACAACATTCCTTTCAAAAAGAAACTCTGAAAAGCATTAAAGGTTTTGTTTAAACCTCGTAAGACTTTCGTTCATCTTCAGAACACAAATTAAGATATTTTTGATGAAATCTGAGAGCTGGCTCACTTCTTCATAGACTGCTGGGTAATCGATGTCTGCCAGCCCAGAAAAGTTCAGGTTTTACTATTGTAAAAACATCGTTACAATAGTCCAAGTGACTACAGTGGCTCAACCTTAAGTTTATCAAGCGACGAGAATACTTTTTGTGCAAAAAAACACCCAGACTTTTTTCAACTATTCATTTTATTTTGTGTGGGCCTCTGAATGAGCTCATGAGAGCGCCACAACGCATGTGCGAGAACTGAGAAGATGACGCTCGCGATCATTTGATGGTAAAGTGTAAAAGGTAAGCCATTCATTTTGCGGCACTGGTAAGGCACTTTTACGTTTTCTTCTTGGTTTCTCACGATTCGAACATCCAGGAAATGCAGACTTTAGAACCATTTTAAACACTACATTGAGACCCATCTGTGTCATATTCTCAGTTCTCGCGCATGCATCGTGGCGTTGTAGAAAATGAAGAGTTGAATAAAGTCATTATTTTTGTTTGTTTTTTTGCACAAAAAGTATTCTCGTCGCTTGATAAACTTAAGGTTGAGCCACTGTAGTCACTTGGAGTATTTTACCAATGTTTGTACTAACTTTTCTGGACCGGCAGAATGAAATTGCCCAGAAGTCTATGGAGGAGTGAGACAGCTCACAGATTTAATCAAAAAAATCTTAATTTGTGCTCCAAAGATGAACGAAAGTCTTAACCCGGATTTTCACCAACTGCAGAACGGCTGCGGATCGGCTCCGCTGCGTGTCGGCTCTGTGCTGCATCATCCTTCAATACCCACCAGGTCTGGATTTGTTGTGGAATGGCTGCGGCCATGACTGACAGCTGCGGTCACAAGGACCCACGACATCTCGTGAATTCACGTATATGATCGCTGGATATAAGTGCTGAATTCGCCTTTGGCTAAGCCACGCCCTAGAATGTAGATTGACCAATCACAGCGCAGCCAAGAACGAGCTCCGACAGAGGTCCGACACTTTTTCACAGCGCTCCATTGACTTTAACGCAGGCGTCTCATATTTTTGGTCTCGGCAGGCTATTACCGTCGTAGTTTTATCAAAAATATTGTTAAACGTTGTGCCTGGGGCATTTGTAACACAGATACGCGTTTCCCAGAGAGGTTGGAGTTGGGTGTCCGTTTTTTTCCCTTCCCAAAACCGATTTCAAATCCTGACAAGTGTCGTCTTTGGATTAAACTGTGTGTGGACGTCCTCACAGTCAGCTAAACCCCTCAAGGATCAACAAGCACACTTTTGTGTGCTCTTAGGTAAATTTTCTTTTAACCTTCCCGTCAAGTTATACAAGTTATAATGCTAGTTAGACAGTTTTATGCTGTTTTAGGTTATGATTTCGGTTCTCTACCCTAATTACGTTAATGAAGAATCAAGGTGCTAGCAAGCAAGCTAAAGCGATAGTTTAGTTATCACGTAACGTAAGTCAGGATTGTATGTTTTGACTAGCGGCTGGATGTTAGCTAACTGTGTTATTCAAGATACAAACACCTAACGTTAACGTTAGGTGTTTGTATCTTGAATAACAAAGTTAGCTAAACAAACAGCATATAACTGTCTAACTAGTATAACTTTACAGTAAGGTTAAAATCTAAATTTACCTTAGAGCACACAAAAGTGTGCTTGTTGATCCTTGAGGGGTTTAGCTGACTGTGAGGACGTCCACACACAGTTTAATCGAAAGACGACACTTGTCAGGATTTGAAATCGGTTTTGGGAAGGGAAAAAAACGGACACCCCCCTCCAACTTCCCTGGGAAACGCGTATCTGTGTTACAAATGCCCCAGGCACAACGTTTAACCATATTTTTGATAAAACTACGACGGTAATAGCCTGCTGAGACCAAAAATATGAGACGCCTGCGTTAAAGTCAATGGAGCGCTGTGAAAAAGTGTCGGACCTCTGTCGGAGCTCGTTCTTGGCTGCGCTGTGATTGGTCAATCTACATTCTAGGGCGTGGCTTAGCCAAAGGTGAATTGCTGTGGAGCTCTCCGGCACCCGGCAAAAATAGAAGCTCTGCGTATCTGCTCTGGAGGGCTGCAGATCGCCGGAGTCGGAACGCAGCCGTTCCGCATTCAGAGAAAATACACACATTGACTTTAATGGAAAGCTATTGACTCCACCGCCGTTCCGGAGCGGATGCGCAGCCGTTACGCAGTTGGTAGAAATTAGGGGTTATGGGGTTGGAACAACATGAGGATGATTAATTACAGAATTATTTTAAAATAAATGATTAATGCATGAAAGAATTTTCATTTTTGGGTGAACTAACCCTTTAATATTTTTGCTTTCAAATGCCTAAAACTTCAGACTACAGGTTTATAAACGATTCACATGATGAATTTAGGAAGATGGTTGAAATGTGTTCTCAAATTACAAGTGACTCAAACAGGCATCACTGAAACATGCAGTGTTTCAATCACAACCATTTCCCATATTAATAAAAACAGTCACATTTAAAAGTACAGATATAACAAGTTACTTATTACCCACATCAATTCAAATTGATAGTTAATTTTAAGAATTCCCAAAGATTACTGTGAAAACTCACCTGTATCTGGTGCTTTGCAACTTATGTAGTGACTGAAGTAAAAAAATCCGGTTGGTGAACAAGCGTCAACTTGACAGAACCTGCAAGTCGGACACGAGGAAATACAATGAGATGATCTTCTATGTGCAAAACACTCTGATTCGATACACTCAATAATCTTAAATTCGTGACAACATCATGACATCCTATTATCATTTTCTTAAAACATGAACATAAGCGCGACGACATGGCACAAGATCCAAACTCCGTATAGTAACTTAATAATGAAAACATTCAAACCACAGACGTATTAACTTAATTGTACATCACCCATATCGATTCAATTTAACATTTACTTTTGTAATTCAAAGATTGTGGTCAAAACTTACCTATATCTGGCGCTCTGCAACTGAGTTGAATTGAAGTGACTGAGGTAAAAAAAATTCCGGTTGATGAACAAGCTTTTAGTCAAAGTAACTTACTTGACTGAACCTGTCAACACGAGAAAGTACAATGAGCGAATCTTCTATGTGCAGAAATACACTCAATAATCTTAAATTCGTGACAACATCGTGAGTAATTCACCCTATTATCAAGATTTCTTAAAACATGAACGAAATGGCGCGAGGCCGGCAAAATCCAAACACTGAATAGTAACGTTAGCCTAATGAAAACCGTTACATTTCAAACCACAGACGTATTACTTGATATATTTATATCACCCATATCGATTCAATTTGACAGTTACTTTTTTAATTCAAATATTATGGTGAAAACTTACCTATATCTGGCGCTCTGCAACTGAGATGAAACTGAGGTAAAGAAAATCCGTTTTTGTCCGCTTGAACGAGCTTTTAACTTGAAGCTTGAACACAACGAAGTAAAAAAAAATCAGCGAATCTTCTATGTGAAAAAACACTCTGACTCGAAATGGATAATATAATTCTAAAACAAACTAAAAACTTGCATCCACTTTCACTTACTCTGTATCACTCCTTCTGAACATACGTATAAGGTCCAACAGGGAAAATCATCCAGTTTCCGCGGGCTTCTCGAAAATTCTCAGAGAGAAAAAAATGATTCACCGAATCATCTTGAGAGGTTCATTTTCATGAATCGCCCACGATGGATTGAATCTGACCATGAATAAAAACTGAAACAGCTAGACAATTTTTTTGTGTGTGTAATTTAATTAATTTGTGCTCATAATTTTAAATAACAGTAATGTTTTTAATGTAGGCTAACGTTACACACTAAAATAATATTGAAGTTTAGGTTTTAATGCAGTCTACCAGACAGCAAGATATATAGATAAATTAAGTTTAGTTTACTAAGTTTAGTTTACAAAGTAAATGTACTTCTATTAAAGTCATTTATGCTCCATTAGAGTATAATTGAAATAAAACCAGCAGAAAATTTAGTGCAGTTGTTTCAACTTACATTTATAAGTTAAAATAACAATTATACTTGTTAATTCAACAGAAAATCGCGTGCAGTTGTTTAAACATACATTTTTGAGTTAAAATAACAATTTAAGTTGTTCATTCAACTTTCAGTCTAGTTGAGGACAAGAAAACTTAAAATTTCTTGTTGTCTGGACAATCTAGTTATCTCTACTCACAAAAATAAGTTGAAATAACTAAATTGCAAAAATATTTTTTACAGTGTAGTTACTTTGTCTATTTTTGCTCTGCCAACAAAAATAGTTGCAAACAAAGTCACAGCAGTATTAACTTTTGCACATATCCGAGAAAGGCAGTGTTTCAATTCTGAATGTATCAATGCTGTTGAACGAGTCTTTGAAATTAATGATTCAATGACTTATAAAAAGTCTCTCTTTTCATTCCTGAATGAATCAGTGTGTTTGAATGAATTTGCTGAATGAATGATTCAATGACTCACTCATAGAAACAGCCCATTGGCGTCGGAAGAAAAAAAAAAGTGGGTGGGTCCTCCCCCAGAAAAATGTTACTGGAGTAAATACCATTTCATTCTGGTGCCTTTTAATTAAACAAGTAAACTAAACTCCACTTAACGTCGGGCGGTTCTTTGCCTTCACGTCGTGCATTAAATGCACAGCTATCCGTGGATTATCCCCCTAATACGGTCATCTGCCAGCAATGACAACTTAAAGCTGTTATTGATGTTTGCACGCAATATTTGACTGGAAAGGTACAACGGGCGGTTACTTTCGTCAGTTGCGGCTCGTTGAGAAATATAATGTAGCGATTCAGCGGAAATGGAGTTTAATTTATTATTTTTAATTAAAAAATATATTTATTTTAATTCCTCAAGTGGAATGGATTTGACTGACGGCGCTCTGAAAAGCGAACAGACAAATGCGCTGAATTAGAGACGGTAAAAGTGAGTGGGTCCAATATCATTGATCTTAAAAAGTGGGTGGGTCCTGTCCCACCCATATACAATGGTTCCGACGCCCATGAAACAGCCACTTGTTGCCACCTACTGGCGTAACGATGTAACGTGAAGAAAGAGTCACTGAAATTCTTTACACTATTTCACAGACTGGCCTGTGTGGAATGTGCAAACACGACAAGTGAGGTAATACAAAGGTACCAGTTCTGGTGGACTGTTATATGTGGTTTATTGTTCCACAGTTTTGCTGCAATCACGATGAGCAACCTCACGTAAGCTTGAGTATAGGCGACGGCGTGACACTGTAAACATAAAGTGCAACAGTCAGATTCCGGAAGTAAAAATCCATTCATTGTATCTATAAAGAAGTTTATTTTTAACAATAACTTAACTCTTCCTAGTAAAACTCACTTAGGTCTGAGGTTGTTAATCGATGGCATATTGGCTTGATAAAGCCATTAGCCCACATTATTTTAAAAAAGAAAATCTTTTTTTTCTTCCAAAATAATCATGTTTAACAGCTGAATTTGCAAAAACTTCATTACCCATGATTCTGTACAGAAAATTCCACCAGTCAGGTAGTTGTAGCATAGCCTGGGTTTCCCCATGCTGCCTTGAGCGCAGCGCGATTTTATTCACGCTGCTAGGCAGCCTGGATTCCATGGACCAGATTTTCGCCTCAGCGAGGGGACCAATCACAGAACGGGGAGGGAGCAGCAAGACGATGACGCCGTCTATGCGACACACCGAAGCAGTTTGTTTATATCTATGGATCCAACATGGCATCAGACACGAAGTTACCTTTCGATGCAGTCTTAGATAGTGTTCTAAGTAGTTTAGAACGCAAGTTTATTTAGTCTTCTTCCTCGTCGAATTTCTGTTGCTCTACATACGTCATCTGGTATAATTGAAACGATTGGCTATGAGCTACGTACAGGCGCATTTAATAGACATTCGTAGCGATAAGCCAATAAACGGCTCTGGGCATTCGTAAACCACGCCTCAAATACGAGAAAATGAACATGTGGTTCCCAGACGTCTGACGTTAGCCAGGCTAGTTGTAGCAAGCAAATCATGCCTAAAGTGCTTGCAGGGAAAACCCACTCCAATTAAGCATTAATTGAGTTGGTCTGCTATATGCTGTCAAAATACTTAAAATATTTGTATATATCTTGTTATTTATTACATACTTAAAATGTATTGTTTGATATAATCAATAACTTTAAATTAGTAGTTTTATATTTTTCCATCGTAGCACAATGCTTAATGGAATCACTAAAGCCACTAAGAACACAGTCTTTTTTTCTTTTTGTCCAATTTTCAAATACTTTTTTGCTTCAAATAAAAGTTTTTAATGTTGTGATTCACCTTGTAGCTGGTTGGCTAAGTTTATGGTAAGAAAGTTTATGGCTAAGAAATTAGAGCTGGGAATGTTTTATAATCGTACCTGAACATTGCTCATAACCATTCTGTCTGATGATGGTTCCTTATAATAGTGATCCTTTCAGTATGATCAAGACAACAAAACAACAGTGCTAGCAGTTGCCTCTTAACCTCTGGCTAATGCTCACTCTCGCAGCATGTTGACCTTTGACATGTGAACTTCATGGATCACTCTTTCTGAAATTCAGCACTCTTTCTGAAGAGTTTGTTAGTATGATATTCTGAAAACCATGTTTCAATCTAGTCACTCATTGTTTCCCAGTGAGACTCTGAAAGGGTGTATGATTGATTGTAGTTTATAATACTAATATTAATGGGGCACAACATCCTCCCACTTTTGCTTCTTTTAATCAGAACAGCATTCCTTTTATATCTGACAAAGCTTACACTATAAAAACTGATTATTTTGAGTTTCATATAATGTTTTTGGCCTCAAAGAAGGATTTGCTGTTTAATAAAGTACTGTGCTTTACTTGCCTTTTCCTGAGGAATGAGTGTTTCAGGGTATACAAGTATAGGAATTTCAGCCTGTTGTCATATGATATTTCCTGTACTTCTCCAGTCATCCAGTTCACAACTGAAACATACGCAAAAAACAATCTCTGGCCAGAATGTCATTACTGTTGGGAAAGAGAGAGAGGATCCATTGTGATTTGGAACTTCTTGGTGATTCTTTCCCCCCAACATAGCGGAATATAAACTGTTTAGTGTGAAATCATTTTGATCACCTGAACAGCTTTTTGATTTGGCTGAAAATGATTGAAGCAATCTTCTCGAAATGTCCTAAGATGTCTTGTCTTAAATATTTGGGTAAGGTTAGTTTTACAAGGAGCTACTGATGTGGATAGCGCTAATGTCAGAAAGACCTGACATTTCCGAGTTTTGGACATTTTTGGTTTATTTATTGTTCTTGAATTATAAAATCTATTTTGGTCTCTCCTGTTCTGAAAAATAGGAGCTTAAAGTTAAAAGCAATAATTTCAAATCAGTTTGCATTGAGATCTTGACTAATGAGGCAAGTTTTTCTCAGATAATGCCAGGAGGATCTCTAGCAGATTGCAATTATGAATCACGTTTCCCTCAAGTTTGTGGAACAGCCAGGTTGTCCATCTGACTGTATCCTGAAATTTGCAGTTTTTGTAATAAATATTGAGGATTTCTCTCAGCATGTCTCTCTCACTCTTTCAGAATCTCAAGCTCCCCCCTCCCTTTGGTCTCTTTTCAGACCCACAGTCACACAGGAGCGTAGAGGTAATTTGGGCTGCCGTTTTTCTCCAGCGGGGGCCCCAGCGCGCACCGCTGCGATCCTGTCAGACGCTGAGGGGCTGAAGTCACAGTCAGTCCCGGGTCTCCAAGCTCCTGCCAGCGGGACTCTGGCCTGGCCATTCTCATCTCAGTGACAACCAGAGAATGGAGTTTGTGACCCAGAATTTTAAGCTATATATGATATGACAAAAGGCCAGGCCAATGCATCTGGAGAGGGCAGGCATATTGCCCCATGGTTCCTCCTCCTATACAGGCACATGGCTTTGATGTAAAGATGTACAGTTTGGAGAAAGAGTTTTCCTGTTTGTAAGAAATGGGGAGACATAATCTGATTGGCTACTCGTTAACTATGATTAAAGGAGTATTCTATTCAAGATAAGATTTACTGACAGCACTTGTGGCATAATGCTGATTACCTTCCTCCTTGTTTTCTTTTTACATTGAGGCATTTAACCAACCATAAAAATGACATGAACAATTTTCTTCTGTGAAAAAGTTTGTATTATTTGTGCTAAAGGAGGGAGAGCGTTTTCACATTTGGCTCCTAAACTCTAGAATAGCCTTCCTGATAATGTTCGGGGCTTAGACACACTCTCCAAGTTTAAATCAAGATTAAAGACGCATCTCTTTAGCCTAGCATTCATATAATGCATCTCCTAACCTTATACAGTTATATCAGATCAAATGCACATGATTATCCTTGATTAATGTTATGAACAGCAGCTACGCTAATTTTCTATTTGCTTCTCTGTTTTATCTTGGGATGCCCATCCTGAGGTAACTAGAGAGTATGTCAGCTCCAGTTTGGATTCAGCCTATTATGAAGACTTCAGATGCCCAACACTTGCGAAGAGACGGCGCCAACTCCTGCGAAGACTTCAGATGACGCAAACTCTGAATCAACATGCACCAATACTATATTTTCTAAATGTCATAATCATTTGTTAACAAACAAGTATTCATTACTCAAATGAGCTCATTGTATCTGCATTAAATTACCACATTGTTTAAATTAATACATTTTTAGACTGTTACCTGATAACAGAACACTCTACACCGCGGCCACTTGACTTCAAAGTCACCATCACTAAGCTTCCGACAACTCTTTAAGTTTTTATCTAAAAACATTTTCCCAGAACGTTTGAGTTAGAATAGTTTATAAGCGCACAATTATAAGCATAATGAGGTTGTAAAAATGGACTGAGCTTAAGTGTTAATCGTGATGGCGTTTAATCTCGACTGTCTCTGTCGTCCCATTTAGCCACTTGTTAGCAACCGCCTTTTTCAAGACACATAACAGCTTTAAAAATCACAAGTGGGCTAATACTGATGTATTTTAGGCTGTAGAATAAAACGTGAAAGCTTGAGCTTGTGTTCACCACAGACCTTATTTCAGTTATTTAACCAAAATCCCACTAAAAAACCCCATTGACTTCGGGACGATGAAACAGTGCTAAGATGCTAACTCGCTTCCGCGTTTTGGCCTACAAAGTGATGTCATACCTGCACCACTCTATTAAACACGGAATATTACCTTAAGAAGTGGTTTCAGTTTATTTGCATTAATGCCATTAAATTTAATAATAAAATGAACTCACCAGAAGGAAATTAAGAGCCGCACTGTAATGAGGAACATTGCATTCAGTATGTTATAATAACCCACAAAACAGACTAGTCATGTGTAATCATAAGCATTATGTCATTAAATATACCCTTATCAATGACTCTCTGCATTTGTCATCCTTGATAATGATACTAAATGTTTGGTGCAAGGAACATAAAGCACAGCTAAAGAAAATAGTTTGTGATTATGCTGTGCGTTCTTATTCATTTTCTCCCCTCCCTTCTTCGTCTTTCTGTCCAGCTGCTTTGTATCAGCGTGGAGGCTTAAGCAGTTTGGGCATTGAGTTATCTTTTTCAATTTCTATCACAGCTGAGAGTGATTAGGTCACCATGTTGTCCTTATGTTTGACACGAGAAGATATGTGAGTAGATGGGTCAGGCAGCCGTAATGCAAAGCCACGAAGGCTCAGATCAACAATACAACCACTTTTCTTAAACTAGCTGTCAAAATTCATATTAATCAAAGTTTGTCTGACTCCATCTGGATGCCCAATCCCACACGTTTTTCCAAGTACTCGCCATGGTCAGTGTCACAGCAGCGATACCATATGTAAAAAGCTCTCTTATAAGTTACAAGATGATGATGATTTAGTGTAGCCATTCTTGGTCAAAAGAAAATGTCTAAAAAACCTAAACAAATTACTTTTTGGAAGAGCAGAGGAGTTTTAGGACCACAGATGTGCTTTGTTGTGAAGTGGCATAGAAAAGGTCTTTCCAACCTTAGCAAGTTTAATCAGACTATCTCTGTTTGCACATCTTGATGGATCCCTGCTTTGCTTAATCTGTAGTTTTCCCATTCCACTGAGCAGTATAAAATTGGGGAAGTGCCTGAATTTGGAAAAGACCCCAAGCAGCTGCTCTAGATCTTGGAAAGTGTCCATGTTCAGTTTAGCTCCGTCAGCACTCTGACCTGGCTATGCATTTGATATTTAAAAGCTTATTAAGACAAAACACGGTAATAGAAGATTCAGCAATTCTAAGCACTAAATGAAAAGCATCTAGCTAAAATAGACATATTTCAACGCCTAAAAATCAGCCCCATATTTTCTATTTTGAGATAGTTCCCAAGAAAGCTTTTTTTAATGCAATATTCTGGGAATTTATTCTGAGGGCACAATCCAGAGACCACTGTGGTGGGAGGGTATGGCCTAAAAATAATTTTGTTTGAGATCAACATAAAAGACATGATATTGAGTGTGAAACACATTACATGGCTACGGAAGCCTGTTTCTGCCACCGAGTTAAAAGTAATTGTGATAAAGCATCTGCTAAATGGATATGTTAATGTATATCTTTAAATTTCTCATAATTGTGACTTTATATCTTATCTTTTATAAGCTCACTATATCTTATATCTCAAAATTGAATTTGTTTCACTCAATTATGACTATTATATTATATGTGACATTGTTTCTCGTAATTGCTACTTTGTTTACCGTAAGTTTGACTATGGCTCGCCATTGTAAACTTGTTTCTTAAAATTTTGACTTTAAAGACCAGATTTACTAACAGTTTGCACCAGGGCAAACTCTCTTTTGGCATTAAAAAACTACTGTCAGGATTTACTAAAGACACGCAGTAAAAAATGAGCACTGAAAAGGCATGGACAGAGTTATTTTTTGTGGATGACCTTATTGCATATGTATTTGTAGGAGTTTCTCTTTCAGACGCAAAATGTATGGGGAGGAGAGTATTTCAATGAATCCTTCCAGGTGATTTACTATGGTTTGCATTAGTCAATTTACTCACATCAGCGCTTTTTTGGAATTGCACTCTCACACTAATTTTCCCTGTTAAGAAAACCTGGCCCTAAAATCTCTCAATGTGGCTGTGTTTATTGTAATTGCCACTTTGTTTCTCATAAGTGTGACTTTATATCTCTTAATTTTAAATTTGTTTCTCATAATTGTGACTTTATATCCCACGAATGGGACTTTTTATCTAACAATGTTACTTTGTTTCTTAGGACTGCTAATTTGTTTAATTGTAACTTTATATCACACACAAAAGTGATTTTTTAAAATTATTTTAAACTTCACAAGTCACAAGTACCTTTATAATTTTTTACTCTGAGGGGGAAATAGGCTTTCATACATTTCTGAATGACTGCCAAGTATTTTTGTTGAGTTGCAAATGTATGCAGCATTCTAGAAATCAAAATGTGAACTTGTGTGTGCAATCTATCAGCAACCTGATGTGTTCAATTGGATCATAACTTGAAAAATTTCTCTCCACCCTATTTTTCTCACGAGAATGCACAAGACTCTGCCTGAACTATAGGATGAAGAAAAGAGCAATCCAGAACCGGGAAGACATTATATCTGATTGCCAGTTGATGGTGAGGTAAAGTTCAGCATGGTTGTTCAGGGACATTCAGTGTCTCATCTTGACCCTTCTTTGAACACTCAAGCCAACTTTCAGCATCCATTCAAGCTTTCTAGTTCTTATCATCTCATCAAAGGAAGTGAAGTTTACACTGACTTGAGGTCACCCTTGATACACTATTACAAGTCCAACACGCTACGGTCAGCCTCTCTCTCCCTCATTCATACTTTCCATTGAGGAGCCTACAGCTGGTGCACAGTAAAATCCACATTCACTCCAGGAAATCCTACAGTGTAGATAGGATCTCCAACTCCTTTCATCTAAACCTAAAACATAGCTGTAATGGAAAACCGTGTACTCTGCTTTGTCCAAATCTATAAGCCAATGAATCCCATGAAGCGGCAGATTTATAGTCACTTCAGAGAAGATAGTGTAGCCTAACTGTAAATAGAGAATACCTACAGTATAAGAGTTTGTGGCTTTAAGGAACAATGTGTATCGACCCAAGATGTTTATGCCGTGATTTATAAATCAGCTCATCAAAGTCTTCTTAAGATCTTAGGATGTTAGCAATTAGAGTCCAAAGTAACATTTGTTATTGATATATATTTAAGTGAATATTAGGCAAAATGCATAGGGATGCATCTCAATTGCTTTAAGTTATAATATCACATATATCAGAATTATATATTAGTCTTTGGCCAACCTGCTTTCTAATCACTGATATCAGCATTAGCCACTGAAAAACACTTGTCAGTCATATAAATGCCAGTAAATCCATATAAATGCATATTTATGGGACATATGTCTTGGGACAGACACAAATGCTTAAAATAAAAAGAGGGAAATTACCATATACAAGGGGTTGTCCTATAGGGAAACCTCAGTGGACTTCACCAGTAATGTCATATTCTATTCAAGATTGTTTCAGGTCAGGTGTTAAAATCTCATTACTCTCATCCTCATTACTCTTTAAAAGTCGAAGTTTACCACTTAATGACTTTTTACTTATTTTAATGCTGCTTGTATTAACGTGAACATTAATTTGACTAAGAACTAACTTAAGTGAGAAGCAGCGGTGTGCTTATCTAACTGACCGTATAGTTTAACAGCACAATCTGAAGCTGGAACAAGAACATAACGCACGTATGGACGATCATTATGAGTAATATGTTTAGTGGTTTTGAAAAGAAGTTTAGTCTGCACGCTACATTAGCGACACATATGGCAGGAGTGGCTTTCTAAGAGAGGGGTGTCTCTTAGAGTACGCCCAAGTCTCGGCTAAAGTAATCAGCAAACTGGAGACCACCACAGTTGCATCGACCCCCTTTCTGCTATTATGCATGCAAACCAAGAGCTCCGACCGAGCGCTTGTTAGCGACATGGAAGTCACTTCTGTAAAGTAGAGGAGAAACGCTTTGAATGTGCCAACCGTACGGCAGAAAGCCCGGCTGAGCGCGGCTTCAAGGGACAGCGGAATACTGTATTCGGGCTTGCTTGCATTCATTTCTCTTAACGTGGACAATCATGGTTTTGTTCTTCTGGGGACTAAGCTTTTTTCTATTTTTCTCTGATTTCATGAATGCACTAACTTCAACAGGGAGTCCGCGAAATTCAGAGAAAGGTAAGAGCTCTTTTCGCTCTCATTCAACTCAGTACCTTGAGTAGCAGAGAATGAATGACTTTCCTCGCTTGCTTCAGAGCTCATAGCGAGCAGTCTGAAGAGTCTTCGAGTAATAGTTTGAAACGTCAACTGACTGACACCTGATTAATCTGTTGGAGTCTGTTAGAATATGGCAGCTGTTTTGATTGCGATTTGTTGCATGGATAGGCTATGGATGGATTATTAAAGAAGACGTGAAGTTTTGTTAGGGTGTGCATCAACACTGTTACCTTCATATTTCCCTAATTTGAGTAACAAAAACTTATTTCTTAACATTGGTTTTCAAGAAGTGAACAAAAGTATGAAAAGGTATCCCCTTTCGTCACTTTTGTATGTTTATCAGTACAATGTCAACCCTGTTACCATGATTATTGATAACTAAAAAGCAGATTTTTATAGAAATATCGATTAAATTGTCTTTCAATTAATTGTAGTTTATCTTGTACTGTAGTCTTGGCTACGTTAACTTAAATAGTAAAACTGTCAACCCTGTTACACTTCAGTTTACCTGTTAGCCTAGATGGTGCCGTGCAATTTACGCTCATTATTAGCCTACACAGCAAACGGCATTCATAAAATGATCCATTGTTACTGAATTTGAAATCTCTGTTCTCGTCCACAGCGATATTACCGCAGTTTGGCGCGTATGAGATTGTAACTCCGGCAAGAGTGAATGAAGCCGGTGACAAACTGCCAACGGGCGTGCACTTCAAGAGGAGAAAGCGGAGTACCGACCCAATAACCGGCAACATCTCCCATCATTGGACCTCCCCACACGTCTATTATCAAATATCTGCCTTTGGGCAGGACTATTACCTTAACCTTACGCTCGAGTCGGGATTTATTGCCCCAGTTTACACTGTCACGATACTCGGAGCATCCAGTGAAGGTCAGAATTCAGAAGAGGGGGAGGAGGACACGGAGTATCAGCACTGCTTTTATAAAGGACATGTGAACGCTGGGCAGGACCATACTGCAGTAATCAGCCTCTGCTCCGGTTTGGTGAGTTTAAAAGACGTACTATTATTATCTCTATATTAATAATAACGATTATCATTATCACAGGCTAATTTATGCAATTAAGGTAGCAGTAAGCATTCGGAAACTTTGCAAATGTTCATATGTAGGCTACTTAATCTTTTGTATGTGATTAGGCTGCAGTATAATACCTCACCTACTTGAACAGAAATGTGGTGCAAGTTAGTTGTATAGGCTACATGAGGCAGGTCAGTTAGAAAGTATTTTCTCAAACCTGTTGGTATAGGCTACTACATCATCGATCGTACTACAAAATTGCGCTGTACTTGAGCTGGTGACGCACACTCATCAGTGGCATATAGTAGCAGTAGAGTGCTGACGTCAACGGCAGTCCATATATGGGACTCAGATGTCATTTGCTGATGTGAACGTAATTTCGCGCCATGTAACAGCGTTTCTCACAGATCAAAAGCAGTCGTGGGAACTAGTGCAGTGATTCGAATAGGTTCTTTCAAAGAACCTGTTCAAAAATGTATTCAGCGGTTCTTTCGTCGTCACGTGGTCCCTGACATCCCAGCAATGCTTGCTCAAAGTCTAAACCATTCCAATAAAAACACTTAAATAGAAAAAAAAATGAAAAGTGAAGAACTAATGTCATTTGTCATAATACAGTCTGTTGCATAAAGGCATGATTTAGTTAATTAAGAACCTATCATTTAGGCTACACGAAACAACACTGAAATGAATTTACATCTCCCTGCTGAAAATGTTTTAGAAAGTAGACTGAAAGAAAGTAGGCTAGTAGACGATTGGCTGTCTCAGTTCCAGGAACATTTGTGATTTCACTGATCACTTGTTTCTGCAAACAGAGAGAAAATAATAATAATTATTTAACACTATTAGGAGCCCTCCAAAACAATCTGTTACTGGTAAGACATCTGCTATAACATAATGAAATACTTACCTTAACATAAATACAATTTATGTTTAAAAAAAAAAGATTCGTAAGAATATATGGTAACTCTTCTTTTGATGTTTTTGAATAGCCGTCAATGGAGAAACACCGTCATAATGGTGGCATTTACCTGCAAATATTCATTGAAAAGATCTCCATTTAACAATTTAAAAATCTCTTTAACAATTGAGTATCGACGGAGGACACAAACTCATAAACTTATTAGTTAGGTCTATATGTCCCCTTAACAAACACCCAATCCTGGCTAGATTTCAGAAAACATTGTCAGAAAACAATGATCAATATAAGTCTATTGTTTTGAAATGTGCTATCATGGGAGCTGTAGATTTTCATTGAAAACCATGAAATATAGAAAGAACTGATTTAACTTACATTTTGGGGAAATTGTCACGAATCTGATACAAAATATCATTCTTTCAGGGTTTGAACCTATGACGTTTGGGTTACCTGTCTAGATAACAACTACACAACCACCCCCATTAGCTTACAGTGCCTGTAGCAAAGATCATATATTATATGGCATTTTAATGTCATAAACATTTATTGCACAGGTGTTTATATGCACACAATATTTTATAAGTAAATTAAGTCATGCTTGTTCGTGATGGCCAGTTGGTATCCCTTCATACAATACAGGTTTAAACAAACAATTTGTCTAAAATCCTTTATATATATATATATATATATATATATATATATATATATATATATATATATATATATATAATAACCGGCCTCAAAACTGTTTAGTATGTTTCTTCTTGATAATAAAGGGGGAACATTTGCAAATGTAGCAGAATTTTCCGAGTTATCAACCACATTCTGCATTCATTACCCCCCAGAGGCCAGTATACTGATATGCATGCAATGTATGTTTTCTTTATCACTCCATCAGCCACTTAGGGTTTGTACGTAAATAAAATCTTAGGGGGAAGTTGTAAGGGCAATTTACAGTCACACACTATGTGTGCATAGATTTCACTGGCCATGGACCAATTTAAACATTGTTGTTGTTTGTTTTAGCTTGGCACTTTCAGGTCACCAGAAGGGGAGTTTTTTGTGGAGCCCCTTCACAGCTACAATGGTGAACATTTTGAAGAAGAACACATCAAACCTCATGTCGTGTACAGAAAAGATGTCTCAAAAAAGAGTGTGGATGATCTGACAGCATGTGAAACTTCAGGTAAGCAGGAATACACCTAAGTCCTACATTTTGAGTGGGAAAGTTTTAAGATGACAATCATTAGATATATTTTAAACATTAAAGCAAACCAATGATGGTAGTAGTCACATTAACAGAAATTCAACATTAGATACTGTACTGGATCTTGACATTTCCGAAACATGCTTGAAGTAGTTGACCAATCACAACACACTGGTCCAGCCGACCAGTCAGAGCACATTGCTCTTATCGGAAGGAGGGGCTTAGAAACAGGAACTACTGTAAACAGATTGTTATGACAGAAGAGAAGGAAGAGAGGAACATTTAAGCATAAACCTATTTTAGTAGACCCTAAAAACTAAATTAAAACTTTGAAAAAGTGCATTATGTCCTCTTTTTCAAAATAAGAATCATTAAATTATTACCACATTGTTTTTGTGTAGCTATGAAAATGGTATGTTAACTCATAACTAATTTACCCAGTTACAATTCTGTAAATCTAAATATGACCATGGTTATATGAGTGTGTCACAACCACACTAGACATGGAAACAGATATGCTATAAGTATATGAGCTTACAGTATACCACCTACAGTATTTGTATGCACATTTTCGGATATATTGCATTAAAAAACGCTGGATGGAAACACCAAGATACACATAAAAAACTCTAAAAATGAGCACAAAAATCATATGCGCTCAGTTGAGGCGGATAATTTTTTTATCCGATAAGAAGGCATGCACATAAACTATGATGGAAACACATTTACTGAAAAAATCCCTCCAATGCGCAACAAAAAACTCAAGTGACTTTGTCTCAACAGTGGATGTGATTGGATAACTGCAGTAAATAGCAGACAAATTTCATTGAACAGCATCTCAAATGTTGATTTCATCATTCTAAAATGTCTGAGGCAAAGTCTGTCATCAGAATTATTTGGTATAATGACCTCCCAGAAGTGTCTCAATTAATTGCATTCACAAACAGCAGGCATTTCTTCTGTGCGCTCTGAGACGCAAGTCATTCATAAAGTAGGAAAAAATAGCCACAGTGGCTTCCCCGATTGCAGCAGCTTCCATTTTTGTTATATATATTTTGTACCAATTTCCCATGAAGTGAGGATTTTGTTCTCTTGAACATGAAATGGAAACACTGCTTAATTTGCAAATGTTTTATGCAATATTCCAATTTTGCATATAAGTTCAATTCGCAACCTTGACTGGAAACATAGCTATTGGCATTAAAATACTCATAGTATAACATTCATGGTATCTTTTACATCCTTTGCTTTTCTGTTTTCAAATGTCATTGAGTAGAAGTCAGTGGAACATGAAAAATCATTGGAAGTTCTTGGTATCAGTCCAATCTTAGTTTACTGCCTCAAAATCCTGTTGACTCTTGCACTTCCTGTAGCTTGAAGATAAGGAAACTCAAGAGGCACAATACCATGAAAGCCACGTGGTGAGCTGCATTGTAGTAAAGCAATGCCAGTTTTAAGTGTTTGGAAATGTAATATTACAAAAATAAATTTAGATAGGGCTAATGCACAGTGCTATGTATCAAGAACACTCAATGGCAGCATTGTTTTTTGAGTTTGGTATTGTGTTATGTAATGGAAAAGTTTGGCCCCCAAAAGTGCTGGGAGGAGAACTTTTTTTTTTTTTTAGATCGCATGATTTTTATTGAAAACTCCATTGTGGCATTCTTTTTTTCTAGTGGAAGAATGTAATGTAATTTATTCCTGTGATGGCAAAGCTGAATATTAAGCATCAATACTCCCGTCTTCAGTGTCACATGATCATTTAGAAATCATTCTAATATGCTGATTTTTGGTGCTCAAGAAACATTTATTATTATCAATGTTGAAAACAGTTGTGTTGCTTAATATTTTTGTGGCGCATTTCTTTTGAATAGAATAGAAAGTTCAAAAGAGATTTGTATGTTCAATTGATGGAGGTTTGCCACTTTCTACAGTCCATCTGATCATCTAATATACAGTAGATCATGATAAATCCTCCTTAGATTCTGGTTATCACTGGACATCACCCTGTGATATTATTTCCTATATATAGAACAGTTTATATAATACAAATTATTTTAGTAGTATTTAACATATTATTTGTATTGTTCTCCTCCTTCATTCCAGGACACATAGAGCCACATCACAGACACAGGAACAGACTGAAGAGAAAGTTGCCCTCAAGCATGCTGTCCGACCTGGAGACTCTTAATTCCAGGCTCTTCTCTGCCCCCTTCCCCTCCTCAGAAAACAAGCACAACTCCGCTAATGAAAGCAGTGACTCCAAGCCACACCGGAGATCAAAGCGTTTCCTCTCCTACCCCCGTTTTGTTGAAGTCATGGTTGTGGCAGACAGCAAGATGGTGGAACATCATGGAAGCAACCTTCAGCACTACATTCTTACACTGATGTCCATAGTAAGTTCCGCCTAGTTATCAATAGTCTTCTGCTTTGATGGGTCTGTGTCTGATGCTTTAGGTCTATGTGACAGATCATTAGCATGGGGTGAATGTGTCTGACAGACTTGATGAATGTGAATATAAAACAAATAAAATCAGGTATGTTGCATTCACAGCATGCTTTAGATGTTTTTTCGTTGGAACTCACAGGGAGGTTAGATGACCTATATTTTGATCTTGGCAAAGGCTGCATTCTCAGCAGGACCTGGCAGCACAAGCTAGTTCTCAATGGCCAAGAAACATTTTTCCCATTCTCCCATTAAGAACGCTCCACTCCTGCCTGGCCCTCTTTGATGAGAATGGCCAGGTTCATGCCCCCCATGGTTCGGGTCCCGCGTCTGCCGCGATGCGGCGGCTTAGATCATGGGGGTCGCACATGGAGCATACGGAGGAGTTTGAGACAGGCCCAGCCCTTTTCATCATCTCTGGTGGGCAAGGCTTACATGATAGCAGGTCAGGCTGGTGCATGCCTTCACAAATATGGCAGGGAGCAGCCCTAGCCACAAGCCTACAGCTCCTCACATTGAAAGCAACAGAAGGAAAGTGTTGCTTCTCGAGCCCCCCCTCAACAAGCTTGGGGGTTGAGACAGCATTCTCGCCCTAAGCTTCCTCATTCTCTTGAGGAATGCTTCAGGGAAGAGGTCCTGACTCCAGTCTCAGGCCTCTGAGGGCGAGCTCTCTCAAGCTCGGGTGTACCCGCTCCTCCATGGAGCCCTCAGGAAATCGATCTGCCAATTGATCAGCAGTGTGAAAACTTCTACCAAATGTGTCTCAATAGGTCCTGTGTACAATAGAAAAGGGGTACAGAATCCAGTTCGGTTCTCGACCACCAAGATTCGACGGGGTGTTATCTACGGTAGTGGGCCCTGAGCAGACTCAGGTGCTGGAACAGGAAGTTCAGCCTCTCTTGGCGAATGAGGCCATAGAGCGTATTCCTCCTTCTGAGAGAGGGTCTCGGTTCTACAGCCGGTACTTCATAGTTACAAAGAAGGATGGGGGGTTGCGTCCCATCATAGATCTAAGTCAGTTAAACCTTACTCTGTGGAGATACAGGTTGAAAATGTTGACGATTCCTCTTATTGTGACTCAAATCAGATCCGAGGACTGGTTTAACATGATAGACCTAAAGGACACATACTTCCATATTTCCATCCTTTCTCAAACAAAGTAAGTTCCTGAGGTTCCCTTTCGGGGTCGAAGCTTACCAGTATCGGGTTCTTCCGTTCGGCCTAGCATTGTCTCCCCGCACATTCACAAAGTGCATGGATATAACTCTGGCTCCTTTGAGATTCCAGGGCATCTGTGTACTCAATTGCATCGATGACTGGTTATTAATAGTTGTCCTCGCCCACATAAGGCGTTTGAGGCTATGACTGAACTCCAAGAAGAGTATGCTTTCTCCAGTTCAGAGGACAACTTTTCTAGAAGTAGTTTGGGACTCGGTTACCATGCAGGCACGACTGATTTCTGCTCGTATCGAGTCGGTTCTCTCAGTGGTGAGCAGAATCAGGCTAGGCCAGGCCGTCAGTGTGAAACAGTTTCAAAGGCTGTTGGAACTCATGGCAGCCGTGTCCAATGTGATACTCCTGTACATGAGACCCTTGCAGTGGTGGTTCAAGACCAAGGTTTTTTTTTTTTTGGTGATGGAGTCAATTTGGAGGCTTAGGGCAAGAGTGTATATTATAATGTAATATACCATATATAACATTACAGTATACTGTAAAACTGTATTATATTAAGAACTATGGGATAAAGGCCAAAACCGGCCAGATATAAGTTTAAATGGTTGAAACTCTCTCGGGCAAGTAATTTGAGAAGTAATTAGAAGCTTTGACAATGAATTTCAATTGTCTGTATTCTCTCACTCAGGTTTCCTCCATCTATAAGGATCCCAGCATTGGAAACCTGATTAACATTGTTATTGTGAAATTGGTCATTATAAAGAATGAGCTGGTAAGAGTTCAGCATTAAGACCTCTTTTAAATGTGCTTAAGTAGTTCTTTACAGTTAAGCCCTAATTATTTCTGTAAGGGTAAATGTATTCAAATGTTTCAGCATCACCTGTCTCTATTCTTCTGCAGGATGGTCCCACTATCTCTTTCAATGCACAAGCCACTTTGAAAAACTTCTGCATATGGCAGCAGAGTCAGAACCACCTGGATGACAACCATCACTCACATCACGACACTGCCATCCTAATCACAAGGTGAAAGAGATTTTATGAGAGGGTTTAGAACTTGTATTTTTTAAATTATTTATGGTGCAACAACTTTTCAAATTGGGTTACACTTTTCAAGGCTACAAAGGCAGAAAGTAGAATGCAATTAACAGCATGGACACATGTGATATAAAATGGTATCCAAGTACTTGTAAAGCATTTGTAAAGCCTTGTTCTATTTTTTTAGGCAGGACATCTGTCGAGCACGGGACAAGTGTGACACTTTAGGTAAATCTTTGTGTGAAAAGAGTGATTATGATCCTATTGAAGCTGACAATGAGGATGATGTTGACGATGGCAATTACAGCAACAGCTATGATTGATATTCCTTTAGTTTTGTGTTCTCTCATGCATTTTTAGGTCTTGCTGAGCTGGGTACAGTTTGTGATCCCTATAGAAGTTGCAGTATTAATGAGGATAATGGACTCAGTACTGCTTTCACCATCGCTCATGAGCTTGGCCATGTGTGAGTACTGTTTTTGTGAAATGTTTTGCTTCATAAATGTGCTTTATGCCACTTTGTTTGTTGTTTTGCTATGTAGCACAATGATAGTTAGGAATTTTTAAGTTTTAAGTGTGGCTTAAGTGTCCAAAGACTTTTTGTGCCTGTAATATCACCTGCATTATAAATGCTATTTGTCATATGGACTTTGCTTGAGAGGAGCTTTTATTATACCGAGAACTACATTATCTTTAAAACATTAGTAGTGTTTCTTTCATTTTTGGATGTTTGGGGGAGATGTCATTGCCTTTTGTACAGTTTGATAACAGTGTGTCTGTGTCTGATATGCAACTTCTCAAGGTCTTTTGCAGAAATGACTAAACTACTCAGTTATACTCTGTGTTTTTTTAGCTTAATAGAGTCTTAAAGGTAAATATTAAATAATCTAAATAAATTATACCATGGCACATACAACGGTCTCATGATGTTACCTATTTCAGTCATAGCTTGGCTAACATCCTCATTTAAAGGCTATCGTTTATCCCACAATATTGGCAAATGCATCTACACCAAATTCGCATGTACAGTCATAAGAAAAATTACCTCTAAAAGAACTCCCTTTTTGAATTCCATTCTTATCCGGTGGCAGGTGGTGACATCAGTGCCGTGCGCTTGAGTACGGATTTAGTCCTGGTGCTGTACAGTGTAATGCCATGCACACCACCTCTCTCCAATATAATTTGTCTCCAAAACTATATTTACTAAAGATTTGGAAAAAATATTTACAATACCTATTTTTTTTATCCTTTATGGTATTGGATATTTAATTGTTCATGCAAATTTTTACATTTAGATTACCTTCGATGTCATCTAACACTTTTTATAACTAAAGTTAATCTTTAAAATCTCTAAAAACTATTTAATAACACTGATAAATGTAATCGTTAGCAAATCTCAACATGAATATCCATACTACATACTGTACATCATAATGTTGTGATGCTTAAATTCACTTGTAGTATTTAAAATGATTGATTCTATTGAATTTTTATTTTAAAATGTATCTAGAACAAATGTTGTTTTATCAAATATATTAATCAGTTATCCTGCATAATATTAATTTTTTTTTTTTTAAATGATGGGTTTATTATAATTTTTTTCTAAATTGACTGCCAATTAATCAGCTTGCCGAATATATCAGCCTGTCACTACTTCTCTCTACTGGCTTTTTCATAGGGTCATAGTACAAATGTGAAAATACCTGATATTGGTCAGTCTTACAGATACTGTGTGGATCACAGTACATGTGTCCTGAACCTGCTCATCGTCTTGTCCTGTTTGTGTGTGCGCATGTGTGTGTTTTCAATCATGCCCTCAGGTTCAACATGCCTCACGATGACAGTAACAAATGCAAAGAGGATGGAGTCAAGAACCAGCAACATGTGATGGCCCCTACGCTCAACTATTACACCAATCCTTGGATGTGGTCCAAATGTAGTCGAAAATACATCACAGAGTTCCTCGAGTATGTAAACCCCTTTTACACTGCGTAGTGACAGGTTGTTATTGAGCCTGTGATGTTGGCTTGGACTCTTGAAGTTGAGCACCACCGAATGTTTAAAGTCCAGCTTGGGCATACATTTGTTTTCTTCTAAACATTCTCAATTGAGACGGAAACAACGTCATCTGTAGCAAACGGAACAGAATCTCTTTTTTTTTTGTGTTCGATCACCTACTGAGAAGATTTCTGTTGTTTGTCTCTTGTTTGTTTTGTTTTCTTTCAGCTCATTCGTTTATCATTTCTCATTAGCACAGGGTATGGTGAGTGTTTGCTCGATGAGCCGGTTTCTAGGCCATACAGTTTGTCCCAGCAGCTGCCTGGACAGATATATAGCGTCAATAAACAATGTGAGCTGATATTTGGGCCTGGAACACAGGTGTGCCCATATATGGTGAGAAGATCCCTCAAGGAATTGCATAACATACTGACATGGACATCTTCTAGTGTGTATTATCTATTCTGAAATAATTCATGGACCTGTTTTTAAATAAGTGACTTTTAAAGCATGTTACATGTGCAGAAAACAGGCATCATTACAAATTTTGTGTGTAAGATGTTAAAGCTAACATTTAAGTGTTTGGATGTTGTGCAGACACAGTGCCGGAGATTGTGGTGCACCAGTCCAGAAGGAGTCCAGCGTGGCTGCCGGACCCAACACATGCCATGGGCTGATGGGACAGAGTGCTCTCCAGGAAAGGCAAGCACTTCAGAAAACTAAATTTACAGCAACATGTACAGTGTTTGGAATTGTGTTAGAGCTATTCAACCCCTTTTTTTGGAATGTGGCAAGGGTTCTGATTCAGTGAAACAGAATGGGACCCCAGCGATCAGCCCTTGTCAACGAGTGTAAAAAAAAAAAAGTGTTGTTAAATAACAAACATAAAGATCTGAAATCCCCTCATTTCTTGGAACACATTTGGTATTATTTAAAGGAACAGGTCACTCAAAAATTAAAACTGTCATCATTTACTGACCATCATGTCGTTCCAAACCTGTTTGACCTGTATTTCTTCTGTGGAGCATACAAGAAGATATTTAGAAAAATGTCTCAGCGTTGTTTTTTTGTTTTTGTTTTTTTGTCTGTACAATGAAAGTCAACAGGCTCCAGTGTTGTTTGGACCCCAACATTCCCCAAAAAATCTTTGAATACCTTCCAAAAATATGTTGCGAAGTAGAAAGAAAGTTATACAGTTTTGGAACAACATGAAGAAATCATTTTAGTTTCTGAAGTTATATTTTTCATCTTTGGGTGGATTATCCCTCTAGCTTTTCCTATTATGAAACAAGGCTGGTTGCTTGTGGACAGTTTGCAGTATGTTAATAGTTTTGTTTAATTTCAATACCATGACATATACTCATTATGTCTCTTGAAAGAACTTCATGCAATAAACACATTATATTTCTGCACATGTTGGAGTTGCAAAGCAGATGAAAAGCAGATTCTTCTATGTAACTTCAAGCACATATTTCCTCCAAATAGCGACCAAATCACTTCCACAGTGACACTCGTCCACACTGATATATTGCTTTGTTTTTGCCCTTGTTTTACAATGTTTCCCAGATTGTGAACTCTAGTCAGAATTATGCAGTGGTAATGATTGTAAACAGCATTGCATCTCTCATGACCTCCATATGAAAAGCGTTGCAGATAGCATCACAAAAGGGCAGTTTTACAAGGTTGCTAGGTATCTCAACACTAACTTGCTGCAAATGCTTAGTTTTTTCTCTGAATGTCATATGGCTGAATTCATATGGAATGACTTTGCTGTGGTATCATGCAACTCAATTTATCTAGATATAGAATCAGTATCTTGCATCTTGTTTTGATTTTAACAATGGGACCACCCAATATATGTGGATTGTCTGGTAATCATTGGGTGAAACTGTTTTAAATCAAAGCTTGACCCATTTGCAATGAAATGGCAGTGTAGTGCTTTAGCTTGATGCTTCGCTCCGTGAAGTTTGTTGCACCTGAAAATGCTGATATGAATCATATGAAAGGGATTTGTATGATTAAGAAAACAAACTAAATGACTTAACAGTGCTATCAATGCCGATATCATGGGGTCCACTTTATGGGAAAGCGAGAACGGTCTTTGGTGTTTTATGCCCCCAACGGCGCCTTCCAGGCAGCGAGGGGATGGGTAGGTTTAAGGTTGAGGGTAGGGTTAGCTGCCTCTAAGGAGCCATTGGGGGCTTAAAACACCATCGAGCAAGCGAGAACTGATAAAAAATGTAAATGTGCACCTTGAATGCAATGCTCTTTGGATAAAAGCATCTGCCAAATGCATAAGTGTAATAAGTGTCATTTTGTTCCGAATGACTAAAAAGTTTGTTGAAATTAAACAACTCAGCCAACCAGATGCTGGACAAGGAGTGCTTTTGAGTGAAACAAAAGAGACTTTGAATTGAATCATGTTGTCTGTGTATCAACAGCATTCTTCGTCATTCTAGTTAGTGGCAGTCATGACTGATTCTGCAATCATCTTTTCTCTGTTTTCTCCTCTTGCAGCATTGTAAACATGGCCTGTGCATCCCTAAAGAGCATGATTCCGTTCCAATAGAGGGGGCCTGGGGCGTGTGGAGTCCCTTTGGCACATGCTCAAGGACCTGCGGAGGGGGAATCAAGATCGCTGTGCGCGAGTGCAACCGACCCGTGTAAGCTGCCGCTCTTTGTAGTCTAGCATCCTCAATGGACTGTGAATTGGCACCAGGTTTCTCAATGTTCCCTGACAAATGGCAGCAGCAAATCCTTTTTAAAAAAGAATATTCTTCAAAAGTGCACTTGGGTTGACAGCAGGCTTTGCTCTGTTTAAATTGCAGTTGAACAGAAACATAATCAAGAAAACAGAAGGGACTTTGAAAGGATTTTGTAATAAAGTTTTCCCAATGTGACCATGTGCTCTGATTGTGTGTTTTTATGATATTTAGGCCCAGAAATGGGGGAAAGTATTGTGTTGGACGAAGGATGAAATTTCGTTCCTGTAACTCTGAGCCATGCTCCAAGCAAAAGAAAGACTTCAGGGAGGAACAGTGTGCCAACTTTGATGGGTTACACTTCAACATCAATGGTCTACCTCCAAATGTCCGCTGGGTGCCAAAGTATAGCGGAAGTAAGGCATTCAGTCCAATGATTGCAACTGGAACATCATGGGCTGTTTAAAAAAACAAATTAAAAGGACAGTTTTCATAAAAATGTCAACAAAAATTAATTTCTTACTGTCATGTCGTTACAAACCTGTAAAACATTCTTCTGTGGAACACAAAATTATGTCTTGAAGAATATACATGCAGGTATTTTTCAAACAATGACAGATTATAGTGACGATGTCTGTTAAGCTTCCAGAAAAGACAAAAACAAAACACCAAACGCAGACCACAAAATAATTTTTATCACCAGTAAACTTATGAAAAATCTGATGCATGAACAAATTGTTCAGTCTGGTTTTAGAAACGAATCAATTGAAAGAAACCTCTCAAAAGAATGATTTGTTCAATGATCCGGTTTATAAGTTCAACACACTGATTCAATAATCCGATAACAGCAGTTAACAGAGTTAACCGTTCAATGGAGAAGAAGACTTTCAGTGAATAATACTTTTGAAATATCGGTCTGAAAGTAGTTTTGAGCAACATTTATGGCACTTTTTTGTAATTTGGGAGCTTAACAGACATGTTGTAAGAGCCGCGTTAGGATTATTAAAAAAAATTCCTTTTGTGTTGTACTGTATGTACTGAGCAAATAATGTCAGACTTTGATTTTTGGGTGAACTCACTTGGGGGAATATTAATCCCTTTAATAGAATAATATGTTTCCAGTTTTATTGTTAACTAAAATAAAAACACTTAAACAATTGTTTTTGTTCATTAAAATAAATGAAATCATAAAACTTAAAAAAAAAAAAAAAAAAAAATTCAATTTAAAATAATAATAATAATAAAAATGACAAACCGACAAAATTGCTAAAACTAACATATAAAAATACAAAAAGTTAATTAAAAACATGTATAAATACTATAATAGTATATAAATAATATTAAAATAACACTGCACATTTCTCACTTGATGTTTTCCAGTAGTCTCTGCTCATTTGGCCTCAGGATTTGTTGAGGGTGTCCCTATAGAATACGTTTCTTAATTTTATTTTAGTTTAAACATAGTGTTAAACCAGTACATAATTGCCTTCGGTATGTATAACCCATATTAAACAAGTCCCTAGAATTCCCTCATGATTTGAGAAACGATGATGATTTGAAAGGTTCCATATATACTTTCAAAATCAAATTACCAAACACAATTAAATTTCAATTAACTTGATAATTGCGTTGTACAAAGCTGTGATGAGAAACATATTATCAATGTCCTAAATACAGTAGGGTTGAGGTCAGACTGTATTAACTCTCTCTCTCTCTCTCTCTCTGATGTCTCTGTGTGATGTAGTTCTGATGAAGGATCGCTGTAAGCTATTCTGTCGTGTGGCGGGCAGCACAGCTTACTACCAACTCAGGGACAGAGTTATTGATGGCACACAGTGTGGGCCTGACACCAACGACATCTGTGTTCAGGGTCTGTGCAGGGTAGGTGCATTTGTGTGTGTGTATGCAACTTAAATCAATAAATATCCTGCATGATCTGAAGGAATATTCCTGTATAATCCTGTTCAAGTGTCCTCTGAACTAATTCCACATCCTGTTTCTACAGCAAGCAGGATGCGACCATGTGTTGAATTCCAAGGCCAGGAGAGATAAGTGTGGGGTGTGTGGTGGGGACAACTCATCTTGCAAGACTGTTGCAGGAACATTCAACATAGTGCATTATGGTAGGTGTTACAGGCTGTCAGTTTAGTACAGTTCTGTTTATGTCAGTCAAAGTAACCCAGAGTAGCTTAGTTCAAAATCTGTTTGATTCACTTCAGTTCCATGCACTTCAGCCCAATTTCAGAATAAAAGAACAATAATATTTTAGGAAGAATATTTTATTGATTTCTGCTTTTTTTTTACAGGCTACAATGTTGTGGTGCGAATTCCCAGTGGTGCTACAAACATAGATGTGAGACAACACAGCTACTCAGGGAAACCAGAGGACGATAACTACCTCGGTGAGACATTAAATAGAATAGCATATAACTTTTTTTTATTTTTATTTCTGCTATGTTGTAGCCCTGCACATGACATACAGAAAATATAAATAGGCCTATATCGTGGCCACAAATTAAGAATTCATTCTCTCCTTTTAGTAAATCGTGGCCATGATTTACTAATTCGTTCCCTCTTTTTAAGTAAATCGGACGTTCAATATAATTATTCATTACCTCGATATAAATCAAGGGAACAAATTATTATATTGTGCACATGATTTAGTAAAACGAGGGAACGGCTTACAGTGCTGTGCAAAATTCTTAGGCATGTTAATATCCCCACCCCAAAAATGTCCCCAAAAATGGTTTTAAGTCAGTTATTCATATCTTTTGCTGTAGTGTGTCAGTAGGAACTATCAGTTTACATTTCCAAACATTCTTTTTGCCATTAATTGTAATAATCCAGTGAGATTTCTGTATGCACAAGGAATCTGACAACAGCCGGTATGATCTGATCTCACCATCATCGAGTCCGTCTGTGATTACATGAAGAAACAGAAGAAACTGAGACAGACTAAATCCAGAAGAACTGCGGGAACGTCTCCGAGATGCTTGAAGAAACCTTCCTGCAAAGCTACCTGAAAAACTATGCGCAAGTGTACCTGGACAAAAGCCGTTTTAAACGCAAAGGGTCGTTACACCAAATATTGATTTGGATTTGTTAATAGAAGTTAAATCATAAATAAATTCAATTTGTGATTTTATTTTTGAAAGCATTCTCACTTTACAGCATTTTAACACAAGTGCCAGTACTTTTCACAGTACTGTAGCTTTGCAGGAAGGTTTCTTCAAGCATCTTGGAGACGTTCCCGCAGTTCTTCTGGATTTAGTCTGTCTCAGTTTTTTCTGTTTCTTCATGTAATCACAGATGGACTCGATGATGGTGAGATCAGATCATACCGGCTGTTGTCTGACTCCTTGTGCATACAGAATTGTCACTGGATTATAACAATTAATGGCAAAAATAATGTTTAGAAATGTAAACTGATAGTTCCTACTGACACACTACAGCAAAAGATATAAATAACTGACTTAAAACCATTTTTGGGGACATTTTTGGGGTGGGGATATTAACATGCCTAAGACTTTTGCACAGTACTGTATATCATGCACACAATTTACTTAATAGTGCAGAAAGTGATTTCTGAGAATCGCTGTTGAACACTGTTGATATTTGAAATCAACCCAAACATACCCCTTCTTGTATTGCTCCACCCCCAAAATGCACGAACACGCAATGCAAGAGTGGATGTATCTTTTTCATAGCAGAAGCGAAGCAAGATAAAGCTCTGCGAAAAATAAAGCGAAAATGACGAACAAATGACAAGGAAGAGTATATACAAGCAAGTGTTTGTTGTTAGTCACCAGCAGTACACACTCAAAACCAATGTTACTCATGTATGGAACAGAAACAACGCAACATCCGTGTCTGTTTTCAGGTCTGCTTAGGTCTCTCCAGCACTGGAAAGCGTTTCATATATTAATGCAGGTCCTAAAACACTTGCCTGATCATATCCCTTCTTTTTCCAGTGATATTCCTCTGACTTTTTCTATTTTGTAACACTATCAGCTAGGGTTGTGCCGATGGACGATATCATCGTCCTTCGTGATGGCTGACCGACATAAAGATGGAGACCCACCATCGTGATGCCACGCCTCCGACCCTGTCAGATCAGCCCAGTCTCACGGCAGTTCGTGTTCGTGTGTACACTAGTGGTTGGGAACCTATGGCTCGCGAGCTACACCTGGCTCTTAGGCAAAAATCATGTGGTTCGCAAGGTCTCTCACCCTTTACCAACAAACGATAAAAAAAATTAAGACGTGTGTGCTCAGTGCTGTTCGCGAATGTCACGAGTCACCACAGCAATCAACTAACCGCTTACGTTTCTGTGGTAACCTAACAGTTACAGCTCCTGCCCTGGGATTCAAGCAGCTGCTGCTTAAGGTGATGGCGAAAATCATTTTAGAACAGCAGCAAAAATGTAAAAGTAGGCTATATCAACTTTAATATATCTTTTATTGAAATGGGTGCTTTGCTGTGCAAAGAGACATTTCGAAACATTTCACCCGCTAGCCGCTGGTACTTTCACTTTTGCAGCAGAGACCCTTTATATCCAGTGGCGGCTGGTGCTAAAATTTTTTGGGGGGGCACAACAAACTGAATTTTTAATTCAGGACTGAATGTAGGCTTATTGTTAAATAACAATTTAACAGTGATAATGTAGCTATCATAAGCCTAAAGTTTAGCTAAAACTTCAGCCGGTAGGGTTTGGAAATAGCCAATTGCCAAATAAATCTGAATTTTTGGGCTAAATGGCGATGTATGGTATAATCTGAGTATTTAATTATTATTTTTCTATTTGAATAAAAAAAAAACCTGTATTTAATTATTTTTTTTTAAATATTTAATATCCTGATCGATATTGTCCTACAAACAATGTTTATATTGAAGGTTATAAAAACAAACATAGTGTAACCTTGCTGTCTATCTGCAGTCTATCCAAAAAAGGGGTCAAATGAATCACATTACATTTATATTTATAATCTAGTGCTAATGTATATTTTAGTCAGAATAATTGCGCTCCTGTAATTGCGCTCCGTCTGTTCGGCGCGCATGCACGCGGGGGCGCTCGTTCACGGAAGTATAGCTTGCAGAAAGCTCGCCCACTCATGACAGCAAACTGGACTTTCTAACATTTACAGATGGAGAATATGTCCGTGAAATGTAAGTTATGCACTGAGGAAATTATTGGATGTCACTTCAGCTTATGGCTAAATACTAATAGAGGTACATTTGTTTCCACCAATCGCTGCACAAGTTAAGGTTACGTATGATGACGAAAGCACGTTAGTGCGAGCCCTCCCGGAACCCATAGAGAATGCATTGCAGTGCCTGCAGTTTGAAAAAAAAAATCTTTGAATGTAAGTCTATGGGAAGACTCTGGGCGATTCTCAGCCAGAGTGAAATCGCCCAAAAAGAGGCGGTACTCCACAGAACGTGACTCGGCGCTGATTGGACCATATCCAGAGGCTATGACAACAGTGAGTGACTGCTAGCGTAACTCTGTGGTTGAATGAGATAGTGATAGAAAGTCCCTTTGGTGGTGCGTCGCCCGATCGCCCTAATGAAGAAACCGCCGCTGTTTATATCCTATAAATGTGTCGCATTGTTGATAATTCGTGCAGATTTCAGTTGACGATTCTGTTTAAAGTTATTAATAAGAAAACATGAATGAATGAGAAAGAAAAGAGCAGGATGTGCTTTATATTGAAGATAAATATTAAAAGCGTGATAAGTCGCAAAAGAGAACTGAATTCTACTGACAGGATGCTGTGCGCGCACTCTTGAGTATTCCCGTAAACACAGTAGATGTATGTAGCTACTATGTGCATTCTCTCTCTCTCTCGCTCTTTTCATGATGGTCAGCACGATTCCGTAGCCCCCCCCCCCCCCCCCGACGATATCATCGTCCATCGCGATGTTTTACTGTAAACATCGTCAACTGCCAATTTAGGGGACATCGCCCAACCCTACTATCAGCCATCTCTCTTTCTACAGTCTTTCTTCAAATCTCCCTCTCACTCTCGCTCTCTCCTCCCCCATCATTAGTGGACACCCCCCCCCCCCCCCTTCTGCTGATTGGCTACAAGTGTGTTGTGGTGTTCGGTCTGATCCACTTTCAACAGCGTTTTTCAGAAATCGCTTACTGCACTTTCAAAACACATTTTCCTCCGGATGTCATGTGTGGGCCTCCGTAGTTCAGTGGTAGTTCAGAGGATTTAAATAAAACTTGAATATGTTATAGTAAAAATTGGAGAAGCACTGACCAGCAAAATTCTGGTCAATACAGATGCTGAAAATGATTTTCATATTATCTACGAAATTAAAACTACTATTTGTCAAATTATTTTTTTTTCACAACATTATAATGTACCGCATGAAAAATGGATATTCATTATGAGATTTGCTAAAGATTCCATTTTAAAGTGTTTCTAAATGATTAGTTCAATTAGTTAAAGATTAAATGATCGTTAGATGACAGCAAAGGTAATCTAAATTGAAAAATATCCAACATTACAGTAAAATATCTCTAAAATCACCCCCCCCCCCCCACACACACACACCACCACCACCACCAATGAATTCAGGACATTGCATAATATTATACTATATTATATAACATTGTATTCATATTTAAGCCTCGTAAGTCAGGTTCATTCGAAAGTATTTGTGCAGCAAAAATGAAATGTATGTAGAGAGTGGCGAAATAAGAGGGGAAAAATTCCAAATGCAAGTGGTCACAGGAGATGCATTTGATACGCATTTTAATACCAGATGGATACCGTTTTTTTGTTTTTTTTTGGCTCGCTCAATTTCCGGGATATTGTATATAATTTGCAGGCATCAGGGAGTCGCTATCAATATGTGGGAGACTCCCGGAGAAGTGGGATGTCTGTGACATTGTCAAATTGATTTGCATATTCTTAAACAATCCTAATTTAAAATGTATCTAGTGTCATTGCTAAAGTAGGCTAATGTGCTATACTGTAGGTGAATTGAGGTGAATTTACAAAGGGCTTTTGCAAGAGCTCCTGAACTTTACAAAGCTATGGAAATATGCGCTGTTTTTAAAAGATTAGTGCATGTGTGTGTGCGTGTTTATTGATATCTTTGCATGCTTCTGTTTATTTGGCATATTTGTGTGTGTTTATGTATGTTTATCTACAGTGTATGTGTGGTTTAGGCCAAGACAGGAATGTAGATGTTTTGGAAAGGGTTTGTTTGAATGTGTGTAGGTGGTGGGGAGAGGGAACAGGGGTTGGACGCTGTAATGTGTGAAGTAGTGAGGAAAGTAACTCAGGAAATTAGCTACATAATCACATTAGTGTGCATTTTTGAAGCATACTGACTTCAGTAGAGCAAGACGTGGCCTCTTCACGGAATACTGGATTTCTTTACCCCGATTAGCCTAATCTGCCCTGACTGTTGCTAAATCTGACTGTAAATGAAAACGTTTTATTTCTTAGGTCATGCAGGTCTTGTAGTGAGACAAATTTGTGATTAAAACAAATGGACACTACTTTAGTTGTTTATCCTGTGGCATGCCTGAATATTTGCTTTGACAATGTGAGCTTTAACATAAAGAAAATAAAGCATGCATGCATGTTGTTTCATTTTTGTTTTGCAGCCTTGTCCAACAGCCGTGGAGAATATTTACTCAATGGAGATTTTGTGGTCAGTATGTTTAAAAGGGAAGTCAAAGTAGGGAATGCTGTTATTGAATACAGTGGCTCTGACCATGTCGTTGAGAGAATCAACTGCACTGACCGCATAGAAGAGGAGATTATTATCCAGGTAATATGGCTTTACTGAATTTAATTCGAGCTTATATGTTGTTTAACATTGTGAAATCTCACAACTTCACATTTGAACAGTTCAGAAGTCAGTAATTTTTAAACTCTTTTGAAACATGATATTTTTGGTCTAATTGTGATCTTTTTACCAACTAGGTGCTATCCGTAGGAAACCTCTACAACCCTGATGTCAGGTATTCCTACAACGTTCCCATAGAGGACAAACCTCAGCATTTTTTCTGGGATGCATACGGCCCGTGGCAGGATTGCAGTCTTTTGTGCCAAGGTGGGTGTGAGAGAAGCAACAATTTTTTGCCAGAAATGTCAGTTTAGAATTTGGCATATGATGCTGTCGGGTCAACCAGTTCAGTTTTTCTTGGAAATTTGGAAAATGGAATGGGGAACTTTCTTTCTTCTTTCTAGATCACAAACATATGTTAGAACTTGTGTATGTCTTGTGCTGTATGTTTTGTGCATTAGGAGAGCGCAAGAGGAAGATCTTGTGCAATCGTGAGTCGGATCGAGTGGTGGTGTCTGATCAGCGGTGCCATGGCTCTCCTAAACCAGCTGTGATCACTGAGCCATGCAACACAGACTGTGAACTCAGGTACATGTCCAATTCACTAGTTCCAAAAACATTTAGTGTTTTATTTAACATTTTCATTTTGTTTTATTCAGCAAGGATGTATTAAATTGATCAAAATAGACAGAAAAGACACTTATATATTGGAAAAGAGTTTTATTTTTAAATAAACGCTGTTCTTTTGAACTTAATATTCATCAAAGAATCCTGAAAGCACAGCTTTTTCAACATTAATAATAAGAAGAAATGTTTTTTAAACTCCCCATGAAATCAAAATGAAGTTTTTTGGCTTTTAGTACAAATATGTTAGCCTTACTGTTGTCTATAAGCTAGTGTGCTCCAAAACAATTACAAAATTCGCATTTAGAAGATATAAGCATTCAAAACTTACAATTAACAGTCTCTCACTTCCGCCAAAATGGATCAACAATTTTGATGACCTCACTCTGCACCTTTTCTGTCCAATCAAATGCTCTCTAGCATCCCGCATCCCTAGATTATAAATAGATACTGAAGCTGCGGCTGGAATTGGTCACTTGTTCACACATTTACTATTTCCTACATGGTGAATGGCACAGTGCACTATACAGGGGATAGGGAATTATTCAGACAGTTTAAAAATGCTTTCCATTGGGGCAAATTAAGTCTGGTTTCACGATAGTGTCACACGAACCGCTGCCGCAGTCTGCTCTGGTCCAAAGACATGATAGCACAGAGAGGATCATTGGCGCGAGTCGGCGCAGACCACAAAACGTATCGGACCCATTTGAATTCTTCACAGAATGCTGTATTTTAAAGCGATATGGAGGAGATTAGGAGGAGAAACGGTTAAATATTAGGAGGAAACTGCGGCTTTACCGAGCTGTACAGCTCTGGTCAAGCTGTGATATAAACTAAACGTTATTGGCTTTTTTTAAAAAAGGGTAAGTGCTATGTCCCACGCTGTCTTCCTGTTTCAGTGGAAATTACTTCAATATATTGAATAATGCTTGGCATTTAAAGGCACTTCAGTGGGCATATCAGGGATTTCTGAAGGACCATGTGAATCTGAAGACTGGAGTAATGGCTGCTGTAAATTCAAAATATACTAAAAAACAAAACATTTATTTTATATTTGAATAATATTTCACAATATTATTGTTGTTACTGTATTTTTGTTCAAATAAATAACTTACTTCTTTCAAAAACCCACTCCAAACTTCTGAACAGTAGAGTATTTTTTGTAATGAAACCAGAAATTGAACTAAATTAGGTTTATCCTGGTGGCATTTTGTTAATTTACAGGTGGCACGTTGCTCGGAAAAGTGAGTGCACAGCCACATGCGGTCTGGGCTTCCGAACTGTGGAGATTTACTGCACCAAACAGAGCAGGTTGGATGGAAAGACCCAGAAGGTCGACGATAGGTATTGCAGCAGTCAGCGCAAGCCTGATGACAAGGAAGTGTGCCATGGAGACTGCAACCCTGGTGGATGGGAGTACTCCTCCTGGTCTGAGGTGCGAGAAATGCCTCTGATCTCAAATCAGCCTTTGCTAAACTGTATTGATGTACAATATGGACTGTATTTATGTGATGTATAACTTACTATGAGGATTTTTTCTTGGTTATTTAGTGCTCCAGGAGTTGTGGAGGAGGAACGCGTCGTAGGCGTGCAATGTGTGGAAAGTCAGCAGAGGCTGATGACGAAAGCAAGTGCAACCCACAAGAAAAGCTCACTGTCCAACCCTGTAATGAGTTCCAGTGTCCTCAATGGAAAACTGGAGACTGGTCAGAGGTAAACACCTACAAATGTAATCTGGATTTTTGCAGACTATGTATAATTATGACTTATGACTTATACCACTGCTAATATGCTCCTTTTGGATTCATTTGGTAGTGTCTGGTGACATGTGGCAAGGGCTATAAGCACCGCCAGACCTGGTGTCAGTTTGGAGAGGAGCGTTTGGATGACCGTTTCTGTGACTCATCCAAACCAGAGTCGGTACAGGCCTGCCAACAGCAAGAATGTGCCTCCTGGCAGGTTGGACCATGGGGACAGGTGAGAACAACCATTTATTTTATTGCTGCGAATAAAACATTGTTTTGGTGCATGTCATGTTTCGGTATGACAGGAATTACAATGAGTATATTTGATGCTTATGCCAGTGAAATGGAAATTCAAGCACATTGTGATGAGTGCAATGTAATTTCCAGGAGTGCAGTCCTTGCTGCTGGATATTGAAAAAAGATTATCACAGCTGCGGTGTGGGCGGAAATCGACCACAAAAATGGGATGAGGTTAGGGACTAGACAAAGAGCAATATTTGGTATTTTTGCGCTGATGGTGAGCACATCCAAAACAAAGATAACTATGCTATTATAAGGTGTCCTTGGAGCCTTGAAAAGAATTCAAATATCTGTACTTTTCAAAATGTAAGACCCTAACAAGTCTTAAATGTTGTCCGCAGAGATCTTACGTTTTTTGATTGAAAGCCTATATTGATTGATATAGCCTACTTCTATTTAAGCAGTAATAGACCAAAAATGTTGTCATTATAATATATATACAGTAGGTTAGGTTTTTACAGTAGGTTTTGCTGTGGTGTGTCAGTAGGAAATATCAGCTTACATTTCCAAACATTCCTTTTTCTATTAATTATAATAATCCAGTGAGATTTGTGCATGCACAAGGAGTCTGACAACAGTCAGCATGCTCCACATGGAGATCTGGCAACATCTCCGAGACGCTTGAAGAAACCGACCTGCAAAACTACCAGAAAAACTATGTGCAAGTGTACCTGGACAAAAGCTGTTTCAAACGCAAAGGGTGGTCGCACCAAATATTGATTTGATTTAGTTAATAGAAGTTAATTGATTAAAAAAAAAATGTATGACATTATTTTTGAAAGCATCCTCACTTTACAGACAGTGCCTAAAACCTTTCACAGTACTGTAGCTTTGCAGGTAGGTTTCTTCAAGCGTCTTGAAGACATTGCCACCGTTTTTCTGGATTAAGTCTGTCTCCGTTTCTTCATATAATCCCAGACAGACTCGATGATGGTGAGATCCGATCATACCGGCTCTTGTCCCTTGTGCATACAAAAATCTCACTGGATTATTACAATTAATAGCAAAAGAAATGTTTGGAAATGTAAACTGATATTTCCTCCTGACATAGAGATATAAATAACTGGCTTAAAACATTTTTTTTTTCTGTGAAAATACTAACGTGCCTAAAACTTTTCGTTCTCCTAAACATGCAGCCTTTTGAATATCATCCAGTCATGGATAGTGTGTTTTCTACCCAATTGAGCAGTTTATGCTTATCTTTAGAAAAGCACATAGTTTCTTCAGGGAATCACAGAATTTGCAGTGTTTCTGTGGGCAAACTATCTTTAAGTCCTAAAGTATGATAGAGATTAGACATCACTCTTGCATAGATTAAGCAACCATGATAAATGCATGTTTGAGGTGCTTTACTGAAGCATATGCGTTCTAGCTGCAAATTCTGCCACACAAGCTTGACCTTGTTGCACTCAAGTCAGCGATGAGGAAAAGAGATAAAGAAAAGGAGAAAGGTGGACAAATTACTGGCCCGCGTCCCAGGTTGCCCATGCGGGTGCTTATCACATCAGTGCTGGACTGATGCCAGCGAGCCATAGTGGACAGTCTTAAATCTGAACTTATTCAACAGAATAAAGCATAGGCAATATTATGTAACATTAAATTAGATACTGTCACTAACTGACCTCCCTCTTTTTTTTTTTTGCATGTAGTGTACTACCACATGCGGCCCCGGTTATCAGATGAGAGCTGTAAAGTGTGTGGTTGGCTCATACGGCTCTGTCATGGATGACACAGAATGTAATGCAGCAACACGTCCAACAGACACTCAGGTAGGAGTATTGATCTCTAACATTCACTTTGACTCTCATTCATTTCTCTCTATCTCACTGCTGATTGCAAAATAAGAACTGAGTTAGATTTTTATATGACTTTTGGAAACCATAAAGGGGTCAGTCAGTCTATTATAACAACTCTTCCTGTTTCAACTTGCGGTATTCTTGGTGAAATAAAAGAACAAGAAGCCAGGGTGCAGGTTAAACGCTGCTTTTATGAACTGAAGCCATACCACAGTTAAGACTCCATTGCAAACACTGTTTTGCCTTGAAATGGATATGATTTGTTACACTGATATATTAAATGATTCATTTGCATTGTTATACACACATTTTTTTTTAGGTATTGAATGAAATAATACACAGTATTTTAAAAAGAGGTGTTGCTTGGGTATACAAGTATTATGATAAATATCTAAGTAGTTTTATGCCATCCTGGAATGAGAAACTGGAAAAGAGTTAAGAAAGTGGGTGCAGGTACAGGCTGAAAGGCAGGAAGGAAGTTTCCCACCCAGCATATTTATTACCTGCTCAATAAGGCCTTGTCTGAAGGAAAAGCATAGGTTTACACACACACACACACACACACACACACACACACACACACACACACACACACACACACACACACACACACACACACACACACACACACACACACACACAGACACATTGCATCAGGTCAGTGATAGGAAATCAAACTTAACTGGGTTCCCATGGTCTTGGAATATCTGGAAATATCAGGGAATTTTAAATTTGCTTGTTAGTCATGGTAATTAATACAGCCTTAAAAGTCATATTTTAAGAGCTTAATTATTTTATTTTCAAAAGAATAATTTTAGTGATGTCCTTTTTGAGAGTGTTTTGAATCAGTTCATTTTGATGAATAGGTTCCCAAATCTATCTGAATGGTCTTGGTCTTGGAAGAATTAGATTTTATTTGATCTTTGATCAGTAATCATAAATGATTGGAAATATGGAAAAGTAATTTAAAAAGAAATGTATGTGTGTGTGAGCCTTTAATTTTTGCATTTGCATGTGTAGTTTTTTCATAATAAGCTGCCGTGGTTATAACGTCCATGTCTATATAGTTCCAGTGCAGATTTATATTTAATTCTCATTTAAGTTAAACTGCAGTCATCTGGATCTCGATTTTATCAACCTTCACAATCTGCAAATACCTGAAAAATTACATTTACGCCTCCCCCTCTTCCAGTGTAATTGTGCTCGAGAGCCGGAGTGGCTGAACGCTGTTTCACAGACTATTTTATTAACTTTCCTGAGGCATTGGTTTTATAGAGCTTCATTTTCACAAGGCTTTTAGGAGATGAAAGAAAGAACCCTTTTTTCCCACCATCAAGCCATCCAGGTTGATAAAAATCTAGGAACATATATATATATATATATATATATATATATATATATATATATATACTATAAGAGACAGACAGAGTAAAGAATTTAATAAATAAGGGATATTGTACCGTCAGACGGATTATCGCAAAATAAGCCCAGACAGGATGATCAGGACCTGGACGCAAAATGGAAGGATCTTGTATCACCCTGAAGGAGTTTATTTTGCTGTAATACCAGGATGACTGTACTATCCCACATATTACACAGATACTTACCAAAGAAGTAAATAAATGCACATGAAATTTCGATTTGAGCTCAAATTCAGTTATATAAAACATAAGCAGAAAGAACAAGCATAGCTATGGAATAAATTGTTTGCTATGTAGGAAAATTGTCAGCTATACTGTATAGTCTTTATACAAAACTATCTGATCACAGAATGACATGATTGACCAATCAGAATCAAGTATTCCAGAAAGACACGTAAAATGATTGGCGAAGGCAGAATCAGAGGGGCAATAAGTGTAGGTAGGCGGGAGTGTGAGAGAGTCAGGAACCGAAAGGAGGGATCCGACAGACAGAATGAGAAAGCGGGAGGCCCCCTGGTTTAAAATCCTCTACTTATCGTAAGGCGCAGTGACCCAGGCCAGAACAAGTGATTCCAGCCAGTCAAGCATAAATCAAGCACATTGGCCTCACCCCTAGAGTCACGGATCTTCATTACTGATAATTGGTTGTCCTTCTCCACTTCCTCCCTTCCATAGGACTGTGAACTCTCGCAGTGCCCTGTGACTCATCCCGTCGGCCCAGAGACCAAAGTGATGTCACATCCTGGTCATAAAACACAGTGGCGCTTTGGATCATGGACACAGGTACATCCCTGAAAATGTGATGTATTTGAATTACTAAATAGTTTTTACGCTAGTCTCTGTAGTATGTTATTGTAAAATGGTTGTTCTTTATAATAGTGCAGCGCCACCTGTGGAAAGGGCACCCGGATGCGTTACGTAAGTTGCCGTGACCAGCAGGGTGGAGTAGCAGAGGACTCAGCCTGCGCTCATCTTACAAAACCTCCTGCTAGTGAGGTGTGCTCCATAGTGGCGTGTGGGCAGTGGAAGGTTCTGGAATGGACTGCGGTAAATAAAATATACCTGTTTTCTTATTGTTGTAATCAATTAAAGCTTAAAGGAATAGTTCACCCAAAAATGAAAATTATCCTATAATTTACTCACCCTCAAGCCATCCATAGGTGTATGTGACTTTCTTCTTTCAGCCAAACACAGTCAGAGTTTTATAAAAAAATATCCTGGCCCTTCTAAGCTTTATAATGGGAGTGAATGGTAACTTAGATTTTTAAGCCCAAAAAAGTGGATCCATTCATCATAAAAGTAATCTATATGACTCCAGGGGATAATAAAGACCTTCTGAAGCAAAGCAATGGGTTTTTGTAAGAAAAATATCCATATTTAAAACTTTATATACTATTATCACTGGCTTCCGGCAATGGCCGTACTTACGTTCACAAGAGAGTCAAGTTCCGGCGGAAGGGTGACCTCTGACCCGATGTATGACGTAGTTTTCATTTTTGGGTGAACTATTCCTTTAAGTTTGTCAATTCTGCACCACTAGCATCACCAAACAGAATTTCAAAAATAATGGTTGTTTTCAAATATTTTATTACTTTTTATTTAATCACTTTAGTTATTTTATTACTCAAATATTTTATTTGATTTTAACCATATTTTATTTTATTTTTAGCCTAACATTTAATTTAGTTTAATTTATTTATCATAACTATTTGAGTTGAAAAATGATCAGGTTATCCAGCATAATTTAAGAATGTTCTTGTGTTTCATTGGAAGCAGGAAAACATATTTTACAAAGAGTTCACAAATTTACTTATTTGAATTGTGACCTAAAATAGTGCAGAATCTTAAATATACTTAAAAATTACATTCTGTTTTCTCAGACATTTGGACCCCACTGTATTTATTTAGCATATATATGTACAATATTAACATGCCACTGAGTTAGCCAGCATTCTTTCAACACTGCAAGTATTTGTATTTTCATTCACAGCTGTTCTGCAGCCTAACATTATAGACAAATGACCTTGATCATTCTGCTCTCAATCTGGTGTTTAGAGCTCAGTTGTAATTGAAAACTGATGAGAGTTCATTTTGTGTGGATCTTGTGTGCAGATGGGGTTCGGTGTGCATAATGTTCACATTTATACAGGAAGACAAGAATTACTATGGAGTAGCTGGATTGCTTTAGTCAATGGTCTCCTGCTTTCCATTGGTTTAAAATTGAGACAAACCAGTAAACCAGCATTACATAATCCATGTTGCAGTATCTGAAAAAGTACAACAAACTAAACTAAAGGGACTATTATTCTGGTTGCACTTTATTTTACAATATGTGCACTTTCAAAGGATTTACAGTGTACTTACTCATAAAGTCGATCTCATGTAAGTGACAGGTTGTTAGTTATTTTGATTTAAACATTACGAGAGCACATGTTTATAAAAAAATAATGACAGTGCACAGATTTAAAATAAACTGCAATATTCCATTAAAAAATGTATCTGTCTGTATTTACAGTGCTCCGTATCCTGTGGTCAGGGTACAACTACACGTCAAGTAGTGTGTATGAACATCAGCGATCAAGTTGTGGAATTGAGTGAGTGTGACCCAGATGATCAACCAGCAACAGAGCAGGAGTGTGCCATGCCCCAGTGTCCGTCTCGCTCCAGTGACCACGGGGGCTTTTCACCTAACCCCGATTCTCGGAAAAAGAATGTTCCGACCGGACGAACTGACCGTAACAGAGCTGGCAGACCCCAGTCGCATCAATGGAGGACTGGACCATGGGGGGCGGTAAGTACCTCTAAACATCTTAGAATGATTACATCTCTGCATTCCCTGCTCTGTATGTCTCAGATATTTGATATAATCCGGAGACTATTCCTGTTAGAGACCTTTTGCCAACCCAGAAGCTGAATGACATCTAAGGCGTCGTACATGAACCCTCCAAGTCAACCCGACAGCAGCATTTCCTCTGTCTGATAAATGATGCTGTTTCCTTCATGATATCAGTGCTTTAAATAGTCTGTAGAATTCTAAGAAAAGCTAAATATTGTGGATTATTTGGGAAGCTCTTCCTCTGTGTCTTATTTGTAGACCTTTTGTACAGGGTTTCCTTTATAGCTATATATAATTTATATCCTTCCGAGTGATAGTAAGCTTGAGGAATTGAATGATTTTTGTTCTGACTAGTTTTTTAAGGATTTCATTCATGATTTATGATACTTTAAATCTTGCGATCCATTACCAGATATCACAGTAACAGTAAGTTGTAAGACATTTAAACTGATTACTCAAGATGTGACACAGATTCCTGAGTCTTTATGACAGATAAAAAAAAAAAAAAAACTTTTTTTCATTTTTTCTCAGTCTATGCTACATGTACACGTTTTTTTGTTGTTCGAAAGAAATTACTACTTTTATTCAGCAAGGACGCATTCAATTGATCAAAAGTGACAGTAAAGAATGTATAATGTTACAAAGGATTTGAAATAGATGTTCTTGTTATTCATCAAAGAATCAAAAATGTATCACAGTTTCACAACTCCTTTCAACATTGATAATAAGCAAAATCTGCAAATCTGTTTGCAATCTGCATAATGAAGATGCATTTATTTATTGTTTATTGCCGTTCAGTCTTTCTCTCTTATTACATTTAATTCAGACAGCAAGTTCAGAACTTAGCTACGTCATTTATTTTGCCAGACCGTCAAGTGTATTTTAAATGCTGAACCATTTCTAATACAAAATGTCATATGGGTCCAGCCTTTTCTTCAAAAAAAGAAATTCCCACTTGTAATCTTTCTCATCAAAGAAATCTGTGCTGGTCAGTGTTTGTACATTGATGTAGATTTTCCGTCAAAGCTAATGGGATGTGAAATTGGGCCAGTGAGAATGAGCTTGCTAGTGTTTTTGGATTGTTTGGAAGGCGTGAGTGGCCTTTCTCTCATTATGTTCCTTCTGTTTCTCTTTCACACCTCTCAGTGTTCAAGTACCTGTGCCGGAGGATTCCAGAGGCGTGTGGTGGTTTGTCAGGATGAGAACGGCTACCCTGCCAACAGCTGTGATGAAAGCATACAACCGATAGAGCAACGCTCCTGTGAGTCCGGCCCCTGCCCTCAGTGGTTCTATGGCAGCTGGGGTGAGGTGAGAATTGAACTTAATCAAATATATTCACTATTGTTTAAACGTTTGGGCTCTTTTTTGTTTTAGAAAGAAAAGAATACTTTTATTTAGAAAGGACACATTAAAAGTGACAGTAAAGACCATTAGTTACTGAAGAACTGTTCTTAACTTTCTATTCATCAGAGAATCGTGAAGACAAATGTATCATGGTTTCCACAAAAATATTAAGTTGCACAGTTATTTTCACATTTATAATTTTGAGGAATGTATCTTAAGCACCAAATCAGCATATTAGAATGATTTCTGAATGATCATGTGACATAGAAGACATAAGTAATGGTGCTGCCATTATTGTGTATTATATATTTATATATATATATATATATATACATTTTTTTTTTTTCATTTTAATCATGCATTTACATTTTTAGTCACATTTACAACTTCATACAAATGGGTTTTGAATCTGATTTGTAAAATCAATTTCTTGCAGTAGGGTTAATTGGATTTCTTTGCTATTCAGACTGCTAAAAACAATAGGCCAAAATCTCAAAGATTTTTGTCTATCTGAACAAAGTCTTACAACCATCCCTACTCAGCAGAACAATGTGACAATCTGACATTATGGACATGTGGTCCAAGACATCTTTTGAAAATGCTGTCTTAACAAAGATGGTATATGTTAATGAAACAAGACTTTCACTCTTTTTTTTTACTCTCACCCATACTCTGTTTCTACCTCCCTAGTGTTCAAAATCCTGCGGAGGAGGGATAAAGACCCGGTTGGTCGCTTGTCAGCGGCCCAACGGGGAGCGCTTTAACGATCTGAGCTGTGAAATTCTTGACAAACCACCCGACCGAGAACAGTGCAATACCCAGTCCTGCTCTGTTAACCCTCACTGGAGCACAGACCAATGGAGCTCGGTACGCTCATAACTATTTTAACTTTTTCCCTTCATAAGTTATCATTCTCGCAACATGCCGAAGTTTCCTTACACTCAAGACTTGAAGAAAACAAACTGAAACTCAATTGGTTTGATCTTTGAGTAAGCAAATATTTGGTTTTAACATTTGCTGCTTATAGCGAGTTTTGGTTGCACTTATAGACCTACCAAACATGCAGTTAAAATTTGTTTTTGAGTTTTCTTTCTTGACTGAAAAAGTGAGCATCTCTTTGGTCGATGTGTTTATGTTTGAATGCTGTTTTCTCCCCCCCCCCCCCCCCCCCCCCATTTAATATTGCTTTTCCAATGCAGCTGTACTTTTGATAAATACAAATCATTGTGAGGCCTTTTTGTGGCTTGTGTTCAAAACACTATACAGTTGTATATATACTGAAGTATTTAGAAAACATGGGAAGTAACACTTGTATTGCTACACTGCAGATCTGAAACATCTGGCCATAGGCAGTTTACTTTATTACATTGAAACCCTTGAAATCACTTTTTGTTGCTCTTCATAATTAATTTCTCATGAAAACTGACTTTTTCCAACCATACCTCACATGAACTAAACTAGCCATTGACCTTTTTTAAATTTATGATGGTGCTTTTTCAGTATAAGGGAGACTTTATGTGAAAATATGTCTATAGTTGCTATATTTTTGTATATTTAAGATAATTTACAGAAGTACAAGTAAATACAAAAAAAAATTGTGACGTAATCTGAAATCAAATGTAGCTTTGTTCATTTTATGTATGTTGATTTGTTCTGATATTGTCATATTTTTCTGGGTTATTTACAAAATCAGTATTATTTCAATTTTGTGTATAAAGCAACAAAAAACATGTTCTAGTCTAGTGTGTAAAATTCCTCATTGTATTTCCCTCAGACCCAGGGAAGGCCAGTTTTTTTTTTTTATTCTGGTTGTTGGCCAGTTACTTGTGTCTACCTCATTCTCAATGAAGTGCCCCATATCCATCTTCCGTCCACTTTATATTTGTGGATATGAATAACAAATGCTATAACATCCATAATTACGCACGGATATAGTATATATTATTTGAAGAAACATACAGTGTTGTGAAAAAGTTTTTCCCCTCACAAGAAATTATACAAATCATTATAAAATGTGCATTCCAAGTGTGCTTTATTATCATGCCTTATATCTATTAATATTGATAAAATGCTAGTCCAATACCTGTATGTCCTAAAAACAAACATTTTCATGGGGTGTACTTACTTTTTCACAGCACCGTATCAATACAAATTTGTATTTTTCCCAAATACGCCATGGTGCTATAGTATCTGTGGTGCAATTCCCTTTCATGACATGGTCTGTTAATGTCAGCAGACTGAAATTAAGTGGTTTCAATCAAATGGCAGTATTGAGGTGTGCATGAACATTTCTGTATATTATTGTATGTATTCGTATTTATTTTTGCTGCCATATGTTTGTCCTTATTTGTTTGAACCTGTTATTGATGATGGTCAAATTAAACAATTGCAAGGTTTTATTTTACAAATGTAATTTTTTATTATTGGTGATGTTTTGAAAAGTAGGCAAAATATTGTAATTGATGAATATTGCTAGCTGATTTATGAATTAGTTAACTAGAAAAGAGAAATAATTTGAATGTTGAATGTCTTGTATTATTCTGAAAATGTTTGACATTTGAACTGCCAATTGAGCATATATTGTCAATATTTAATGAATGAAATAAGGTACAAAATCACTGAGCTTAATATCTGTTGTTTCGTGGTGTCAGACCTTTATTCTGTATGACTTTTTTTTTTTTGTTATCCTGCTGCTTTTATTTCATTTCTCATCTGAACGGGAATGTATTACCTGTTTTAATGATCGTTGGATGGGGGTCTTTTTTGGTGCTGACTCACCTCAGTACCTGTAGAGGAAGTCTCCTACTGCTGGCTATTTCCTTTTGGACACCACAGGATATTAGCCAGCCCTGATGGTGGTGATATGGTCACAGTCAATCAAGTGAGCATACATCAAAATAACAATGGCCAAGGGGGTGTGTGTGTGTGTGTGTGTGTGTGTGTGTGTGTGGGGGGGGGGGGGGGGGGGGGGTTCAAGGATGTCCTTTGATCTGTGGGAGGGTCTTTACCGGCCTTCCCAGCTCATCTAATCAGAATGGACACACTTCTCAGAAAGAGTTTTATTCTTATGGGAAAAATGAGTGGCAAGAGCGAAGGCCCTTACGGAGCACAGGGGCCTCTGAGGCCTGGATATCTCTGTGCAGTTTGAAACCTGGAAATTCTCACGTTGGAATGTAGTGAGGCACGTAGCCAAGTATTTTGCAAGGCCTGGACTGATCATTTTTGGCAACAATTTAAAAGAAAAACAAGGCAATTTTGCATGGTCCAAAAAGCAACAAAAAAAAGTCTTATCAATGAACAAGAGTCGCACTTATCTGTTTTGATTGCATTCAAATTGGAATTGTGAAATTTCTCTCGAGTATGTCTTGTTGTTTATTTTTGACAAAAATATACGTTAATAATTTGTATTTTATTTTTCTATTGTCAATTTTATGAAATTTGGTTAAACAATCCACTCTGAGAAGTGAGTTCAAGCTTGAGCATTTTAAGATCATGGCTGGTTTTTGGATGAAGGGAATTTTTAAGTAAATGACACTTATTTTGTATCATTTTGAGTGTAAAAGTTGGTAATTTGCACTCATTAAATCAGTGGTGCATTCATTTTACAAAGTACATAAACTCTGAACTACAGTATGGCAGCTTAACCATGACTGAAATAAATGCATTACCATATAAAAACAAACTAAATGATTGATATGGCCCCTAAATATTTACACATATTATTACTGTATGTAAAAGTGTGCCAAATATTTAAAAAGTAAATATAAAATACTTAAAATAACAGATAACTGATGAGAAATTAGCACCAAGATTGTGATACAGTTGATGACAAGTAAGTTTATTGAGGTTTAATATCATATGCAGCCTGACCAGTTTTTCATGTACCTACACAAAACTAAGTATTCATCTTTGATCACACTTGTAACTTGCGTAGACAGTAGTATATAGAATTTCTAAAAGAAAATGAAACCCTTTTCATGGTTACATATTCTCACACGTAAACACACACACAGACACTGTAAAATTCTGAGCAAGTGTATGATTTATTATTAATCAATATCTAAGGCTTTGGATGAATTATTAAAGTGGTACATGGTGTTCTTGCTTTAAAGATAAATGTGCATTTTTATATTATTTTATGTGAAGTTTCTTTGATTTCATTATTTTGCTTCAGCTGTCCATGTTATTGGTATTGAATTTTGTATAATATGTATTCAGTTGAACCAATTGTATATATTTTGGTACTGTAAATATTTATGAAAGCAAATATATATTTGAATGTTAAACTGATTGCTCAAGACTGTTTTTGCTCTGGTTTCTAAATAAATTCCATCAACTTAAAATGCAACTGTGACACATTGACTTGCTAGACTCTTATGAAAAAGTATCCCCAGGAACACATTATCCAATTGGGGAGTTTCTATTCTCTTAGTTCCTGTATTTCATGCATGCATGCTGGGAATGGACTCGTTCAACTTCAGACTTGTCGCATCATATCCATCCTCTCTCTACGAGGCCCTTTGATTATCCGTTCCTCTCCCATCCTGGATCCAGGGAAGCCTCTCTCTCCTTTCCCTTCAGCTCCCCTCGTGCTTCATTCGCTCAGTGAAGCTGGTGCCAGAAAATATGACACTGTTTCTTTGGCTCAACAAGCAGATGTAGCAACTGCCATTCATTATGATTCAGAGACACTTACCTTCCTCCTTTTATTCTATAAATAATATTTGAGCCAAAAGGCGAAACAAATGAATAGAAAGTCTCATGTACAAATGAGTACCTGTTTATGCTCCTCCCATTGTCTATCATGTGTTATGCTCCTCCCATTGTCTATCATGTATTATGTTGTTGGCATTTTATACTGTACATGTCCATATACTAATTCTTCACATGAATATGAAATGCTGTCAAAATGGTAATAAATTTAAGTCATTACAATAATTAACACAAGATTGGTCTATTCTTTTGTTTACTTTGACATACCCCTCAATTTGCATGTTTAGACATAATCAGCTTCATAATCACACATAATCATCTCAAATGACACACTAATTAAGCTTGTGTTTATCAAGCAGTTGGACTTCACTGCAATTTTTTCCCCTTTTTGCAGTGCTCTGCATCCTGTGGTAGAGGATACAAGTACAATAATGTGACTTGTGTCAGTCACTCGCGCCAGCCAATCGCAGAAGAGAAATGCTTGCACCAGCCCCTCCCATAAAAACAGAGGTGGGAGGTGCCCCAATGGAAGAGCTGGGAAGAGGTAAAATTGATCCTTCAATATATATTACAGTGTGTGAGGAAAACAGCTTATGATTTTTGAAGATCTAAAAATGCAGAACGTTTTCTGTCATGGGTAGGTTTAGGGTTAGGGGACATAATATATAGTTTTTATAGTATAAAAATAATCATGTCTATGGAATGTCCCCATAAAACATGAAAACCCAACGTGTGCGTGTGTGTGTGTGTACACACACTACCATTTAAAAGTTTGGGGTTAGTAAGATTTAAGTTTTTGATCCAAAAACATACAGTAAAAAGAGTAATCTTGTGAAATATTATTATAATTTAAAATAACTGTTTTCTATTTGATATAATTTAATTTATTCCTGTGATGGCAAAGCTGAATTTTCAGCATCATTACTTCAGTCTTCAGAGTCACATGATCCTTCAGAATACATTCTAATATGCTGATTTGGTGCTGAAGAAACATTTATTATTATTATTATGAATGTTAAAAACAGTTGTGTTGCTTACTATTTTTTCTCAAACCATAATACATTTTATTTCTTTGATGAATAGAAAGTTCTAAAAAACAGCATCTATTTGAAATAGAAATAACAATATAAAAGTCTTTACTGTCACTTCTGATCAATTTAATGCATCCTTCCTTCCTTTTCCAAAATAAATCTTACAGACACCATATTCTAGGTGCATCAAGATTCCTCCTTTACAGGAGCAGAGAATGTAGTAGGTTTATGACTTTCACTGGAAGTAATGAGTATTTGAACAAACTAGACGACAGCTACAATACAGAATACAGAATTGATGGACAGAGTTCCATTAACCTACCAGTGTCGCTCTCTGTAGTGTTCATCACCGTGTGGAAATGGACTGAAGCATCGAGAGGTTTCTTGTGTCAGTGACGAGCGCAGGAAGCAGGAGTATAAATGTTCTCATCTCTTTCGCCGTCCTCTACCCAGCCTTGCCGAGTCACTGATTGTGTCTTCCACTACAGGTGGGGTACAGTAGATTGGCAAGAGGTGAAAGTGAGAACTAAATTAGTGTGCACAAAAATGCATCTCAAACCGTTCTTCCTGAGATGACATGGGGAAATTGCAATACAGCATAACAGTGACTGCCCACTTTTTAATATCCACGGTTCCGGAAGTTTTTTTTTTTTCCTTTAAAGGGATAGTTCACTCAAAAATGAATATTCTGTTATAATTGAATCACTTATGTTGTTCCAAAACTGTTTGACTTTCTTCTTCTGTGAAACATGAAAGAAGATATTTCAGCATTCTTCAAAATATCAGAAGAAAGTAAGTCATACAGGTTTAGAAAAACATGAGGGTGAGTAAATGATGACTAAATTTTTATTTTTGGGTGAACTATCCCTAGTGAAAAAAACCTACACCATAATGTATTTAAAATACCTTTATTTCATACTAAGTATACTACAAATCCATTAACGTATTTACTGACATATCGCTTGAGATTTACTGATATAAAAATTACAATTAAACTTTTGCACAATGTACATTTCTTAATATTAAGCATAAAAAAGTTTTAACATCAATATTAGTAAGGATAGTATCGTCTCTGTATAATATTAGTCTTTAAATGCAAGATATTTAAAGTGTACCCAAAATATACTTGCAATAATTCCATTTTAGCAAAATCAAATATACTTAAGTATATCTTTAGATGGACCTCAGTACTATTTCTGTATAACTAAAGTGCATTAAGTACAAAATAAGTTGTTCCAATTTAGCAGACTTTAAGTATATCAATTTAGTATACCAAAAGTACAATTGCAGGGTATTTATATTAAGTACGTAATATGTAAATGTATTTGTAGTGTACTTAGCATAAAATAAATGTATTTCAAATATATTTTAGTATATTTATTTTTCACTAGGCATCCCTTTAAATTCTCCCCACAAGGATTTCAGAAAAGGAATCATGATAAAATGAAAAACAGCTGTCTGATCTAGAACTCTTAAAGGTACAGTAAGCGATTTCTGAGAAACTCTGTTGATATTTGAACACCCAAACAAACAAGCTCCTACGCAAAAGAAACAAACCCCTACGCCCTTTTTAAATTCCTGGAACTAACAGCAGTGGTTCTCGGCAGAAGGACTTCAACAAACTACGCTACACTGATGCTTTACCAAGACTGGCTACTGCCAATACATTCACAGACATTGCTGTTAGCATATAAGACGTGCTGCTGCTCCTGCACATGTAACAAATGAAATAGCCCTGTTGCAGATCTATGCAGGTGGAGCTGGGGAAGGTGGAGGGTTTCTGAAAGCGCACTGCAGACAGCTAACAGCAACACTACCGGTATTGAATGTTGAGCCACTGCTGATTGACCGCTGATGCAACAGCAACCAATCAGCTGCTATCCTATGTTAACCCTCTAGGCGCCACGGTCGAGTTTACTCGACAAGATGCGGCACTGATTAAAACGGACGATTTTGTCAAATAGGATGTCAAATTTCGTTCGACCTCCCCTCCACTAGTTGGCAGACATGTCATACTTCCTCCCCGACTCAAAAAAACGTCATGCTTCTATACAAAATCTTCGAGTTAGAGCGCATTGAATCAGTGCGAACAAAAGCGGACCTAGTGTGCGAGTGAGCCATTTTATCAGAGCAATATTGTCAACGTCAGCGAGTATTTGCATTAGATTATTATTATTAGTAGTATTATTAGTAGTATTATTATCTAATGGCATCAATAAAGCTGAAGTGTTGGGTCTTCTATTCATGGACCCTGATTCTAAAGGGGAATATTTGCCTTCAGAAGATGACGGTGATTCTGAAAGTGAAAGTATAGGCCTAACGTTACACCAGAGGGCAGAGGGGCTAATGATTTACACTGTTGATTTACTATCTATTTCCCTGACCATTTAGTAGTGTACAATATGTGTTATTTTTTGTGTGTTCATGTCCTTGTGATGTGTGCGTCTTTGTCAGCAAAAAAAAAAACAACCAAAAAAACATCAACCACAAAAAAAAAAATATATATACTAACATTGTCTAAACAGGTCTTGTCTACTTGTGTTTGTGTGTCATATGAATAATATATATGTGCCCCATACATGGAATCAGAGTGCCTACTGTATGTAGTAAATGGAAAATCTACAGCAAAAGGCCAACCGCTACATGCATTCGGTTTGTTTCTACCATTTATTAGTAATGATTTACACAGTTTGTTCTACTATTTACTATTTACCTGAGCATTCAGTATTGTGCAATATAGCATACAGAAGGTGAGGGACATTTTGGGGGGAAAGAAGTGCTGCATTTTATCATTTAAACATGTGACTTTTCATGAAAATTCTATAATCCAAGATGGCCACCACCATGTGACGTCATGATATGCAAATTAGATGGGAAAATGTAATCCCGACATAAACTTTGGGTCATCCTTAATATTTCTCTAATTTACAGAAAGTCTCTATCTTTTATCACTTTTAAGATATAGCCTTTTGAAATTAAGATGTCAAAATCGAACGTTTTAGGAAAAAACCTCTGGCGCCTAAAGGGTTAACGATGTGATCGCTACCAAATGAGTTAAGGACCTTTCAGCCTGCGCCATATAGATTCATGCCAGAACTTGGTATTTATGTTTATATTATTTTGTAAAGGGGGCCTTTGAATATTGTGTTGGACAGTGGGGGGTCTTCGAGTCAAAAAAGACTGAGAACCACAGGTCTACAGGAAAAACAGTTTCAGAAAACAAAAACTGTTCCATAAAACTCAAATCTGGGTCATCTAGCAGCATGAAATCACAGCACTTAAAAGAAGTGTAATTAGTTGAGTGCACTGCTCTAGAGAACACCTCCACTACTCCCCCCACCACAGCAGACACAGGCAGCTGGAGCCTATTAGAGTAGTTCACTTTGCCTGTCGGATGCTTGAGGGGCCACGCACAAAGCTTGGTGCTGCTCACTGTCAAAAATTTACAGCATATGACAAGATTCCCAGACACAGGTACCACTCTTCCCACTTCCTTTACTTTCTCTGCATTTGAAGTTAACCCTATAGTAGGGTTCCAGCCCAGGTTATGATTCATCATTCCTTATAATACAGTTTTTCTTGATTGCTTAGACACTATAAACAGGCTTTTGAACTAAAATTTCAAAACCATAATGCCATTTATTATAAACACTATTCCCTGTTTTGACACATGAGTCAGATTTGTTGAACTGTCACTGCAAAACTCTACACACAAATCCCTTCAATTCTCATTGCCTAGACCATGTTGTCATTTAGAAAGCACTAGCATTCAATATTGTTCACTCAAGTCAGCACAGCTTCAGCTCAGTTAGCACACAATTACACAAGTGGAAACACTAAGAGTCAAAATTGAACAGCACACATCAATCAGATCCTTCAATATATAGATAAAAGGGCCCGAATCAGTTTATTGTGCTTTGGAACAATGGATCCAGAAAGACATGAAGGAAGAGACCGAGGAGGGATAAGGAGGAGGACGAAGGGCAAGGGCAAGAAGACAAGCAGTCTCAGATGAAATTCAAGCCACTCTAGTTGCCCATGTCTTTATCAATGGTATGACTATGAGGGAGGCTGGGCTACGTAGTAAGGCCAAATTTGAGTCGCTTTACCGTCGCCTCGAGAACCTTCAGGGAGGTGTGGTGGCAAACAAAATTCTATCACTGATTAAGAGACAAACATTTCCAATAGTCTTTGATGAGGTGTATTTTCTTGCACCAGTGTGTTAGACTATGTTGTAGTGTGTGTGATTTTGAGGGCTTGTGTGTCCTGTCTGAGGGTAAAGTTTGGTTTTTCAGCAAGAGTGAATGGTTTTGAGTGTAGAGCTTCATTTTGACCTGAAAATAGGATGTTTGGGGAATTGGGTGAGACGTTATGGATTTGTGTTTACAATTTTGAGAATATGAGGCGTAGTGTCCCCACAGAGACACATTTATATGATTAATTCATACTTAGACTTCAGTTGTAAAACCTCTTCTTTCCCTATGCCAAAAACAACCTATGCTGCAGAGTTTGGAAGGAGGATTTTGGTATGAATTTCTTACCATGTATGTTTCCGTAGTGTAGTGGTTATCACGTTCGCCTCACACGCGAAAGGTCCCCGGTTCGAAACCGGGCGGAAACAATGTGTGACTTTTTGAAACTAGTGGCTCACTGAAAATAGTTCTTCAAACAAAGTTTGACTTTTTAAAGTGTAAAATTGGTGAGAAGTGCCCATCTACCACAACAAGAAAGATTTAGCATCCAGGTTTCCGTAGGGAGGAAACAATGTGCGTTAAATAAGCAACTGACTGTTCTTCAAACAGAGACAGTTTCAGGGCCCAATAACTCAATTCTCCATATCGGCAGGAAAATGTAGGTGGGGGGAGTGAATTTTCACAACTTAATGTGGGTTACACGCAGAGGAAAAATTCTGAGTATTGGCTACCCTATTCATCAACTGGAGACTTTAAAGAAGCAATTTTAAAATCCTTGTTTCCGCCCGGTCTCGAACCGGGGACCTTTCGCGTGTTAGGCGAACGTGATAACCACTACACTACGGAAACACATGGCAAAGTTGTTGTGAGTGTTTAAATTTAAATGTTATACTAACCATCAGGAATTGTATTGTGGTTTATCGTCAAAACAATTACCATTTTATCTCTACTTCTAACACTCAAACTAGATTATGCTTGGCAATCCCTTGTAAATCTTTAGCGACCCCGAGTTAGGAAACATTGGTCTAGATGTTAAAAAGTTATCCACTTCTGCTGTAAATGTCTATTAGAGTCTACTGAATGCACCAGAGTTTGAAATCATCTTGCTGCATGTGTTTCCGTAGTGTAGTGGTTATCACGTTCGCCTCACACGCGAAAGGTCCCCGGTTCGAAACCGGGCGGAAACAATGTGTAGCTTTTTTAAATGAGTGCCTCACTGAAAATACTAAAAATAGTTATAAACAGGGAGTCGATTTGACACAGTTTCAGAGTCCAAAACGACGACCAGCACAGTCAACTACAACAACTAATTTGGCCTGGTAGAGGACACACCATCTATCCAGTTGTGGCCAAACAGTTAGAGAGTCAGACTTGTAACCCAAAGACTCAGTATAACTTGATTCTCAATGTAACTTGATTCCCCATACCGGCAGGAAAATGTAGGTGGGGGGAGGGAATGAATAGCGCTCTCTTCCACCCCTAACACCTAATAGCTCCCTGGGCTATCCGGGTCTGTGTGTCCACGGTTTTCAGTGTGTGTGTGTTTACTACTCACTGCTCCTAATGTGTGTGTGCACTGTGCACTAACTTGGATGGGTTAAATGCAGAGGACAAATTCTGAGCATGGGTTACCTTATTTGGGGTTCACGTCACAGTCTTTTTCGTCAAAAGGAGACTTTTAAAAGCTAACTTTAAAATATTTGTATCCGCACAGTCTCACACCTTTCGTGTGTTAGGGGGACATGATAACCAGTATACTACGGACACACATGCCGCTACTACCACTACCACTACCACTGTCATGGGGATTTATGGGGCAACTGAAGGGGCTTGTGAATGATGAATTATTGATGATTAAAATATTAAACTGTAATACTAACCATCGGGAATTGTATTTGTTGCTCGTCAAACCAGTAACCCTTTCATACCAACTTCTAACACTCAAACTAGAATGTGCTTGGCAACCCCTTTAGCGACTCACGTGTTGGGAAACACTGGTCTAGATAAACTTTTGCCACCTTGAGAAGTGGCAAAAAAGCATGTATTTGATTTTTCAGATTATCCTCCACACAAATAAGTATAAGCACTAAGTACCAGTAATATTTCAATAATTAAAAATTTAAATTTTCTCTGGTTACAGACAGGTCACATGATGTAGTTCATGAAGTGTATTATTTTGATTTTAATTTCATGAACTCACAAAGCCCCATCAGTTGCCCAACAAATCCTACAGAGCAATACATGTGTTTCCGTAGTGTAGTGGTTATCACGTTCGCCTCACACGCGAAAGGTCCCCGGTTCGAAACCGGGCGGAAACAATTTGTGACTTTTTGAAAAGAGTGCCTCACTGAAAATAGTTTGTAAAACAAAGTACAACTTTTTGAAAGTGTAAAATTGGTGAGGAGTGCCGGCCTATCACGTCGAAATACTTTTTTGAAAGGGACAACAAAAATTTAGCATCCAGGTTTCCACAGGCGGAAACAATGTGTTGCTTTTTCAAATGAGCACCTGACTGAAAATAGTTCTTCAGAGAGTCGATTTTACACAGTTTCAGGGTCCAACACGATGACCTGTGGCCATAATAAGAACTTGGCATATATCCAAATTAATTCAACAACAGGAGCAAAGCAACTTCAAAAAAACTTGTTTCCGCCCGGTCTCGAACCGGGGACCTTTCGCGTGTTAGGCGAACGTGATAACCACTACACTACGGAAACACATACTACTCCCACTGGGATTTGTCGAACAACTAAAGGGGCTTTGTAAGTTCATGAAATTAAAATCAAAATAATACACTTCATGAACTACGTTATGACACCTGTAACCATAGAAAATTGAACGTGTGAAATCCAAATGTTTTTAATTATTGAAAAATTACTGGTACTTAATACTTGTACTTATTTGTGTGCAAATGTACTAAGTAAAATGAGGTCAAATGAGATTAAGATAAAAACTTCTCACGATTAGGCCTACATCTTTCTTGAAACGTCTTGTAGAAACATTTTCAAACTGTAAATTAACTATGCTAAATGTAGCTTAAGTTAAATAGCAGAACAGAGTTTACTAGTAACAGTTATTTTTTTAAATGTTTTAATAAATATTAAAAACATTAAAATGTTTTACAAATCTGAACAAGATAAAATACAAGTACTGACTGTGAATGACTGACAGATACTTGAATACCCAGCTACGGAAATGATAAAACAGCGCCATGAAACCTACTTGTGGGCCAAAGTATATTGCATCTGTAATGTTAAGCACTACCATAGAGAATAAAGGAGAAAAGTTAAGAGAAGTTAAGCTTAACTACTTTCCCTGTTTCTAAACGGAAAGAGGAACATTTTTTCCACAGATTGGAGAATTTGTCCAAAGGTTATAAAAAAAAAAAAACTTGTTTCCGCCCGGTCTCGAACCGGGGACCTTTCGCGTGTTAGGCGAACGTGATAACCACTACACTACGGAAACATATGCTATGCCATCTGGAGCACCGTCCAGGGGTTCTTAGGGGATATCTAAAAATTAATATGGACCATTCAAAAATGTTAAATGTTTTTGAAATTATACATTTTTGAATTATAAATTTCAATGATTTTGAAATTACCATGCTTGTAAAAAAATAGGCAAGGAACTCTTTCTAATTGAAAATAAGTCTACAAGGCACTCTGCTGTTGTTAAATCGACAAATCATGTTGTAATAATAACCGTCTCTAACTTGGTTTTGATCGGGAGCTTCTTACCTGCCAACTGTTTTTGCTGAAATATCATCTTCTTCTAACAAATAAATTGGACAAATTAAATGTAAAGCTCATCCAAAAAAAAAAAAAGATCAGGAGCATCGCGCAAGCATAAACTACCATAAATGACTAGGAAACGATTTGTGCAATAACTTTAAGTAACTTAGGAATTCGTGCTTATAGAGGGTATGCACATGATGTCACAGTAGGCAGGAGTCACTGCGGTTACACCCACTGAGTGGCAAAATGTTAGGCTACATTCACACTGTCAGTCCAAATCCGACTATTTGTGTATACGACTTATAATCTGATCTAAAATTATTGATGTCCACATTGTGTATCGCAACTGTTCAGATCTGATTTGTGTGTTCATCCATGCTGCTATATCTGCATGGGTTTCTATGGCCATCATAGACATACGCCAAAAACAACAACAAAAATTATAGCAACATGGAGGAGGGATTTGCAATACAGATGTTGGCCTATTTACAACATGGAAATGGGTAGCCGCCGCTCTGGACTACTCTTCTAAGCACATCGTTTCCTAGTAGCTTTACAGAAATTATGTCTATAATGAAAGAAAAAAATTATTGTGAGTGTGTGTGTGTATACGCTGTAGAGTTGCAGCCACTGGGCTATAGACTAATATTTATTGATCTAGCCTACGTGACATGACTCGTATGGTTTGGCAATAGGGACAGCCTATACACTTGTCAAAATCAGGACGACTCCCCACATTTTTTAAACATTATCGGGAGTTCGGAAGGTGCTCGTAACGTACCCGGCTCGGCTCGTAATTCCTCTCGCACAATACGAGCCGTGATTTATCCAGAGATAAATCGCCTGTGAGCTAATACAACAGCAAAAATTTTACTGTCACGTGTAGGCCTGGCTTTAGTGCTTTAACAAGTTTTAGGGCTTGGCGGTATGGCGATCAATATTATTGTATTTATGGTGTTGTCTAGCAGATATAGCGTACACAGTTTTTTGTGGAAAAAAACTGTTTTTAGGGAAAGTGACATCAATGCATACCATCTATTGGTTGCTACTAGGCTGTTGACGTGAACCCTAGAAAAACACCCGTTTACACATGAAAGTGTAGGAAGATGTGTTTGCTGAGGAAAAGTTTGGATCAAACTTGATCAGTAACTGTTTCTTTGTCATTCTCAGGCAAATTCCCCACTAACTGCAGAGATGTACAGCTCCAAAAAGGTGTCGTCTTTGATAATGAACTTTAAACAGACAGGAAAATGTTCCAAGTAAGATTACTTTTTAGGTCTCATTTGCATTCCTATTGACATGACATGCAGCTCTGCTATGACACATTTTCCGAGTTAGATTAACTTTGTTATATGGCACAATAGAAAGGAAGAATTCCTGATTTAAGAGAACTTATAACTTTAAAAAATATAAAAATTCTGCTTACCTCTTCTGTTTCTCAGATCTACTGTTCAGAGATGAACTCTGACAGTCCTAAGGAGTATATCACATTGATCATCGGAGAACTTCTCTGAGGTCTTCGGATACAGGTGCCTCTGCATTTGAAATATTAAATATTGACGAATGCATGTCACAAATAAACATGATTTAAAACATAAGATGTGTAACAAAGGTTAAATTAATAGTTTAGGTTAAAAAGGCTTTCCTGCACACACAGGCGTTGACTTTCATTGCAAGACTATAAATATCAATGCACAAATTATCTATTTAACAACATACCCTTGTTTGTGTTGTTGTCCAGGCTGATGTACCACACAGTGCCCATCCAACCTAAGCAGGAGAGAAGATTGCCAGTGTCAAAGAAACTACACAGCCGCTGGTCTCTCAAGCTTCACAAGAGTGGACTTAAACAAAATGATCATTATAAGCCCAACTAACACAAATTTAGCTAGGCCTAGATATTATTTTAGATAAGCCAGGGCCCTTGTTCATTCATTTATTGCTCTTTACTCTTTAATATTGCTATATTCAATTTATAATTGTACAATTTTGTATTTGCATGGCCACAGACTGGAAATTTGCCTTCATCCATGAAGGCCATTGAGTTACTTTTGCCATGGCAGGATATTTGTTACAGTGTTGCCCGGTGCCACAGGTAGATAGCACTTTGTCACTTTAACTTTGTCACTTTATTTCCAGAATCTAACAACCCGTAAAGTCTGGAAGACAACATTATGTATATATAAAGACAACATGATGTGGCGAGCGGTGACTTCTTTAACCGAGTGGTGCGTCGTGTCAAAAATAAAAATCGCCCGATGCAGAAACGTTCGATTTTGCTCAAGAGTTAACATTGCTTACTCTCATCATTACACATAGTAACACAACTAAAGGTATTCTTAATATGTTGGACCTTTTATTGAAAGTAGCCTACATTTACCTGTTGAGACGTTGAGACGTTGAGACGTTGAGACATGCCGCCACAAGCACCCGTGAGTGAATGATGTTTGAAATGAGGGAGGAACGACGTGCGAAAGAGGCATTTGCACAATATTCTGTATTTTCTGTAATTCCTCTAGGTGTCACTAGTGTCGCAGAAACTACATAGGCTACTTATTTTAAAATATAACTCTAATAAATAGAAGTAGGATATAATAAATAAAAATACAAGTATTCTTTAAAAAAAAAAGTTGAGTTTAGTTTTGTATCAAATACAATATGTCAAACTGTCAATCTTCCGCGTTCGTCAATGCGTCATGTGTCAGGTCAAGGCCTACTCTTCCACCGTAAATCGATGCAGTATAGGCTACGGCCATCTGCCGGAAGCTAGATATTTTAGTCGATTTTAAATATCCATTTTAAATATGGATATTTTTCTTACACGAACGTATAGCTTCGCTTCAGAAAGTCTTTATTAAACCCCCTTAGCCGTGTGGAGCACTTTTATAGATGAATGCCCTTGGACTTCAAAACATAAACGGCCATTCACTGCCATTATGCTTGGAAGAGCCAGGACATTTTTTAATTCAACTCCGATTGTATTCGTCTGAAAAAAGAATGTCATATGGCTTGAGGGTGAGTAAATCATGGTCAAATTTTCATTTTTGTTCGAACTATCCCTTTAAATGGACCACATGCCCCAAGTACTGTTCACTGCAGAGTCATTTGACGTCCAGCTCCACCTCTCTAGACGTCTAATGGGTGTGGTTGGATATTCTAGCTCCACATTAGGCCCAAATTACATTCAGAGAGGGTTAGGTTAGGTCAACTTTATTATCCCAAGGGGCAATTTGTTTCACAGCCAGCAGTAAACCATACAATCAGCAAGAACAAACATAGAACACCACAACACACACACACACACACACACACACACACACACACACACATACACACACACACACACACACACACACAGCTCGGGAACCTATTGCTCGTGAGCCAAACCTGACTCTCTGACAAAAATCAAGAGATTTTTTTGCCAGGTCGCCAGGTCTCTTACCCCTTTTACCAACAAATGATCGATGAAAAAAATGAGACAACAATTTTTTTTCACAGAAATTGTAAAAGTGTATAAAAAAGTGAATGCAGGTTGAAACATATCCTTTTATTGAAACTGGTGCTTTGCTTTGACAACAGAACTCTTTGGTCAAAAAATGTCCCCAAACCCCTGCATTAGGATATTGTAATGTTTCCCTTTTAAGATAAAATAGTTTCTTGCAGTTTGACAACAATGTATATTGGGGAGATACTTCTAATGCACACCAGATGAACTAATGATAAGAGTAAAATGTGTGAAAGTTCACCAGACCGTGTGCTGTTTCTGGCTGTGTGGCACCTGCGACTGAATGAATAGTGTGTGTTGTCCCTTTTTGGCTTACAATTTGTTTTCAAGCAAGTACAGAACTTCATCCACCTCATCCATCTTATTTGGTACAAAATGTCCTGTTAAACAATTGAGCAGCTGCTGTCCTTCTTGAAGTCAATCCTTCTTGAAATCAGCAGAGACTAAGAGTTCAAAATGATCCAATAAAGAGCTCTGGTTTGGAGGTCATACACAAGAGAGAATTTAGCTTTTTTATCTTTAGTTTGAGTGTGTTTTCATGCACATATAGGGTTACAAAAATCTCTAAATTATTCTTTCAATATTGTTAGCCGAATTAGCATGAGTATAAATTACAAAACATAAGAAAACTTGACATGCAGTTTTTCTTGTATCCATAGGATGGCAGTAGAGTTTTTGAGATAGCCTATGTGTTGGTTATTGTGGAGAATGCACTCCCTCCTCCAGCTAAGGTTTTCTTGTTGAAGTTTCAAGATGTAAGTGTACTGGTTAGGTCTGCTGACAAACAGCAGGGAAGTGTGTGATATATTTCTAAATATTACTGTCAATTTTAATTTCTTTGAATTGAAGTTTTAGTGGATCTCTCATGTAGACTCATGTCTATCATTGGTGCTAAAGAAAACAAAGAACATCTTTTTTATTTATTTAAAATTTTATAAGACCGATGTAGTTTCTGTAAGATTATGACCTACACTTGTTTTGAAAATGTTATGTGTATTATTTCTTAGGTGCCATACAGTTCATTTGTGAACCAAGGAGTTTTGACATAGCCTATACCTTCTTTGGCATTACTGGATGTGTTTATACACTACTGTTCAAAGTTTGGGGTCAGTAAGATTTTTCTTACTGAACTCTCGTATGCTCACCAAAGATGCATTTATGTGATCAAAAATACAATAAAACAGTAAAATTCAGAAATATTATTACAATTTAAAACAAATTTATTGTAATTTATGTAAAGATATTACATTTTTTTAAAATGTATTCCTGTGATGGCAATCTGAATTTTCAGCATTGTTACTCCAGTCTTCAATGTCACATGATCTTTCAGAAAACATTCTGATATGCTGCCATGTCTTCTTATTATCAATGCTGTAAACAGCTGCTTAATCTTTTTTTCCCCTCAGGATTCTTTGATGAATAGAAAGTTCCAAAGAACAACATTTATTTGAAATAGAAATCTTTTGTAACATTATAAATGTTTTACTGTCACTTTTGATCAATTTAATGCATCCTTGCTGAATAGAAGTATTAATTTCTTTAAAATATAACTTACCACAAACTTTTTGAATGGTTGGGAAATATTAATGCTAAAAGAATTTTAGTCAACTGAAAAGTCAAAGTTGAGTTAGAATTTTGTTTTGTTTTTAAACACATCATATTAGAAGATATGTTCATTACGGACTATAGTTCCTTTTATTTATGAATTTTTATCTGTTTTATTCTAAAATTCCAAAGAAAGCAATTATAAGCAGAGTGAGCCTAAATGAAAGAAACATCCCAGTCCAGAACACACAGTCTCTGTGTTTAGCATTGTTTTGGAATGGAACGTGTTGTGTCCAAGGAAGTGGAATTCTGACTATTCGGTGGTGCTAATATTACTGGTGCTAGTAAGACACATCATTATAGTTTTCAAAAGGGTGTTTGGTCCCAGACTAATCCATTTAACTGAATATGAAAGGAATATTTACATGTTCAAGATTGAGATGTTTCTTTAAAAGAAGTCTAGTTACCAAGGCTGCGTTTATTTGATCAAAAATATAGTAAAAACACAATGTGAACTAATATATTATTGCAATTTGAAAAAACTTTTTTTCTATTTTAATATATTTTAAAATGTAATTTATTCATGTTGTCAAAGCTGAATTTTCAGCATCATTACTTCAGCCTTTAGATCATTACTCCTTTCACATGATCCTTCAGAAATCGTTCTAATATGCTGATTTGATGCTCAAGGAACATTTATTACTACTATATATATATGTATATATATATATAATATATATATATATATATATATATATATATATATATATATATATATATATATATATATATATGTGTGTGTGTGTGTGTGTGTGTGTGTGTGTGTGTGTGTGTGTGTGTGTGTGTGTGTGTGTATATACACATACTCTCCTGGGCAAAAAAAAAAAAAAAAAGAAAGAAAAAGGGCAAGCCCCAAATTGCTAAACACTAAGCTTTTAATTGTCTTAACCACAAATTATTGGTCAGGAAATTAGCAAAATTGGTAACACTGTTTTAATGTGACGTAGTTACACGCTACATGTAGTTACTAATAACAGTAAATATGCATAATTACAATTAACTAACCTTAAACCAAGCTTAACTCGTAAGTACATAGTTAATTAATATTACTCAGTTTTTAATGAGCATGTACAATGTAACTATGTCACCTTAAAATAAAGTGTAACTGGAAAAAAAAAGCAAATGCACTATACTCTCAGAAAAAAGTCAAAGACAGAATGAAGTTTTTGGCAGAATATGAGAAGTTTGGTTCAGCAGAGTTGTGTGGTGATGAATCACAATGAGACATGAGTTGCATGGTGATGATCCAGAGTGCTGTCTTCGAAAATGTGAGAAATATAATAATAAATGCATCTGAAGCATGGAGAGCTATCATTGTGTGGGGAGTCTTTTTAGCTGGTGAGCTTCTTCACTGTGAAGAGTCATTTAATGCTTTGGAGTACAGAAGAATATTGCAGAATGACTTGCTTCCCACAATTGAAAAGTTGTTATTTAAAGAGGAATGCAGATGTTATTTTTCAACAAGACAATGCTCCTGCCCACATTGCAGACAACCAAGAAGTGGCTTGAGATCCAGACCATCAGGCTCATGTTTTGGCCTTGGTCACCCAGTGAATATTTGGTCTCACATTCAACTCAAACGACCTGGGAGACATTTGAGGGAGACTCATGAACTGTTTGAAGCCATTAACATTTGTTAACATTGAGTGGAACTGGAACAACACTGACTCTTCCTTCCTGCTATTCCATGCTAATAGATAAAAGAGCAGTTTGCTGTAAATGCTGTATTTATACTCTGAATGGCTGAAGCATTATTGTAAATTAATTTGTATCAGTTCACCTCTCCAGTTATTTTATAAGGTGTGCACCTTTGAAGAAATTTAGACATTTTTAGTAGGAAAAAAAATACCATGGAAGTCAATAGCTACCGTCATTTTAGGGCGAACTATCCCTTTACTCTAAGGGATTTATCGCTCTTTTATGTGGCCTCTTTTGTATATTTGAGGCCTTGGAAGACTAAGTTTTACAGGTGAAGAACAAGTAATATTTACTGTCACCATGACGACTCACTGCAGTCTTCTTACACTTAACACCTGCAGGAGTCATAGTGAAACTGCTGGATTCAAAGTGCCACTGAACCTCAATTAAACCATGTGTGCTACATAATAAGGGTAAGTAAATGACAAATGTTTTATTTTTGGGTGAACTGTCCCTTTAAAGTTCTAGCTAGCCTGTATAGAACATTTTCTTCTAGTGTAGTAGGGTGTCCATAGTAGGCCTACTTTGCTCTTCAATTTCAGCAAACTTGTTTACCACAATAAATGTATATGCTTAGACTTAAAATTAATATTTTAACCTGAAGCATATGTATAGTTATATCATCTCCCATCGCTACCCCAATTTCATTTGAATCTTTTTTTTTTCAAAATGATAAACAAATGGTAATTTAAACCATCAACAAATTTGGAAACAAACTCTCACGATGTACTGAAAAACTTGTGTGTATATAACAAACTAAACAATTCACATTCAATACAGTAACATGATCACAAATCAATAGCCTAATCAAGACGTGGTAGGCTATTATAGGCTACATAAGGCCTGATTTTTACTCTGAGACTGAAAACTTTTGAAAAAATTACACCGTCGAAATATGTGGTTTATGTAAGTGCAATTTGAGAAAAGGTCTCAACCATTTAGCTACACAGGAATGTTATGTACCTGACATTTACTGGGTTTGTAAAAAAAAAAAAAAAAAGCGCTGGCGTGTCCGGAAATGCAGTAATTTCATTCACAAGCTCGCACAAAAACTGATGGGACGGGCCGAGAGAGAGAGAGAGCGAGAGAGAGAGAGAGAGAGAGCGCGCGCGCGGTGATGAGCATTTCAACCGTTGCAATACGCTTTGAGATTCATTTCCTCACACTGTCATGTTTGGTCGAAGCATTAAGAAGAGAAACTCTAGCCGGTCGGTGAGTAAAGCGGTAAGGGGTGTTTACATTTTAAAGACTTGCATTTTTACGCAGTTACTCCACGTGCAGCTCAGTAAGACATTAAAGAATTGGGCTCATTAGGACGGAAACGAAAAGGCTAGATGTAATAAAACGTTGGAGCTGCTCTGTGATGTGTGAAGTTTACACTCAGTGCTACATCAGACGGGTTTGATACTCCAGTCCGAAGACATAACAGGCGTTTGCTGTTTCAAAAAAATTAGCAAAACATTGCATTTTATTGTCAGATTCGCAAATTAATTACTCACCACAAATATGACATGCTATAATATTACAACATTTGAGCAGACGTGTTTCTGTATGAATTGTATTGAATGAGCAGATGTATTTTACTTCCTTTTACAACTCAATAAGACAAGGTTCTTGCATTTTCTGAAGAATAGGTTTAAAAAGTTAGTGAAAATATTTTTTTCCTGGTCAAAGACGTCCTGTTAAATGTATTAAAAATTAAGTATGTTTTTAGTACAATACAAATATTCTATAATGCATTTTTAATACATTTAACACTACGTCTTTTTCACCTGGGAACTGACTCACAACTGTAACCTGTACTCAATAAGACCCAATAGAAAGTTGTAAACAATAAGTAATTTAATATTTTATGAAGCAAAACGGGTATTTGTTTTAATCTAATTACTTTAAAATGTACAAATTAATTTTAATCAATCAGTCAAAATGGAATGTGACCACTGACATGTATTGTGATCATGGTTAACTGTATATGAGTGTAATGTTAGTATTTGGCCTACATCAATAACAGACCCTTTAAAAATCACGTTTCAAATGGTAGCTTTAGGCCTATATGGAGCACTTTACAGACAGGTGTGTTGGATCAGGGTTAGATCTGAACTCTGCAGGTAGGTAGATCTCCAGGAACTGGCTTAGTTTTCAAACTTTTTCAGGCCCCCAAAACGCCGTTGTCATTTAAATGAACAGCCAAAAATGCATAAAAAGTTTCCCGTTTTTAGTTGAAAACTGTGTTGTGTAAACAGCCCCTTAGTATGCATCCTGTGAAAACTGCCTTACCATGCAAACGATACTTAAAATGTGCAGCCTGTACATATGTTCACATCTCAAAAAAATATGTTTTGGGGTTTCATGACCCTTTAAATTCCTTTTAGCGAGCTCCTCCTCCATAGTGGTCGGTGTCATGTTTATATTATCATATTACAAAATTGACTGCACTATTTTATAATTAAAACTTGTTCTAATCTTGACAAAACACTTTGAAAATGTCTTTGACTCAAAGTTCCATGTTTGTTGATTATTTTGTGATAGAAGTGATACTGTGACAGAATTTTTTTCATTAGTGACAACGCATCAAAAAAAATTGTGTGGAATGTACAGTAGGTGACACCCGGTGGCTAATTTGGGTACTAAACAAGCCTAAACAAAATCTCATGGGAACTTTAATTTTTGTGATATCAACTTCAAATTTGGAACACAACTTATAGAGATATGGCTTATGTATTCTTTTACATTTTGATGTTCTGTATGCCATATATGTGCATTTATGCTTTTATATAACAATGTATTGTCCACAGATATACAACATAACTTGCGTTTATATAAAAAATAACTCTTGTATCTCTTTTTAACCTCTGCAGCCCACTGTGCCTGATGGCCTAGAAAGTGGACAACCTTGTATCGTATGTGGAGAGCAGTGTCCTGGCTTCGTTCTGCATAAATGGAGGTGAAACCCCAACTTGCTCGTCCTGAACATACTTTTTCTTATTTTACTTCAGGCATTATGTAGAGAATGAGATGTTATCTTGACTTTTGGTGCAGGAGAGCCCAAACCACAGATTTTGGTGAACAGTGAGTAGTTTTTAAAGTTTTGTTGTTGCTCTTTTGGTCTGTATTGGATGGCATCAGCATTTCTAAGCTCTTGAAATGTTCAGTGGAAATTTTGAGGTTCTTTGCCTTTAGATAGAGTCACCACAGGAGGATTCAGTAGAATTTGAATGGAGCTGACAGTGCGTGTCTGAGCCAGCAGTCACTTTGCAGGACCTGTATGCACAAAGATAACAGTGTACACTAAACTAGCTATTCATGCTTTCCAGGACATTCAGGCTTCATTTTTGTTTGGGCGAGTTGAACTGTTCTGTTGGATCACACTGAACCAGAGGATGTGACTGGTTAGAATTTGGTGGGAAAAAAATTATAGTAAGAATCAGTGGTGTGGGGTGATGTTTTAAAAAGGAGAAACTTTTTTAAAAAGTCCTCACATTTGAGATATATATATATATATACAGGTGCTGGTCATAAAATTAGAATATCATCAAAAAGTTGATTTATTTCAGTAATTCCGTTAAAAAAGTGAAACTTGTATATTATATAGACTGCAAAGTGAGATATCTCAAGCCTTTATTTGTTATAATTTTGATGATTATGGTTTACAGCTTATGAAAACCACAAAATCAAAATCTCAGAAAATTAGAATATTACATGAAATCAGACAGTAATTACACAGTGATACCATGGTCATTGAACCAGGTTTTGGTTCTTTTGGCAGTGTGGGCCGGTGCAAATCCTGCTGGAAAATGAAGGAAGCATGAAGTGCTCTGAACATGTCCTGGTAGACGGCTGCGTTGACTCTGGATTTAATAAAGCACAGTGGACCAAAGTCCTCTTTTCTGATGAGAGCAAATTTTGCATCTCATTTGGAAACCAAGGTCCCAGAGTCTGGAGGAAGAATGGAGAGGCACACAATCCAAGATGCTTGTAGTCCAGTGTGAAGTTTCCACAGTCTGTGTTGGTTTGGGGAGCCATGTCATCGGCTGGTGTTGGTCCACTGTGCTGTCCACTCAACGCAGCCGTCCACCAGGACATTTCCAGAGCACTTCATGCTTCCTTCAGCAGACAAGCTTTATGGAGATGCTTCCTTCATTTTCCAGCAGGATTTGCACCTGCCCACACTGCCAAAATAACCAAAACCTGGTTCAATGACCATGGGATTACTGTGTAATTACTGTGTGATTTCATGTAATATTCTAATTTTCTGAGATTTTGATTTTGTGGTTTTCACAAGCTGTAAGCCATAATCATCAAAATTATAACAAATAAAGGCTTGAAATATCTCACTTTGCATGTAATGAGTCTATATAATATACAAGTTTCACTTTTTTAACGGAATTACTGAAATAAATCAACTTTTTGATGATATTCTAATTTTATGACCAGCACCTGTATGCATCTAAATAAAAATCACACACTGCACCTTTAAATTGTTACTGCCTTTAGTTAATATTTCGGAATAAATGTAAAATTGCATAAAAACAATAACTTGATTAAATTTATGCTTGGTTTTAAGGAATAGAACATTAATTACATAGTGTAAAAGTACAAAATAGAATTGTAGCTGTAAATAAATTTACATTTGATATATATATATATCAAATGTAATTTTTTTTCCCTGTTACACTTAATTTTCCTGGTTAAATAAACATTACATAAAAAGAGCGACCAAACAGCTACAATTCTATTTTGTACTTTTACACTATGTAATTAATGTCATTAATAAGCAACATCATTCCCGGATAACCGAAAATGGGCAGAGAATGGGATTAACTGAGGTTACGTGATGGCTAACAGACCGCAGACAAACGGCGAGTAGTTACAGCAGCGGCAATTCACCTGTCACTCAAGTGGTGGCCCTTAATTATGTAGAACTTTAAGGCTTAATATAATTTAAACGGATGAGTTATAAAAAAAAATCATATTTATTATGGTCTATGAGTCTGGACTCTCTTTTGGAGCCTGTCTCTTGCGTCTAGTCGATGAATTGCAGTTTAAGTCACTTCCATGTTGGATTCAAGAGAGACACCGGAAGGTTGGCTTGCATCAAACTCACCGCACGCTTTAGGGGGTCTGTTAAAAGTCAATGGGCTCAGGGGAGGCAAGCCTCCAGCTGTAACTTCACCTGAGGGTCTCGCTGTTGGACATTGTAACTTTATAAAAATGAGACTTTTACACTTTTTAATGTCACAATTTGTAATATTTGCGTAGTTTTATTTTTGTAATATCGATTGTTTTCTCATATCAAAATCAATTAGGATAGTTCTCCCAAAAAAAAAAAAAAAAAAAACATTTTGTATACACCCCTTCATGTTGGTCCAAACCTGCATGACTTGAGTTCTTCCATGAAACCCCAAAAAGATATTTTTTTTTAAATCATGAAATAGTTATATATAATTTTTCTTTCATTGGATGGATAAAAACATTTCTTCAAAGTATCTTCTTTTGTTATTCAGAATTATTTAAGTCATACAGGTTTGGAACAAAATGAGGGTGAGTAAATGATGACAGATTTTTTTTTTTTTTTTTTTTTGGTGAACTATCTTCTAACTTTGTCTCCAACAACTGAGGCATTTTCATAATGTTAGTGTGGGTATATGAAATAATTTGTTGCACTTTTAATATGTAACTTCTAAAGTTCATGTTTAAATGAGAAGAAAAACTCTGTCTAACCAAATCAGATCAACTAGAAGGCAAGAAAGCTTCTATAAAGGAAAGGGGTTGCTGGGATGGAGGGTAAAAAGAACTGATCTGTCTGCACTCCATTGCTGTAAACTATTACAGGGCAACAGTCAGCTCTGGAATGTGCCCTTAATTGCATGTCTTTTGCAGTCCTACAATAAAACGAAAGGTCTTCCAGACTAATTTAAAGCGAACATTTTCTTTTCTTTAGATGCGTCTTTGTGTGTGAGTGGGAGACCTATGGCACACTATGGGGTCTCTTACACAACAGCAGCTCCTAAAGATTTTTATGAAGACCGTGAAAAGGCATATTTGAATGCAGATTTCTATCAGGATTGCTGTTTGTTTGTGTCTTTGAAAGAGAGAGAGAAACTGTCTCCATGATCTGGCTGTAGACAGAGCTAGCAGGTGTCCATACTTACAAAATTTCAAGCATGCATTTACATCATACACACACTGTCTAGTCACAATTATTACCCAATGTCTTTGCTGCTGACCTTCAGTGATCCAATTCAACCAGACTAATAAGCAAAAGTGACTTTATATAAACCTTATTTGTGTTTTTACTGCTGAAGTAAAAGTTTTGTACTGGGTCCTATTCTTTGTGGCCCAGAATGGCCAAATAGCTGAAAAGTCTGTTTGAGCTGCGCCCTCTACTGTACAGGCGTGAATTTCCATTTCCTTCAGTCTAAGGCTTATTCATTTAACTTTTTGTTGTGAATTTCTACATTTGCCAAAAATAGGACTTTTTTTATTTTTTGTTATTAAAAAAAACAAACAAGAAAGGCCTACCCACTGATGAGAAAGCGTAACGCAAAAGTAACTTAATGCATTACTTTCTATAAAAAGTAACTAAGTAATGCAATTAGTTACTTTTTTTAAGGAGTAGCCTAACGCAATGTATTATTTTTAATTATTACATGGCTTGGTTGAATTTCAATGTAGAATGCGGTCTGTTATTTCTTGATAACAGACCGCTGCGAAGTATAACACACCGTTGCCATGATAAACAGAGCGTTGCTATGGACGCAGGTTTCTAACCGTAGAGACGGAACGGACTATTTTCTTTAGCGGAAGCAATACAATCGTTTTTAAATCAATAAACTCCTTTTTAAATCAATATTTTATGTCAAATTATTGATTTATTTGGTGGGTAGCCATGTAATAAACGGGATAATGTAGAGCGAGGCAGTTGTTTCCGCTTCACGTCGGGGTCCCGATCAGCCTGTCGGGGTTGTATTCGCTATAACAACCGCATCGCTCTACATTATCCCTTACAAAGTAACTTTCCAAAACACTGCAAATATTTGCACAATAAGTAATTTGCTGGAAAAAAAGCATTTGAAAGTGAGAGGATGGTTTTTTTTCTTTTGTTTTTTACAGCAATTAAATAGTTCTTCTAAATACTGATCATTAGTATTTCTAAGTACTGATCAGAAATCATGACATTAATCACTGTTATTTTATTCTGTTTAAAACAGTCATCATATTTGGGTGTCCTAGTCTTCAAAAAGTTTGAAAAACCTCTTTATGTAACAATCATGTTGGAAAATTATCTACACCAGATCTAATAATCCACATAAGAGGGAGGGAGATGCACCATGTGTAGGAAAATGAATGGTATAAGTTGCTGTAACATGTAAAATGGTAAAATGGTGGATGTAGGTATTAAAAGATTTGTCTTTCTGCATTCGATTAGATGGGAGCTGCACTTGTATGCCTGCCTAGAAAATATCTGTCCTGCGGCATCACCGAGATGGTCGTCAAATGAACTAATCTGTCATATAGGGACTTGCTTAAAAGTAGTAGGGTAGAGCAGGGGTCTGATGAATTGGTGAACATGAAAAGGCCATGCATCAACTCCTATTCCAACACTTTTAACATCTGCAATCCCTAAAATGTCCTGAAATATTCATAAATATCTAAATATTAATGAGATGGTTGGAATATCTGCTGGAGCTGGGGTCTATTTTCCCTGCTTTTCCACCATTGTATAAAACCTAGAGGGTTTTATAATAATAATGTCTACTCAAGCTTTTTTGTATTAGTAACTCTTAAACTCAAGAAAACTACTAAAGTTAGAGTAGTTTAACCACTGGACAGATTTTGCATTTGGTTTTTTGCTGAAATAAGAAGCATTATGGACCAGACATTAGTCCTGTAGTCAAAAGTCTGGATATGTGAGACTTGTAATGCATAACTAAATAAATAAATGTTGCTTCTGAAGGTAATTTTTTTTATGTTTTTGCTCGCTTAGGCTGCACTCCATAAGCTTGTATTCTATGTAGAAGGAACGAACCAAGATGGTGGCATGTGTAACACGATGATTTGAATAATTTATGAGAGCCGTTGGCTTGATTGATTTTCTTTGTGTTAATGAGTCTCATTACTGCCCCTATTAGCATCAGTGTTTGAGTATTTGCTATCTGATCAGCCAGCTTATATGACCCACTTATCCAGGTTGGCATGTAACTCTAGGTTGTAGATGCTCTTTCATGATGATTAAATGCATGTTTTACGGTTGCCAAAAACATTTTAGGGTTGCAATACAGAATTTGTCCTATATTATACCACTTTTTTTATATCCATTTGTTTTCTTTTTTGTAAATGGTGAAATATACCAACAAAATTGTTTCTTAGAACACATACTAACGTTCCCATCAAGTTATAAAAGCCTTCATTCTGATTGTTCTCTGAACTAATTCCCTTTTAGCTGGGATAAAGTTGATCAGTCCACATTTAGCCTGTTTTTCTTGCTAATTTTATTGGTGTACATTCAACAGATTTGTTTTGTTTAAGTGTCTAAATTCCAAAGCACCTAATAGCTCAACTGTGAGTCTGTTCATCATTAAAAATGTATGTGCGTTCACAGTTCACTTGTGTTGCCAAGGTTCAATATGTGTGTAATTGGTGTGCCATAGTCTTTAAAATTCATTTAATTTTTACAACAGATGCAATAAAGTGATAAGCCAAAGTCAAAGCTCTTAATTTAGTGCAGCAACAGACAAATACTCTGCTTTTTAGACATATACATGTGCAATGTCTTACACCAGTGGTTCAATCTCAAATGTATAGAAATGGACAGTGTTCCTGACATTTTTGCTAAAATCAGCAACCCTGTTTTCCATTTTAAATATTTTTTTGAGAGTTGGCAATACTGATAAATGGTAAGTCCTTCATGGTGACATCTAATAGCATACAGCATGACACACACTTAATGATACATGAATGCTAATGCTAATTTTTGTTGCTATAAAAAAGACTGAGTCCACCATTATTGGAGTTAAAGAATTTAAAAATATGAATTTATTCCACATTATAGTGTTGGCATTTGTGTAAGGTGCAATGAGAATTTCACAGGAAGCTTCTGCTCACTACAGAGCCCATATAGGGACATGGTGAAGGAATTTTTTTGTGTGCATTTTCTCACAAATGTTTTGAGCCAGAGTTATCTGTTGTGCTTGACCAGTTCTTAAAAGGCAAAGAAACCGAGACAAAATACTGATGAAAAGGATTTTTAAAAATCATGCAGTTGTTGCTGCAGGTAGAGCCGCTGGACTCTGTCCTCCCAGTAACCTGCTCCAATCTGCATAACAGTGCCTTCAGTGTGTTAACAAGCGGCCCGGCCAAACCAATCCATCAGGGCGGTCTGGCACATTGAATGGGTCTTTAAAGTAAAGTCTCCTTTTCAGGCAGTCAGGAGGAGGAGAAAATAGAGGCAAACCCTGCTCCTCAGACATGTACAAAGAGGGCAAGAGAGCATAACAACTGGGCCTTTCTAGATTAGCATGGTTCTGCAGAGCTGCTAAAACACATTCACCTCGAATGGAGTTAAATCACTGTATCCACTCCCTGTGTGCTTTGAAGTGCTAACCAGATGCAGTTATGTTGCCTGCTAATGCTTATTCCACTCATTAACTAAATGAGATGGGGTTTTGTTGCTTATGCTGCCATTTGAGGTTATTTTGACCAAAGATTGATATTTGGGGCCTCTGTAAATAGATGGGCTATACTATAGACATGCAGATGAATAACAAGTTGACCATTCAGATTCAAACAGTACTTTTACCGGGGGCTGGGATGACTTCGTGTGTATGTGGTTGTCTTTGATTGGGTGTAATGATAGGGTCATTTATTTGCCATTGTGGTCACGGAAACGGTGGGGTGGCTCACATGCATGCAGACTGAGGCCCACTGGATACACAAATGAATGACACAAATAACAGCAGGTATTAGAAACCGAGGTTAATCTCTAACTTGAATATAACAATTAATATATAACAAATTTATTTGAAATAGAAAGTTTTTGTAACAATGAAAAGGCAATACTTTCTCTCAATACTTTTATAGATTTAATGCACCCTTGCTAAATAAAGGTATTCAGTTCGTTAAAAAAAAATCTTACAGACCCCAAACTTCCATATGAACTTTCTAGTGAACTTCTAAAAAGTATTAAAATAAGTATATATTTTTTGTTTTACATTGTTCATCAAAGAATCTTGAAACATATGTATCATGGTTTCCACAAAAAAAAGTAAGCAGCAGAACTGTTTTCAATTGTGATAATAATAAGAAATATTTCTTGAGCATCAGTCAGCATATTAAAATGATTTCTGAAGTAACATGTGACACTAAAGACTGGATTAATGACTGCTGAAAATTCGGTTTTGCCATCACAGGAATAAATTACATTTTAAAATATATACAAATATAAAATTGTAAATGTTTCACAGTATTACTGTTTTTATTGTATGTTGATCAAATAAATGCAGTCTTATAAAGCGTAAGAGACCTTGAAAAAAACAACCCAGTCTTGTCTTCACCATTTATATTTTTAGAAATAAAAACACCCCTTGAATATAAATAAAGAATCAACATTCTGCAATATTTTTTCTATATAGTACACCAAATTTATCCATTATGATCATAGCACACATACCACTTTATGCCAGTAATTGCTGTTGAATGCTATGCTGTCTATTAAAACTAGACTTTGGCTAGACAAGATTGACGTAGAGCAGGTCTCGCCTTCAATGATAGTGCTCATTTATGGAGAAGAGCTTCTCTGGCATTAAGAGTTTCGTATCAAGAGGCTTCCTTTAGTAAAGGTGCATTTGAACATGCATTTGTTTCACAGGAAGAATAGAATAGAACATCTCTAGGGTTTGGTTTTATCGCACCTTCATATTTAACACCTTCAAAGTATAGCAGATGCTCAATAGGGCTGGAGTGGGTGTAATTGGAGAATGTTTTCATCCCTTTGTCTGTGAAGCTGTAGAGCTAATGATTACAGAGGAGTGTGCATGTGTGCCAGCCTTTGGGCACTCCATCTTTACCATAGTGATCTTGGTTTTCAGTACCCCATTATAATGTATGTGAAAGAAAGAGAGGACATGATGACAGGATGAGGCCTATTACTGGTGTCACATCGCCTTCACTTCTAACTTACCATGCTTTTATTTAGACCTTTGGTAACTAATTTATGTTTTTGAACAATCTATTATTCGAAACATCACCATCAATGAGGATCTGATGTAATGCCAGTGCTTTTAAATTGCAGTCTATCATTTTAAAAGGGATGTGTTGATGGATTTTTTAAACATAATTCACAACAAATGATTATATGTGGCAAAATGACTCCAAATCAAATGCCACTCGACATACCCTTGTTAAACTTGGCTAGATGGTTTTAAAACCTATTAATTATGATGCCATTTTTGGCATAGTTGCTGGTTATGCAGGTAGGCTACAGTGAGTTTGGAGAGGTGTATGCTCATATTATCCAGCATTTTTTTTTTTTTTAACCAGAGAGAGATTTAAAGTTCAACTAAATTAAAATTCTCAGTTTTGAAAAAGCGACTAATTGTCCTTTTTTGACTTTCTATCTATACTCCATGCTTCATTCAGACTTCAACTCTCATCTTTTAGCGCTGGTGGCTTAGTTATTTCTTGCTTGCTCTCATCAGTGAAAGACGTATTTCAGTCATGGGTCAACATAATGCTCTAAGAGGAAACAGCTGGATTCCTTTCCGTTGACATTATGCAGATTACTCCTTTCAAGTTTCTTTTAGTTCACTGTCAACAACATGCCACACCACAGTCTGGATCTGACAACACTCCTTATCACGTCAAGAGGCCTGTGACCATGCAGGGTCCTGTTTACACCTGGTACTAGCATGTCTCAAATATGTCTCCTGTGACCACTGTTGGTCAGATTTCATTGAAGGTCTCTCGATGAAATGACTGTATGCATCACTTTTTACTTTAGTGTGTTACTGCATGTTGATAAAGGAAAAACATGTTGGATGGATGGATGGAAGATGGTTGGATGATAGATAAGAGGATGGATAAATAAGCGGATAGCTGGTTAGATAGTTAAGCAGACAAGTATGTAAATGGTTGGACTGACAGATGGATGGATAGATAAATTATAGATGGATGGATTATAGAAGCTAATAGATGGATGGAGATAGATAGATAGATAGATAGATAGATAGATAGATAGATAGATAGATAGATAGATAGATAGATGATGCGATGAAGAGATGTGAAACTGGATGATCAATGTGGTGTGAAATTAAATGGATGAAATGAGTTATTCTACTCTAAAGACTAGTGATGTGTGCAAACAAAGGGCAGCCGTGCAGTTGGTGGAAGAGATCAGAGATAATAGCTGGCAGTGAGCTGTGTGTGTGTCTGTCTGGATGAGAAAAAGAGGTACATGCTTTCTCTTTTTGTCCCTGAGCTCAGGGTCAGTTGTCTGCTTGGTCTGACCAGACCAGCTGCAGCTGCTAAACACCCAGATCATGTCTTCATCACCTCCACCAATTTACTTACACAAGAGCCTCAAAGTGCCACTGGAATCCACACCCAGTTAAGTGATAGAATAAATGCATGGAATGCATGCGTATCAAATGCTACATTAAAATGCATTTAGTCCAAATTTGGCCTTTTTGTCTTCCATCTCCTGCAGCTGGCACTAAACGCCCACTTCTGAAAGCTCTTTAAACTTACTTTTCACTCAATACCCTGGTATCGAACAACGAACAGTGCTATTTTATGTCATTAGACATTGCACAATTAGATAGGGGTTCAAAATATTTTTTAGTAGTAGGGCCAGAAGTGCCTGGATGCACATGCCCGTTCATACTGGATGCACATGAGGATTTTTATATATAGTTGGTTGCTCAGTTATTATAAGTTTTATAGATTAAATGTATAGAGATCATGCATACCCATATATAAATCTGATCATTCGTGTAAATCTGTGTGTATATACAGTATGAACACCGATTCTTGGTTGTAGGCTCTCCTCTGTTTAGTGATCCATCTCAAGGTGAAGAGAATAAATGGCTGCAGGTGCTGTGGCTCTGCGAGACTGCTGATCTGTAACAATGGGAATGAAAGGGTCTTTGACTGCACTGTTGTTTGAATGTAGGCTTTGTCCTTGTGTTTTCAGTGTCCCAGGGACGTCAATTGTGAAGTGTGCACAGCAGGGCTATGTTCACTGTTGTTAATATACTTGGGCACTGACACACACACACACACACATTCTAAAACAGCTTGGGAAACGCAGGTATCAGCACAGCTTCACTTCTTCCCTGCATCACTTCAAACTGTCCTTTGATTCAGCTCTCTCTCTCTCTCTCTCTCTCTCTCTCTCTCTCTCTCTCTCTCTCTCTCTCTCTCTCTCTCTCTCTCTCTCTCTCTCTCTCACTTTGTCTTCTGTCTCACACTTACATGGAGAACTTTTACACCTACTCCACAGGAGTGTGGGTTGTTCTTGAGGCTGCAAGTTAAAACTTTTATGATCTCAACTTCTTCTGGCTCTTCTTGACGCCATCCTGTTTTTTTTCCCCCTCCTGACCCCTCAAATGCCTGTCATTCATTAAAAACTGCATTTGTGTGCAAACGGTTCTGTTGTGAATGAGCGTTAAATGGATGCATGTGACTAACACTGCTGCTGGAATTCCTCTGGAAAAACAAGATTTTTATCATGGCTGTGAGGTCAGGGCCAAAACCCTAGTTGAGAAATAAAAAAGTATATGACAGAATTGAAAGGTTATCCTTCAAACATTTAAAACATTATTTTATTAAAGTGGCTTGTAAACTGTGCTCGACTTAACATCTATATTTAAGTTAGGAGGATTTAGCAGTTGCTAATTATAATGCATATAGTATATTAAAAACAAATATTCATAGTATGTAAATGTAAATTATATAAAATACGTATGGAAGGAATTTCATTATTACTTAATAATATACAATTATATAACAATGTTATAATCAAGTCTCAATGTAAACACATGTTTCTCATACAAAGCTGAAGACATATTTTAATTTAAAAAATGTCATTATTGCACTGAAATCTACACTTTTAAATTTATGAACAGATGGTTATTGTTCTTGAAATCCTTCGTTGCTGTAGCTTTATTGTGTCAACAGAGGGCACTGTTGTATTTGTTTAGTTCATTTGATGTTATGCTCAGTAGAAGCACACTTTTAAAACTTGACGGACTGGATGTTATTGGAGTGTTATTTGGCACCAGCCTTCATTTTAGATCAGTTTTGTTTTAATACAGATGTACTGACAGTTTACCTGATCATACATATCTGTAGTTACCACTTTAGTTGTTTTTGTACTCTGTACTCAATTTAGCGTCAAAGATGCACTAGTCCACAACACCTATAAGACATGGCAGTGAAAAAAAAAAAAAAAACACGTGATTTGTGAGGAGAGCAATCACGTTTATCTTATAAAATTTAAAGAAAATTGAACACCTCAATATTGCAATAAATCAAGGTCGACACAACAAAAATGTCTACAAACCCTCAAGTCTCAGCTCAAGTGCTCAAAAAAGGCATAAGTAAACCAATTGGAACCTGCAATTCACAACTACCTAATACACTTGCATTTGCATAAAGTAGCCTTGTTGACAAGTTTGAGTGAGTATGGGCAAAATGCACAAAATAATAGTACCTTCAATGCCCTGTAGATGGCATTGTCACTTCTTTTGTAGAAAAAATAAACTGCTGCAGAAAAAGTTAGGTGCCGTGCATTACTGATCACAAATGTATTGGAGTAAAGAGTACATACATATTCAAAAATATAGTAAAAGTTGCTCATATCTTTAATACTCAGGAAAAACTATGAGTAATACAGAGTTAAAAAAAGATATTTAGTACAGTAACTAATTACATTTACTCAAATTAGGGTGACCACCAAGTCCTGAAATTGGAAATTTTGTCCCGATTTAAAATGTTATTATCCAACGTGGTGGCAAATAGGCTTTCCAAGTAATGTAAAAATCAATGTTTATATAGTATAATGTCATGAAATGTATCCCTCACACACGTGTCCCGCATTGTCCCGAAAAATCACATTCTGTCCTGCAACAGAGCAATAACCAGGTGGTCACCCTAACTCAAAAACATTACACCACTGTGTTAGCATGTCATGTGTATGTACATGGATCGCTCAGTGTTTCACGGATGACAGGGAAGCAGTGATGGCCTTTATGACGCTGCTTATCATTCTTAAAGGAAAGCACAGGAAATGGCTCTTTATAGGATAACTGAAGCAGTTCCAATTTCCTGTGATCACTGACCAGGTGCTCTCGTGTTACTCGCACATACAGTACACACTCGAATGCACTTTGTGCCTTTTATCTGAACAGAACAGAGATTAATACTGTACACAAATTACTTCATTAGTATCCTAATAAATCAGAGACTGTAAGTGCGTATTACCTACATCTGAGAAGTACATCTGTATAAGGCATATTTGTTAAAGGACATATTTAAAATCCGTGGTAATACTTTACAATAAGTTCTCATTTGTTAACATTGGTTTTAATGCATTAGTTAAAGGGATAGTTTACCCAAAAATGAAAATTCTGTCATCATTTACTCACTCTCAAGTAGTTCCAAACCTGCATGAGTTTCTTTCTTCTGTTGAACACAAAAGAAGATATTCTCAAACAGTTGATGGACCCCATTGACTTCCATAGCATGTTTTTCCTACTATGGAAGTCAATGGGGTCCATCAACTGTTTGGTTACCGACATTCTTTAAAATATTTTATTTTGTGTTCAGCAGAAGAAAGAAACTCATACAGGTTTGGAGGGTGAGTAAATGATGACATAGTTTTCATTTTTGGGTGAACTATCCCTTTAACAAATAAATTAACTAATGTTAACAAATAAGACCTTATTGTAAAGTATTACCACAGATTTAAATATGTCCTTTAACAAAAATGCCTCATACAGGTTTGGAAAAACTTGAGGGTGAGTAAATGATGACAAAATTAAAATTTTTGGGTGAACTATCCCCCTGAACTAACTATGAGCTATATATTTTTACAGCATTTATTAACCTTTGCTAATGTTAGTTAAAAACAATTGTGCAATTTATATGTTTGTTAGTCCACAGTGCATTAACTAATCTTAACAGATACAACTTCAGACTTACAAAATGTATTAGTAAATGTAGAAATGAACATTAAATAAGATTAATAATGCCGTATAAGTCTTGTTTATTTTTTGTTCTTCTTATCTAATGTAGTTAAACTAATGTTAACAAAGGATTTTGTAAAGTGTTACCTAAATCATTATAAGGAAGACAGTTTGATGGAATACACCAAAACATTTGTGAATTTAGCTTATTTAGCCAACATTAACTAAGTAGAAGAAACTTTTTCACAAGTGAAGTATTTAGTAAGAAGGTCGGAAACATAAATGTAAAAAGCGACTCTCATTCAAAATGCTGCCTTTTTCTCAGTGACTCATATAAAGAGAAGTGTATGGGCTCCGGTTTCCAGGGTGATGGTACTATTCACACTCCTCTGGTGCCGTGACAACCACACTAGAAGGCAGACGAATGAGGGTGAGAATGGTCAAAAATCAAACACGACACCCCCAGAGACGTGAACAAACACAATCTGAGGAGGATTCAGTCTTCTTCAGTTTCATCTCTTGATGTTTTTGACAGATCTCTCCAGATATTTCGTAGATAGGCCGTGTTTTAGATCCAAAAACCTGGAGAAATTGTGAAAAATCTCAGCCAAAGCCTCATACCGTTCTTATCATCCATGACAGTCCTGTTTGTTTGAAGTCCAAAATAATTATTTCTGCATTAGGACAATGAGCCAATGAAAAGTTTTAAGCGGAACAATCCGCCTTCCCTTGTTCGTGCTTTGAGTCTCCAGCTGTTGAGCTCTGACATCCCCACCCAAACATATACAACAGCCACAGGGAGTGTAAAATCAAAACCAGACGTGGCTTCTTTCCATGGATTTTATGATAGATAATTGGTAATGTAAACAAACTTGTGCGAGGATCATTTCAAAGGAATCCAAGATACAAGAGAATACATATAGCCTTCACTTATTGACCTAAGGTGAGTCTCAGATTTGGCAGATACCTCTAAATGTACGAAACTGGAGTCACCCCGGTACGGGGTCATGCATTTTTCAAAGGCTGAAAGGCATTCATCTCTTGACTTGATATCCTTGTAGCTCCAGCAAAGTGCAAAAGTCGCTGATTTTGAACTTGAAAGCATTCAAATTTGTTTTGACTGGTCATGTGATATTTGACACCATCCTGCCGATGACATCACAGGCCAATGATAGGGTCCCACTTTATTTTAAGTGTCTTCAACCACTGTGTTCTTCTTTAGCTACTCAACTATTTAAATACTTGTAGGCTACTTTAAAAAATCTCCATGTAATTACAGCTGTAATTCATTTCTGTTATTATATCTAATTACACCTGTTGACCCTTCCATTACCCCGTAACCCACCCTTAAACCCATACCTCCACTAACCTTACCTGTATCCCACCTAAATAGCAGCAAAAGTGTTTTGAAATACAACTTAAACAAAATAAGTACATTTGCATACATATACATTTTTACGTTGTTACATCAGCATTTTTTAAATGTAAGTACATAGACAGTACATAGAAACCTTATATAAAGTGGGACCAATTACAGTGATTTTTTTCACTGTTGAGAAAGTGAAGCCAAGCGAGACTACTTGTTCAGGGAAAGAGATGGTTAATTGTACAAGGGAAAGACCAACTGTGAACTGTGAAGAAAAACTGCATTTGATACAGAAGATTTGAGATCCACATATTAATTCCCAGCCATTTGCAACGGGAACACTGGCATCCTTTTCTTTTGCTTTGAAGAACATAGTCAAATATAATGACAGAGCTATACACTGTGCAATATTATGTCTCATAATGTGCATCTTAAGTCGTTAAATACATCTTTTTGCTTAAAATTTTTTTAATTTGAGACTGAAAGTTTTCAAGGGACAGTTCAGATTAAATGTAAAACTTTTGCTTTTGTGTTCCATTGAAATTAACAGCATAGAACAAAACGTCATGAGGGTGAGTAAATGATGACAGACATGTCATTTCTGGATGTATTCCTTAAAGCCTTTGAAGTGTTACTGTGAAACAGCCTTACAAATATGACGCACGGCCCCACATTATTAAAGCATTCCTCTCTCCTGTGCTCCGAGGAAACACAGCCCTAATGATTCACGACTACCCTCAGCTGTTTAGGGAGAAAGACTAAGCCGGTTTAGAAAGTCAAGAAAGGGAAAAGAAAGAAAAGATGGATGTGATGATGACATCATCCTGGCTAGCCTGTATAGTTTTTATCACTGCATTCTTTTTATGGAGCAGATTAAACCAACTCGTATTTCATCAGTGCATCTGTGTCTAATCAGGACAGAGAGCTATTTGTTTCTCTAATAATATGTTTTAAAAGTCCAGCCCTCACTATGTTTATTGGAAGTGTGTTGTATGTGGGTTACTTTTGCTTTGGGGACACAATTGTCCTAAGAAGTTAGTTAAATCTGAAAAAAATAAAATAATAATCACCCCTTTGGGGACAATTACAAATTCGACAAACAGTTGCTTTTGATAAAAACTGTTAAATGTGTTTTCAGCAAAAGCACAACATTTTGAGCTGAAATAATGAGGTTTATGTGTGTGTGTGTGTGTGTGTGTGTGTGTGTGTGTGTGTGTGTGTGTCTGTCTGTCTATCGGGAAAACCTCTAGAACGTCTAGGCTAAGTATTAAATGCAATTTGAACTCAGATGGACATTAATTGACAGAAGGGAAAGGGTTGTTGTTTCATGCGAATTGGATCCATTTAAATGTATGTTTCTTGTTAATTAGAAAGATGCTTTTTAGTCGTTTGCAAGGTAGACACCTTTTTACATATGAATTAATTTGATTTTATTTCATTTCTTTATAGGTCAGATTGCTTTTCGGATTAGGGTTAGTCATTATAATTGGCTTTATTTAAAAACAAAAAAGTTGAATGAAGTTTATGTCTTCATTTAGATTGCTAATTAAACAAATGTACGTGTTTGTGGGTTTATCTTAGTTATACTTTGGGGACAGATTTGTCCCTTGAAGTTAGCTAAGCATAACAAAACCTCCCTTCTGGGACGTGTGGTGCCGTTCTCATTTGCAGCAATTCTAAAATGTTTCTTATAGGGGTGGATTTAGGGTTTAGGTTAATTTTTATATCATTATAATTATCTTAATATATAACAGGAATAAAAGTATACGCTGGTCTACAAATGCAAAGTGCAGTAACTACGCAACACTAAAACTGAAATGTGTTTTTTATATCAATTGTTACATATGTTTTTCTTAATATGAACGTGTTCCATTAATCAAGCTGTAAAATGTGTAGTTATTGTTTTTCTGTTATTGTGGTTTGTACCAATATTAAGATTCTCTCTGATTAGTGTCGTTATGGCCGCTAACCAATAAATAGACAATAGTAAAACTTTGCACTATTGTATCTAAATTAATTTTAAAAATAAAACACAAAATCACAATCTTTTCAGCCAATAACCAATATGGTGCCTATATATTTTGCATCACAAGCATGTTATGTCCTCATTTACAACAACCTCATTTAGTAAACATGAGTGTGTGTTTTTTGTGCATTCCAACAAGTCCATCATTCATTATTACTATGATCAAGCCGTTTGGCAAAAGGAGAGCCTACTCATGCTCAAACATGTTGAGTGAACCTCTCAACTGCCTCTGCTTTGAAGAAGTACTTTTATTTTCTTTACTTGGCCCTTGAAGGAGCTCTATGCCACTTAATCCTCTTTTTACACTGTGTGCATTTGTCTTTCCTCTGCTCTCTTACACAACGAATAGGTCTGAAATATGGTTCCATGGGGAGTAAGACAGGCACTGGATAAGGATGTGCTCTTGTTTCTCCATCAGATACACTCTCAGAAAAAAAGGTACAAAAGCTGTCACTGGGGCTGTACCTTTTTAAAAGGTACATTTTTGTACCTAAAGGGTGCATATTGGTACCTTAATGGTACATATTAGTACCTAAAAGGGACAAATTAGTACCTAAAAGGAACAAATTAGTACCTAAAAGAAACAAAAGTGTACCTTTTGAAAGGGTACAGCCCCAGTGACAGCTTTTGTACCTTTTTTTCTGAGAGTGTAGCATTTGAGCTCTCGTGTGTGTGTGTGTATGTGTGTGTGTGGAGTGGTAGACTCAGCAGATGCTGGGTGATCATGCTTTCCTGGCCTGAGGCGAATGCTTACCATGTGCACCATGTGTTTGTGCTTGTGTGTATGGGTGTAACCATGCTGGTGGATTTGGGTGTAGTCTGCATGTGCACTGGGGGGCTCCTGTACATTTGCTCGAAGTGTGAAAGTGCGACATCGGTGCCAAACGTGTGTAAGGCAGAACTTCTGTCATGCTGATTATCTAGTCATATGTTACACAGTCTGCTGGCTGGAATGTCTGGGAACAATTTGGTTCACTGTGAGTGAAAGGACCTTAGTCAGAAATGATGGCATATTATATTTATTCAGTTCCATTTTTTATGGAAAGTAATACTTGTGTATGTCTCTGTAAACATATAAAGACATACATAGACATACACAAAAAAAATGAATAAATAATTTAAAGATTAATTGCGAGACACATATAAACACACAAACACACATTTGCATACATATGGCAGGCTATACACTCACCTAAAGGATTATTAGGAACACCTGTTCAATTTCTCATTAATGCAATTATCTAATCAACCAATCACATGGCAGTTGCTTCAATGCATTTAGGGGTGTGGTCCTGGTCAAGACAATCTCCTGAACTCCAAACTGAATGTCAGAATGGGAAAGAAAGGTGATTTAAGCAATTTTGAGCGTGGCATGGTTGTTGGTGCCAGACGGGCCGGTCTGAGTATTTCACAATCTGCTCAGTTACTGGGATTTTCACGCACAACCATTTCTAGGGTTTACAAAGAATGGTGTGAAAAGGGAAAAACATCCAGTATGCGGCAGTCCTGTGGGCGAAAATGCCTTGTTGATACTAGAGGTCAGAGGAGAATGGGCCGACTGATTCAAGCTGATAGAAGAGCAACTTTGACTGAAATAACCACTCGTTACAACCGAGGTATGCAACAAAGCATTTGTGAAGCCACAACACGCACAACCTTGAGGCGGATGGGCTACAACAGCAGAAGACCCCACCGGGTACCACTCATCTCCACTACAAATAGGAAAAAGAGGCTACAATTTGCACAAGCTCACCAAAATTGGACAGTTGAAGACTGGAAAAATGTTGCCTGGTCTGATGAGTCTCGATTTCTGTTGAGACATTCAGATGGTAGAGTCAGAATTTGGCGTAAACAGAATGAGAACATGGATCCATCATGCCTTGTTACCACTGTGCAGGCTGGTGGTGGTGGTGTAATGGTGTGGGGGATGGTTTCTTGGCACACTTTAGGCCCCTTAGTGCCAATTGGGCTTCGTTTAAATGCCACGGCCTACCTGAGCATTGTTTCTGACCATGTCCATCCCTTTATGACCACCATGTACCCATCCTCTGATGGCTACTTCCAGCAGGATAATGCACCATGTCACAAAGCTCGAATCATTTCAAATTGGTTTCTTGAACATGACAATGAGTTCACTGTACTAACATGGCCCCCACAGTCACAAGATCTCAACCCAATAGAGCATCTTTGGGATGTGGTGGAACGGGAGCTTCGTGCCCTGGATGTGCATCCCACAAATCTCCATCAACTGCAAGATGCTATCCTATCAATATGGGCCAACATTTCTAAAGAATGCTTTCAGCACCTTGTTGAATCAATGCCACGTAGAATTAAGGCAGTTCTGAAGGCGAAAGGGGGTCAAACACAGTATTAGTATGGTGTTCCTAATAATCCTTTAGGTGAGTGTATTTTATATATGTATGTGTGTGTATATATATATATATATATATAAATATAAATATATATATTATATAAACAAACGTTTATTTTAGAATCGATTAATCATGATATATATATATATATATATATATATATATATTTCAAGTGGTTTCCCCAAATTTTACTGAAAAGGCAACTTTTAATGACTTCTGCAGTTTCAAAATTATGCAAATTATTATTATGTCAATTCATTCATTCTATTATTTATAAATTAATTTCCAAATATTAAATACGACACCAAATTATGCTGCTGTCTTATTCTTTTTCTTTTGCCTTTGCCTTTTATGTTCTTTCATCTATTTTTTGAATCAGTCTCTCTTACTCTCTGTCCCTTTTTATTTCTCTCTCTCTGCCTCTTGCTGTTAGGTTGCCATAAATGGCAACTTCACCTTGACAACAGTCCCTCCCAATACCTTGTTTGAATTGTAAATGTTAGCACACTTGCAAGCTGTGCACCTTTAGTATGAATAATGAATATACACAGCAAGTAGAATATTTGATGTTGTGTGCATGTACTGAAAGTTAACAATTTAATAGTGCATTAAACCATATCAACATGTGTTGTGGATCAGTAAAATCCTAAATTAATCCTTAGAATCTCGTATACTAGCCTCATAAAGCTTATCCTGTAAATCCGAGGTGCATGTTTTTTAGTATTTAAAACGGAGAGAAAAATAATGTAGACTTTTTTTTTTTTTTAAGATTCAGCAATTTTTTCAATTCTTCCAAAAGTGAATGCCTAAAGGGTGCTCTTCAAAGTTATCTTGAACTGCACACTTGAAGTAGTGAGATTGGTTAGATAGTAAGATTCTACTGTCTAGTTAAGATAACAAGGGACCTTTCTGCAGTCAAATCCTAACATAGTACGTGAGGTTCAGATTAAGGTTAAAACTATGCGAATTAGACATGAATCAAGGGGGAATTTTCACTTGCAGAGTTTTTGTAGATTCTCCTATAAGTCTAGGTCATTGTAATGCAGTGACTGTGTTAGCCACTGGGATATTGTGCATATATTAGCTGAAGGCAATGCACTGTCTGACTTGATTAATGACAGCAGACAATTGACTGTAGAGCCGACGGGCCTTGCTGCGCAAATACAATAGGCTGCCATGAGGACACGCACACATTCGGAGAGGCCTGGATCCACTGGGGTTAGTCTTTATAGAGCACTTGTGATCCAGTAAGGGACATTCCATATGGTAAAACTATCTTTGGGGAGGTTTTATGAAATATATTAATATTGCTCCATTTGTAAAGAGGAAATAGACTGTTATAATGTATTTTCCAGCGGGTTTTACTAGTGAAGTGAGAGCTGAGACCTCCGGCTTTGTCTCCTGTCCATTGTGTCATCAAAAATAATATGCATAATTCTCTCTATATAGCATGTGCCAGTGAAACATTCATAGTCATGAAGTTTCAAAAAGAGACGATCCGGCACTCCATAAGAACATTGTGATGTTCTATTGATGCTATTTCCTTGAAATGTGAATGACACCTTTGTAACGGTACTTATAATTCACAGTTTGTCTCAGCTAAATGTTTGCAAATGTGAAAAACCGCTACGATTATGTTTTGAAATAATCTCTCATTGTCAGAGAGATCGTGCTTCTGTTCTTTACTGATCAAAGCTGTGTGTATGCGTCAGTGTTTGTGCGAACATTAAAGGAGAACTCCGGTCAATTTTAACATTGAGCTCATTTTTTTGTACATTTGGAGTGCTGTCAATCCAGAGAACAACGACAAAAATCGGTGTTGCCTACACCGAGTTATTCTATTTTTAAAATTTGCACCCTGTTGACTTCAATGGGGCAAGTACTAAACCTGCTTTTAGCCTCTTAACATCCTTGATGTGTCATTACAAGTGCACAGAAAATGTGAGTGATTCCTTCAGAGTGAACACGAGTGAGTCTGACTGCAGTAGATGTGAAAGATATGTATAAAAATGATGTTATTTAAGCCAGCGCAAATACCTTTGTTTACATCCTGTTTTTCGGTTGAAGTCCAAAGTAGTCGATTGCCGAGTTCACGCGCGTGATCATAGGTATTAAACCTATGCGTGTGAACTCTGCAATCGACTACTTTGGACTTCAACCGAAAAACAGGATGTAAACAAAGGTATTTGCGCTGGCTTAAATAACATCATTTTTATACATTTCTTTCACATCTACTGCAGTCAGACTCACTCGTGTTCACTCAGAAGGAATCACTCACATGACCTGTGCACTTGTAATGACACATCAAGGATGTTAAGAGGCTAAAAGCAGGTTTAGTACTTGCCCCATTGAAGTCAACAGGGTGCAAATTTTAAAAATAGAATAACTCGGTGTAGGCAACACCGATTTTTGTCGTTGTTCTCTGTATTGACAGCACTCCAAATGTACAAAAAAATGAGCTCAATGTTAAAATTGACCGGAGTTCTCCTTTAAGGATGCTTCGACATCAGGCTTTGATAGGACTAGAGTTTGAAATCCTTTAGATCTTCATCTCTGACAGCAAAATGTTCAGCTATTTTTGGAAACCGGAACGCAGTCATCCTCGTGCATCTTCAAAGACCTGCTCATTACTGATGTCCCACAAATGATGCTGAGTAGTATATTTGTATAATCTCCATAAAGTGTTGCTAATAAAAGAATAAAATGAAATAATCTGCATAGGAGACTGATTTTATCATCATTAAGGACATAATGTGGGATTATACTTCTGTTGGATGAGCAATGTTTGTGGAGTATCACAAAAAAAATGTATCACAGTTTCCACAAAAATAAAATAAAAATAAATTAATAATAAACTGTTTTCAACATTAAAAATTATAAGAAATGTTTCTTGCACCAATCAGAATTTAATATGTAAAATCAATGATTTCTGAAAAATCAGCTTTGTCATCACAGGAATAAATTACATTTACTAATATATGGAAATGTAAAACATTGTGATAATATTGTACATGGACAACAGACATGGATTAAGTCAGATTGGACATGTCAATGGTAAAGTTGAGTTATTTTTAGTTGGGGATAGAAAATATGATAGTATACAAATAATAGAAGTCAATTGTCAGTCACCATGACACGTTTGTGAGATAGTGAGTGCGTTATAAGCTCTTTGATCTTGAGCGCTTTGCTTGACTGCTTGACTCAACATTTACATAGTTCAGTTTAATCCTTAATGACCATCTGTTGTTTGGCCTACTCCTGTGTGGCGAGCAGACTAGTAGAAACACACACATATTAGCAGCACTGTCTCATTCTCATGTGCAGGGCATTGTGTCATTAGCAAATCCCAGCTAAGTGTCATGTTTCAGGTTAATCAGGTTAGAGACTTTGAAACACTTCAATAATTAATGTCCATAGCAATTAATTCCATTCCATTTATGTTCTGGGATCAATACATTTTCATCCTTTTTCATTAATTACCTCATCCAAGTGCTTTTTCAGTTTACTTATTTAGAAGTTTACTATAGCTAACATGACACTCTAATTTTTTTACGAAGGTAAAAGAGTAGCAAAACTCGAGAGCACGTAGATGTGAATTTGAGAAGGACACGGGTTTCGTGACATCATCGCGTACAATAGAAGTCCCATTTCATTGGCTAGGCGTCAACCAATAAAACGACACCCCCGCTCCCGCCCCCCTTTCTCTCTCGCCGCCACTGAGTTTCAAGTGCACAAGTTAGTTTTGCACCTAATATCGCGAAAAGAGTAAAAGTCAAGGCGCGAAACTTGAAATTGCAGTGACAGATTTGAGAAGTTGCAAGTGCCTAATTGAGGCTGTACTGCGAATGTGAATATAAGATTAAATGCAAATATATATTACAAGTTTGTGTCTGTCATTGTATTTCTGTGAATGCCATTTTACACATTTGTGTCTACTTCTCTGAAGCTTCAAATTCAGAATACAGGTTTGTGACTATTGTCTGCGAGTGCAAATTTCAACATTCAACTTCAGATTTTTATTTTACAGGTTTTCACATTGGAGCTGTGAGTGTAAATATTCACGTACAATTACGAATATTTATTGTACAAGTTCTCAAATTCACATCTACGTGCTCTCGAGTTTTGCTACTCTTTTACCTTCACATTTTTTAGTTAGAATTAGTTTGGCTCTGATGACTCATCAGAGGCTATAAAATTCTGTTTTATTTTATATAACTGAGTTGCAAAAATAACCCAAATCACCAGCAAAGGTCGAGCCGAACATTTATTAAGCTGCCATGACCACTGCTGATTGCTCTACCTCTTTGCAATCAGTTTCCCCCTTGAAGACTTGATTTGCTTTATTTAATCAGATCCCTCTGCTCTCTATTCAAGCGCATGACTTGAGTCATGTCTGGCATTAACAGTTCTTAAATCTGCAAGAGAAGGTGAAATTTCTGTCTGATTTATAAGAATATATGAAAGTAAAATGTTCCATAGAAATGTTAATGTAATGTTTTTGACAGAAGTCTCTTATGCTTACCAAGGCTGCTTTTATTTGATCAAAACACAGTAAAATACAGTGAAATATTATTACTATTTAAAATAACTGCTTTGTATTTTAATATATTTTAAAATGTAATTTATTCCTGTGATGGCAAAGCTGAATTTTCAGCATCATTACTCCAGTCTTCAGTCATATGGTGGAAATCATTCTAATATGCCGATTTGATGCTCAAGAAACCTTTCTTATTATTATCAATGTTGAAAACAGTTGTGTTGCTTAATTAGTTTGTGGAATTTTTTTTTTGTTTTGAATAAAATGTTCAAAAGAACAGCATTTATTTGAGAACAGAATAGAAATCTTTTGTAACATTGGAAATGTATTTATTGTCAATTTTGACAGTTTAATGCTTCTTTACTGAATAAAAAAATATTAATTTCTTCCAAGAAAAAATCTTACCAAAAACTTTAAAACAATAGGAAAAATGTATAAAAATAAATTAAAATTATGTATTTAATTTAAAATAACATTCATTTTTTTTTAAATGTCAACTAATTATTAAAAAATATGTGGGGCTTTTCTCAGCAAATATAATTATAAATAATTTGATTAATTAATTGATTGGTGTATCATTAATTGAAGCCATAATGGGCCTATTTTATAAATCTTATTTAGTTAATTTCGTAAACTTCTATGTGAGCACTAGTTTATACTTTTTTGTTGTTGTTTGTATCTTGTTAATAAAGTTGAATCACTAAAATCTGTGGTTTAAGGAATTTCTTCCTCTGTGATAAATGTCTGTAATGACAGTTTCACTGTTATTTTACATGTAAAATGTGAGGTTAATCCATTCCTCTGGTCATTTAATGAACTCTAAAGAAAAATGTAGCTTATTATTTTTATTTTCTCACTCCCTTTTTCTCTCTCTGTCCATTTCTCTTAAGGACCCCTCACTCCTTTTCTCCCCTTAACCATAAAAGACTTTTGACAGGCTCCTTCTTGAACACAATGCAGGAGCCTGGAAGCCAAGCTCACTTTTTCTTGGCTGTCTTCCCCGGTGTTCAAATTTGCATAGAAATAATAATGAATTGAAAACCAGTCCGGCTAATGTTTCAAATCAAATTAGGTCATTGAGCGCAGTCCCAACAGGCCTGGAGGTCTCCTTTCTTAATTATAAGCATAGTTCAAATCCCCAAAACGAGGAGTATCCGAGAGCTTGGCAGTGGATACTGAAACATTTTGTGATTTGTGTTGGACTTGACACATCTACCATATGGTACGGTAGTACATGCCAGAAAATGTGCTCCTGTGAGAGGTACATATATTCTTCACCTCTGTTGAAGCATTATTCCTTTGCGCAGAACCACCAATGAAAACTGTTTTTTCTGGGAATGACATGTACGTATGCAGTTGATGTAATGACTCTTAGATAAATTATTATGAGTTTGCGTGTTCCCTCTTTCTGCTACCAATTGCCTGTCTGTTTTTCGCTCCCTCTGTAGACTTGTTCTACATTTAAGCCGAGACATTCGATTTAAGCCTGTTATACAAGGGAGTGATGTAAATGTTAGGTCTGTGGGTTTTAAGCAGATAGTTTTAGTCCCATGCTCTGAGCTTCACACCAAGCAGATTGTTTTTTACTTTATTAAAAGTCACATCTTATTAGACCAACTTATTATTTTGCTCTTCTGAGGATCTCTTTGAAGTGGAGCAAATTTGCCCACCCAGTTAAGAGCACAAGGGGTTTGTATATCATGTTGAATCATTTTTAAAAGTCGATGGTCTGTACATTTCTCCAGTTTAACTTTAACTTTGTGACATCAACGTATAAGGAAAGCAAACAATTTTGGTCATGTGCGTAAACTTTTTTTTCAATCGTTTTTAAAGGTTGGTGCTCTTGTATATTTTTCAGATTTAACTTAAGTTTGTTATCTCAAAGTATAAAGAAAAATGTGTTTGCGACTGCGTGCATAAAATATTTTTTGACTGATATGGCATATTGAGTGAGTCCTGGGAACACTTGTAACATCCAAAATTACTTTGCAAACAAACGAGAGATAACTCTTATTCAGTTCAGTAAAGACTTCAGTAAAGTTAAGTAAAGGTTAAGCTTTTTCCAGTATTTTTCTCATATTTTCAACCCTGTATTTCTAAATGATATTTATTTTATTTCTAGGCTAGTTGCTGGTAGGCACTAGTGGGAGCTGGGAGGGAAAGTTACTTTTAAAAGTAATACATTACAATTTGCGTTACTCCCCAAAAAAGTTACAAATTACGTTACTTAGTTACTTTTTATGGATTACTTTTGCATTACTTTTTCCCATACCAACTGAGCTTGCTTATTTGATTTTTAAGAAGAAAAAAAGTTCAATTTCTGACCAATGTAAAGGCCCTTTCACAACAAAAGTGAAAAGAATAAGCCTCAGGCTGAAAAAAATTATAATTCACGCCTGTACAGTAGAGGCGCAGCTCAAACAAACCTTTCAGCTGTGCTGCCATTCTGGACCACAGAAGAATAGGACGCAGAAGTTCACTCTTACTTCAGCAATAAAACTATATTTTGTTGTAAATCTAAAAGTAATGTGTTTTACTTTTTCCTTGGAAATAGTCATCTGATTACGTAACCCGCGTTACTTGTAATGTGTAACCCCCAACACTGATAGGCACTATACAAAAGTTCATCAGGAGTAATTGTAAAGCTATAGATATGAGATAATAATTTGATAAATTGATTGAATAAAATATACTGAATTATGTAAAAATACAATGAACATTATTTATGTTAAATTATTTTATTTTATTTTAAATTATCTACTGTTTTTGGCTTAACAGCTATGTTTTACTGAAGAGAATATAACTAATTAAAAATAGTAGTAGTAATAATACTGTACTGTATGATGTGTTATATGGACCTGTGTCTGCAATAAAGCTTTAATGTAAATAATAAAACATATTTTTAATCTTTTTATAATTTAACGAAATGTATTATTTTATAATGTTAATACAGGCACTGCTTTGACTTTAAACCCCATTTATTCCTGACAGATGAAATTATTTGCACCATATAAGGGTGCATTCAGTATTATATTAAGTATATACATGTAAATATTACATTAATGGTATAGAAATAGAAAATATTAAAGTATTGGTATTATTACTTTAAGGCGAGTTTCTGGCATATTGTGGGTTAATATCGTGCCACCAACCAATGTAACATATTTTAATGCTTTCATTTTTATACATGCACATACTGACACACATTTATGTTTCTTGCACCAAGAGATGGCAGTTAGATATTGTAGTTGCTTGTGAGTTATGAAGGAAAATATAAAACACATTTCAATTGTCTCTCCTACATTGCATGTGTGTGTGCGCCACTCCGTGTTCCAAGTGGTGTAAATTAGCAGTGTAATTGCTGGCAATGAGGCCAAGAGCCCGGGGAGAGGATTTTGGGATAACCTGTTGCTCAAGCACTAGAGGGAATGATTATTCAAGCACAAACACACACACACACACACATACATACATACATGCAGACTTACTTTGAAGTAACTTCTCTCTTTTAATCTTGCTCTTGCATTTATTTGCATCCGCATGATTTGAGCCTTTGTAGTGCAAAACTGAATCGAGTTTTACCACTCTTTAATGAGCTCCCATCCAGTGCAGTGAATATTTGTGTGAAGTGAACCAGCCAAAAGCTTTTAGATGGATGATGCATTGTGACATTAGATACACAGATAGTTTTGTGGACAAGTGAAGAGACGAAAAAAAGTGTAAAATCTCATTGCCAGTGTGATTCATGCCAGAAACAAGCATCAGTTAACATATTCACCCTCACTGCATTTATACACAGATGTTCCCCTTGAGCTAATTTGAAATGGCTCTCTGACCTTTGCAAGGTTCAAATTATCTGCGTATTCTTCATAAATATCAATCTGACATCTCGCGCCTTGAAACCTGCTTGGAAATGAGCAAGCTCACACTCGGCTGACAATGATTATATGGGATGAAATGTCTCCCACAGTCTCTGCATGCACATCTGTTTCACACATTTGTACACTGAGTGATTCAGGACAAATTCATGTTAAGTGTTTATTTTCTGTGCTTTCAAATTATCTTGTCTCTTTGAGGGAGTACAAACGGGAAAGTCCCTGTAATCTCATTCGGTATCTTTTATCTTTTACTTGACCGGTCTTATTATGTCTACATCTCATATGGTTTGATTAAGCTTTTAGGTTTAGAGTTACAATAAGAGTTAATCTTTTAACTAGAGCAATAGACATGACCTATGTCTCCCGGATAGTGAAACTTGTTTTTTAGTTAATGCAGTCGTATTCTGATCTCTGAATTCTATGAATGCTGAAAAATATCATGAAAAGATCTGATTTGACCTTCACGTGGCCTGAACATTGACTGTGGCTGATTGTTTGTAATGAGAATTTTCTTTCTCTTTTGAAGCTGTCATTGTTGTAGCCACTTGGGAATCAGTGGCTCATCTTTGAAAAAATTGAAAGCTAGAGAGGTGCTAATCTAAAGATAAGGGGGCTGGAGAGAGGGAATTGATGAAATGAAGTATTATCACATTGTCAGTCTAACTCACATTGTCTATTTATGTAGGCATATAAATGCATCCCACGTTCAACTGTACAGATATTCATTTCAGATAGAATGGGCTTGAAGAGGAGAAAAGATGGGGTAAAGGAAGTAAAGAAGGCAGTTCTGTTTAAATTCCACCTGGTTGACATTTCTGTATATTGCAAACAAAATTTCTAAATATATTCATTACATGTCCTCCATAAAAGAAATATATAAAACATGCAAACGTCCATTTTAGCTAGGGATCAGATTGGCCCCAATCCGAAACAATATTTTCATTAACATTCAGAGTAAATATTCAATTAATATCTGGCTAATATCAGTGAAAAGTATTAACTAAAATGGAAAACGAAGGTTAATTTCAAAATTTCCTTTTTCTTTACATTAGGGATTCACGGTGCATTGGTACATTATTGGTTATCAGCCAATAATTTATTGGTATCAGTTGATGTTAGATGTATATAAATTGGCTAATATTAGATATTTAATTATGCATGCTCATTTCCCCTATTTTTGGAAAAAAAACACACTAATAATTTAATTAAACTGTTAAATGTATAGTATAGCCAATAAAAATTCACATCAATGTGTTCATACTGTAAAATTCATTTGAAGCATTTAAAATGAATGAGTTTATTTATTTTTTATTTTTTATTTAAACAAATTTATAGAATTTTAATATCAGCCATAACATGATAATAATAATTGGAATGTTGAATTTATTATCACTGCACCCCTAATTTTTATACATACAGCATTGGGGTTTCTGAGACCTCAAACATAAAGAATATACAAAATGCCACTATCATTGCCATAGTGTAGCTCATTAAGTGAACAGACCCAATGAGAGAAATGCTGTAAAGTTTTATTCTTCGATTATTTTAAATAATAACATGTTTCACTTTGAAATCAGCACAAGTGCCCCGTTTGAAGCCAATAATAGCACTGTGTTTGACAGGCTGGCATTATGCGCCCATTTCTATAAATTACTCAGAAGTGAAGGAGCCCATTTTAATAGCCTTTCAATGCTGAAATGATTGAATTCACGGCAAATTGCCTTCTTCATTGTTTCTCATCAGTAAAAGGGAAGATAGAGAGAAGGAGGAGCTGCGTGTCGGTCATTGTTTGAGGGGAGACTTCTGAAAGGGCTCGCGTTTCAGCGTTCCTCCGTCTCTCTGGCTCTTCCTGCTGCCTCCTTATGATTAAATCATTCCCAAGCTTTCTGATACAGAGACACACATGCACACCCAACACATGCAGCCTGGGGGAGAGCGGGATGGATTCCACACTTCAAAAAATAAAAGACAACAAAAGAAAGAAGAAGAGTCTGTCTGTCTTCCAGAACAGGCTGTGGATGATTCTTTGTTCTCAGGACAGACGGAAGACCAGTTGGCTCTTATTGCAAGCTTCTTTGCTCTTTAATTCCCTCCTGTCCCTCTGTTTCTCTCTCACACTCACTCACTCTCTCTAATATATGACATCTGTTTATGTGAAATTGCATTTCAGTGGGTCCCTTGTGGCAGCCGGTTATACGTCTCCTGTATTTTATTCAGGCTTGTGCAAAATTCAGAATTTAATAATTGACTCTCTTTCAATTCATGAGTTGTAATTTAGTTGGCCACATGCTCCGCAGGATGTTGAATTGGAATGATAGGTAGAGGAATTGCAATTGTTCATATCAAAGAAACTAAACAAAAAGGGAATTTCTTTAGTCCAAAACAACAAATTGGACACGAATAGGATTTTGTAGGTGTAACTACTACTTGTCTACTAAGCTACTACTTGTTGTTTGGCTCCGTCTCAAAGACTTTGCGTTAAAATTAGAGCATTCTGGGAAAACACACACACACACACACCTATATTATATTATATTAAATTATATTATATTATACAAATTTCTATAGGTGGCTGATTATTACTAATTATTAATATATTTTACACAATAATATTTTATACACCCTGTTTGCTACTCCCAAATGAGTTCTGAATGGTGCACAATCCTGATTTAGGGGAATTGGGGATATAGGTGAAAGAGAAATTGTAAACAAGAGAGGCTAAGCCAGAAAGAGAGATATAAGAAAAGTGAAAGAATGAAAGCAGGAGATAACAAGAGCAAGAAAGGCCGAGCAGGCACAAAGAAGGCGGTCTCTGCTCTCGTCTCGGATAAAACTCTCTGATGCGTAACTGGCAGATGGGCTGACACAAGCGCTGTGAACTTTACACTTCACTCTCAGTAAGTGGATTGCTTATTTCCACATGGCTGTTGAACTCTATAAAAGTCCATCTCTCGCTCTTCTGAGTGCAGTTAATATCCCTTGTTTTCTGTATCCTCTTGTGTTTTACCCCACTTTTACTCTCACAGTAGCTCTGTTCTGAAATCACTTATGTTATATTTTGGCATTGCATGTATACCTAAAGGAATAGTCCATCCAAAAATAACAGTTCGGTACCTGAATGACTTTATTTATTCTGCAGAACATAAAAGGAGGTGTTGTGAAGAAAGTTTTCTATACACACAGTGGTGGATTGGGACCAGGAGCTGTTAAGGCCTAAAAGGACAAAAAAAGTACAACAAAGCATCATAAAAGTGGACCATATAACTTGTTCACTATATTCCAAGTCTTCTGAATGCATTGAGTAGGGAACAGACTGAAATTTATGTTGTTGTTCACTAAAAATCTTGCTTGACCGCCATAGTCACAAATCATTTTCATTGTATGGATGGAAACTCTTTTGCATTTCACGGTTAAAAGAATGTCACATGGGTTGATTAAATTATGACAGAATTTTTCTGTTTCAATGAACTATTCTTAAAGAATCCTGACTAAAGAGTGCAAATCCTGAGGCTCATCATAAATTCATTCATTCCACCCATAAGAGATTCGATCGTACCAGATTATTTCCCAAATAGCCCCTTTCTCCTTTTATGTTACTGTTTAATGCATATGATGCAATTTCACAAAAATGAAATATTCATCAAGCCAGCCCATGTCTCCCCAAAGGGAGAATGGGCTGTTTTTGCCGTGTTTGGTCAGTAAAGATCAATGATATGTGTGCGTCCCTGTGTGTGCACCGTAAAGTGTCGACCAACAGACCATGGCCTCTCCTGCTGCTTGTCAATAGAGGGAATATTTGCTGATTGATTTTGTCACTGCATCACAGGAAGAGGTAACCCTGATTGGATACTGTTTAGTGAGTGTGTGTGAGCATCATATGTCACATTCAAGAGGTCCGTAACAGGGCAGCAACAAAAGATTCTGTAAGGAATTTACCACACCTACTCAATTCTGTGGTCAGGATTACTTGACTGGTCTATTGTCTGGGTCGCTTTCAAGGCAATAGGTCTTTAATTACAGCAGGAAACCTGTTTTGTATCATTGGAGATGGTTTAATAGACTATTGTTCGGCTGTTCTACAAATGGCAATGCTGATAAGATAAACAAGCTCTTTGTGTTTACACCTACTAACCACAGAATCCTTTTAAAACCAAGTAGAAAAGCCCAAGAAAGCTTGTTTGGCACAATTTCCATCCATCAACCAACCATCATCCTTGGTTCTGTATTTATATCTTAGCATCAAACAATTTGGTGGTTCTGATTGGATTTGAGTTTATTTGTTTTGTTTATTTGTTAGTTAAAAGCCTCTCTAAACCCACATCATAAAAATAAATCATTTGAGGAGGTTTCTGTACATATGAGCTATTCTTAGCGGTGTATAATGCCATTAGCACCGCAAAGAATTGAAGTGGAAAAGCGTCAACCGTTCCCAGAATGCATTACAAAATCAGAAAGGTCCAAAAATGGTCATGTCTTTTGGGATATAAACATCTGAGATTTGTCTGTATTTCACAAAGAGTCTGTTATCATTTAGAACATTCTTCAATGCTGAATACTGTCAGTTCTCTGAATATGCTGATGCTGTGCTTTCCGGGAGAGGTCTTGAGTCACATCTCCACTGACCTTTGTCCGATATCTCTCCTGGTGGTTTTAAGCAGAGCGTGCTCTTGGAAACTTTATTTTATATGTGCAGTCTTGTGTGAGAGAACCATAGACAATAAAATGGAGAGGGAAACATTGTGAGGGGGGAAGAAACTGTCAATCTCTCCATTTTAGAGACTGGAAATATAAAGGTCGTGACCTCTAACTGTTTTTCATTGTCTGTTCCTGTCTAATCAAAACCTTAAGTCTGCTCCCATCTTCTCCAGTACATCTGTCGCTCCAGGCTGACTTGTGACACTAATACACACATCGGTTCTTCAGTGGTTAAATGTTCTGCTCAGTTCATTTGATTGGCAGCTGAAGTAGATACCCAAATAAACCCTGTCAGTGTTTGTGTCTTCTGATGTGCCTTTTGGGACCTTCTTAAACACACAGGAAGGCTGTCCCGGCATTTGCTGCTCTATTTAGAGTACTTGAAGGTTATTATGATGTCGTGGAGAAAGTAAAATGTAATACAAATAAAGTAATTAATGCCAATGGAAGTTAGAACGGAAAGTTGTGTTGCGTTTTAGAATTTCATTCTGCAAATTTTAAAAAGGTTTATTGAAATTCTAGCATGGATTAATTTAATGGTCCATATACTCTGAAATAAGCCACTGCCTTTTTTACGTACAGAACATAAATGCACTTGGATGGATGACGGAAACCTCAAAAAATGTCCCGCCAAATTGAGCCTGATAGCCCGATAGAGAACAAATCATTTTGGGCTTATCATGTATATCTGCATGCAAGATCTTTTCCCTCCACAGAATCATATCCCTCATCATATCCATTTTTATCATGTTTTAGCTGACATATTACATAAAAACATATTTTCATGGTAAAGGGTTAATGCACTGCAAAGTGATTATAATAAAATTTCTAATAAGGCACAGAAACAAAGTTGTCTACAGAGGGGGGTAGGTAGCTCTCTATCCATTGGATCTTGCACAACACCAGCTCAATAATTCATTTCTACTGAAAATTTAAATGGGAAATACTTCCTGTAAATGAAACAAGAGAATTGACATTGTAAAGTGCAATGTGTCTCACATATTGGTTGTTCGATTTGAAATAGCAAGTGTATTTTAAATATTCTTTTGGATTTAATGGATCTTACACAAAGTACTGTACATTTTCTTCACATTTGCAGTAACTCCTTTATAGGATTGTATTTTTTTCTCTATTGTGACTTATATCGGAGTCTAAAAATGTAGGGCGGGACTTGATTTTGTCCATCTGGGAACTGATTGGATTGTTGAATGGTTGTGGTTTGCGCATTGCTGCGATCTCATGTGAATGACAGGTTCCTGGAGGAGAATGATTATTTTCCCGCCTTTGTGTCAGTGCACATGTCCTCAGAGATGAGATGCCGTTGTGTTAATGTTTTTAACTCTTTCCCCGCCATTGAAATAATTTTCCGGCTTTCCGTGTTTTCACTTTTAGTCTTTGTAAAAAAAAAAATATGTTTTTTTTTTTCTCAGCTCTTTGTTTGAAATATTGCTTTTTTATGATGATAAGTGTTGATAAAAAAAGAATGCATGAAGCTAGAATAAAACTTTTTGGGTTTTTTTTAAGCAGAGACTCTGTTCTTTCTTTTGATATATTGCATGTTCAGATATCTATACAACAAAATATTCTGGGGGCCAAGAAAATTTTGTGAAAATGATCAAAAACGCTGGTGGTGGCTGACCACCTTTTTTTTTTTTTTTTATGTGTATGATTTAATTAATTTTAAATACAAGGGCACATAAAACAATATGATAATGTGCACAGATAAATGCCAACATATAGACTAGTTGTGTTTTAAAGGGCTAGTTTAGTCTGCAGCAGTGAACAATTGCTATGAGCCACTTTCAGTAATCTCAAAATGGAGGCCATTCACAGTTTATTGTGTTAGTGTGGAATTCATTGAGTTGGTAGATTTGGAGTCGAGCTTGAATTTGATAAACTGAGGTATTGAGGATTGAGAACTGGATTACAGTGATGTGGTGAGACAGTGATGGAGGCAATGCTGAGACAGCTGTATAGACTGAATGAGCGCTCCAGAACACTGCATGTGTGTTTGGCAGGGAGTGCTGCTTTTAGCTTTTACAATGAGGAGAACATATATTCAAAGCAAGTCATTGTATCTCAGGCGCATTTTTATCAACATCATAATCATTATAGATGTCGTTGTTGTCACCATCACCATCATCATCATCATCATCATCGTCATCTGTTTTTATCATTGAATTTGAGTGTTTTTGTATGTTTTTTTCTTCATCTGTTCATTTTCTTTCTGTAAGAGCAAGCTCTGGTAAAGGCCTTTAAAATGAAACCAAATCCAGCATTGAAAGATGTTCCTCCCACACCAGTCTGTGCTGAGACCAGCTATTGCTCATCACTTCTCAAGAGATGTAAAGAAAAATACAGAGCAAAAGAAAGGCAGAAAGAAGAAATTTAAAATGGTATTCTTGCCTGAGTTAAGTCAGCCTAAGCCTGGTCATATTGGCATTTAACTGGTTTAGTTGACTGGCAAATGGTTTCATGGCCTATTGACCCTCTAAAACCCAATTTAAAAGAAAAAGAAAAACACCTGAAGCTAGTTTAAACAGTTTTAACTGTTTTTAAGCAAGAATAAAAGAGGTAGAAGCACTTTCTCCATAAAATCATCTTAAAAGTGGTGCCTAAATTAATAAATTGCCTATTTTTCTAGCTCCATTATTACTATGACTTTGTAACAGTGTTGATTCAGTATTATTGATGTACTGATTCACTTCCTTTGATATTTGTTTTTGATGTTTCCATTGATGCTTTTTATTCATATTTTGTATTAGGTTTTATTTGTATATTTCTGTTTTAATTTAAATTTAAATTAAAGTTTTTGTAATTTTGTGTCATTTTTACATTTTTATTAGGTTTTAGTTTTTTTAATATTTTATTTATTTCAGTCATCGCTGCTTTGTACCCATCAAACTTTTTCAGGAGACACGGGCGTTCACGTGTTCCCTCAGGATGAGGTTGTATCATATGCACATGATGTTGGAGTCCATTCACACAAAACCTCAGAAAAAAGAAATGACTTTAACATGTGATGGGGCCATTTTCATATCATATTCTATTTCCTTCCCCCATTTTTTCCCCGTTTCTGTCTTAAATGAGAGTGAGTGTATTGATTTAAGAGAAAGAATGATGTTGATACATGAGTGTCTAACTATCCTGTACCCCTCCGACGTCCAAAAAGGTCCTGTCGATGATGGCTTTTCCTTCCTGCTCTCAGATTTCATTACGCATTTCTTAATACCTTTTTATGCATAGCGCTCTCTCGTTCTCTCTCTCTTTGCCCTCTCTTCAGAATATATTTTGAGGTTTTCCGCACCCTGTGCTTAGTCAAAGATGTCTATGTCGGTCACAAATTATTTTCCCACTTAAACAAGAATAGAGTGCATTTTGTTAACTGGCGGGTCAAGCTGTTTCATTCATTAAGTGTGGAAACAGTTCTTTCTCTGTTTTTCTCTCAAATCCCCAGAATCCTTCTTACTTGGGACACCCCTATTGATTGATAACTTCAATTAATGATGGAACAAGTTACGTGTTCACATGAACATGCAGGGAAAGACTTTCTCCCTTTCGCTTCTCCTCCTTTTCCCCTTACTTCACTATTTTAATTTTGTCTCAACAAATTCCTTTAGAAGTATCATTACACACTCCTTATATGCATCTCCTATGGTGTAAATTCAGACACATACAATATAAAAACTGATTTTGAAAAACACCCAGTAATAAGCGGAATGCAAATTTGTGCATTCGTGAGTCAGAAGACAACAGACGATTATTGAGGCGCATCATATGACCAACCACACTTAAATTGCACATAAAAAGCTTCCATTCACAGAGGCATTCATAGCAGGTTGCCTGGTGCCGAGCTAACATATAATTACATTAAAGAGTCGTGCAAGCAGCCGTGGAATTTTTACTGCTCTAAGTATGGAGCATAGTAATGCAGTCTTGGGCATAGACTCCAGCTTCTACCATTTAAAGGTAATGTCAGACTAGAAATCTGCATATAAGGTCATATTATGTGCCTATATATTGTGGCAAGAGTTGATGGGGTGCAAAAAAATGGTCATTATATGGAAAGTATTTTCCAAGAATGTCAATTTGTCCTTTGTGAGCCACTGGGATCAATGAGATTTAATGTTACATAATATAATATATTAATGTTCAAAAGATTGAGCTCAGTAAGTTCTTTATATATAGTTATATCATTTTTTTAAAGTCTCTTCTGCTCACCTATAGGCTGAATTTGATCAAAAATACAGTAAAAACAATAATACTGTAAAAAAAAATTATCTTTCTATTTGAAAAGCTGCTTTTTCTGCAGCCATTCTTCAGTGTCACATGATCCTTCAAAATCAATATGCTGGTTTTTTGAAACATTTCTTATTTTTATCAATGTTTAAAACAGTTGTGCTGATTAATATTTTTGTGGAAACTGATAAATGTTTTTTAATTTATAAAACAGTAAATAAAACAGTATTTTTGATGAACTGATGAATGTCTTTACTGTCACTCTTTTTCAATTTAGTAATTTGATTAATATATATATATATATATATATTATATTATATACAGGCATATTATTATTATTATTTTTAATTTTAATTTTTTTAGCAATTTGGGGGATATTACCTGACATTGCATGTTTCCGATTGGAGAGCTCCAGTAGCTTGTGTGTAATATTCAAAAAATGCATTACACTTTTGGTATTTTGATCAAATTCTTTCCCTTTTCTCAACTAAGAGGTGATTTTAATCAGCTGAGCTGTGATTGGCAGAGAGATTGATGACTCATGGTGGGAGAGAGTTTAGTGTGTGGAGGGTGCAGGGAGGCAATTTTAGTCTGAGGAAGCAACTTGCCAACTCTCAGCACTGCGTGTATTCATTTTAGCCTCTTTCTCTCTATCTTTCTTCGTTGCTTATTCCTCCATTCCACCAGCTCTTGTTTTTAATGGCTCTGCCACAGCTTGTGGAGTGAATGAGTGAAATCGCTCTCTGGCACAACGATTAGCTCCAAACATTTGTCTTTCACTTGCACATCCCATTTCGCCTGCTCTCTGCTCTCAGATGTGCTGCACATTTTCCAGTCAAGGAAGGACTGAGGTCTGTCATTGAGAAGTGATTATTCCATTAAGGTGTATGACTTTTAAACTCTCCTCAGAAACCTAGTGCCAAAAGGAAGTGGTGAGTACATTTTACACACTGTGGTTTTTTTTTGTGTTTCATGTGCTTTACTGACACCTTGGTTTGTCAAACCTGTCATACTTGCACTGAAGTTCTTTTCTTTTCAAGTTTTTGTGTTGCTTTTCATCTTGCTTTGGTGAGAATGTCTTTGTTTTATGGCTGTATTGCAAGAAAATGTGTCTTGAATGCAACCCATATGATTAATAGACCGAGTGCAAAAGGAAAGAGCTAAAGAAATCCACAACCTCTTGTCATCTCAGCTGTTGAGATTTAAGCAGACTGACAGCACACAAATCTTAAAGTATCTCACAGCTGTGCGGCATGCCTCTTGCTTTATTTTTAACCTCTGCTGTTGTTTTATTGATCTACAGTAGTGGTGGGGCAGGCCAGCATATAGTCCAGAGCTGCATAGTATAGGAATTTATGCCGCTACATACATATTTATGAACTTTGCCTACATTTCAAGATCCTCAAAGTTCAGGGTCACTGTCCTTGTTGCTTGTAATTCTGCAATCTGAGACAGGAAATAGGCAGTATATTTTGTTATTGTCTAGTGTTGAGAGAGTTTATCTCTGTTGTGCATCTGGATAGGACTGTAAATCATGACGATGCATTCCGAGAGGACATGCTGTTGTCTTTATGGCGTTTGTGTGTGAGGGCTCTGCATTGGGGACAGATTTAACGTGCCACCCTGGGACGTCCTGCACACGCCCAGAGAGGTTTTTCCTGTCACATGTGCACTAGTCACTAGGCACTTCACTATGAGTGCATTATAAAGAAAAAGAAAAGGAAACAACTAAATGAAACACAACCAAGATCTTCGAAATGCACTTTTTTGTATTCAAGTGGTATTGAAAACCGTATTCCATTTTCAAGAAAGGTTTTAATTTAATGATATCATTGAAATATTAAACAACATTTCTTGTTTTTTTCTGCATGTCGGTTGCACCATATGACTTTGATTTGGCAGACTTTTTTTAATATATATATATATATAGATATATATATATAATTATATATATATATATATATATATATAGATATATGTATAATATTTTAATTATCATTGAATCAATTTAGTTAAAATAAATCTAGAAAATTATAATAAATGGTTATGCCAAACTACTTAATATAATTATTTGGGATTTTTCTTGTTTTTTCTTCATTATGATATTAGGACAGTTGTGTCACCCTGACTTTTTTTAATACTTTAAAATTCCCCCCAAATTTCTAAATAAATTTTAATTCAGAAATTAAACATGCTCATAGTATATTCCAGTCACTCCATGTATCAATTACATTTTTACATTTTACAATTACATTTAAAAAAAAAATATTTAAATAAATTAATAGATATGGACAAAAATGATAGTCATGTCTTTAGGCCTTAATACACTCACACTTAAAAATTCCTCTTATTTATCCGCTGTCTCCTGCACTTACTTATCTTAGTCTCTTTATTTCTCTCTGACTCTTTCCATCTCTGGCCTTGGCATCCTTTGTTATTTATCTTCAGTCTACAATGTGTTCACTTATCCTGCTAGTGCCACAGAGACAGTAGCCAGTGAATGAAGAGTCTAGTTCTTAGAGAAGAGTGATTATGAGGTGAATGTGAAGATAGCAAAAGGCATGTTGAGAGGTGACAGGGATAAAGCTCTTAGTATACCTTTATGCACACTGCAGGCTGTGAATGTGGCCATTGATTTCTTTTTTCTTTTTCTTTTTTTTTTTGCGTGGGTGCCTCCTAAACATCACACGCTCAGAATTTTTCCTCTCTCCTGCTGCTCACTCTATTTCCTGCTCTCATAGTCACAGCCAATCAAAGCTCAGCGTGCAGGGCTCCAGGAGATCTGAGCCCGTCACCCAGACGGCATTCGAGTCATGGACCAGTGATTCATAATGGCCCTCTTTAATACCCCATACATATATAAACACACACTATATTAAAGCATTGTTAAACTAAGGGTCATGAGTCTGGTTCATTTAAAGGGACCATATCACTTTTTTTTTAAAACTTTATTCTGTTTTTCACTTTCCACAGTTAATTTTTTCATGACCATTTTCCAACCTCTTTTTGACCCTTGATATTAAACAAGCTGTTTAATGTGCGTCTTGTCTTTTAAATTTATATATTGCTAGAAATTTGGAGAACTGCAGGTCTAGTGTAGCTTGCACTTTCAATAACATCGCATCCTTCAATAACAGCCTATTTGCACCTATTTGTTTCATTTCTGTTTGACAGCATCACAAAACAATCACTTTAGACTGAAATGATCAAGAATTGTTAAAAGTTCAGCTCTTAATGTTGCATTGTTCTGGTGGTGCAGAGTGGAAGGTGCTACACCCAGCACAATGTTTGATGCACAATTGTTAGTTTAGTTTTTTTAGAAATCAAGACACATTGGTCCAACCGACCAATCAGAGCGCATTGGACTTTTCGGAAGGAGGGTCTTCATAGAGACAGAAACTAAACTAAAGAGAGGTGCTACAACAATATAAAATATGTCGGAAAATAATATTTTTGAACATTCAAGCATGAAAACCTAGGTCCTTTTACTACAGTATGTGTTTTCTCCTCCAGCTCTCTGTATTCACTATAATGTTCTGCTTGATTTGGTTTTTTTTTTTTTTTTTTTTTTTTTTTAGCATGAATAAATGTCTTTGTTAATTTCAGCTAAATTCGAAAATGAAAAAAATGATGAGTCATTTTTTTCTTTTCAATGACGTGAAGCGTGACGTGCCTCTGTGGGCAAGACAGGAGTTTTATAAAAGAACAAAATTGAATCACAGTGCCTTTCATTGTTTAGTTGTCAACAATATCAGATTGCGGCATGTTGCGACACCCCCCTTCCCCATGCATCCTGTAAGACAGAGGCAGGGAGCCAAACAAACCAGACTGCCACTCAGCACTCCCACCGCCTGCTTCCCAACGCCTCCTGGCCAGGAGCTGCTATTCTGAGGAGCTGTCAATCAAACACAAGTGCTTCTGTCCATCGTCCGAGGGAGTGAGAAAAATATAGAGGGAAAATGTCAGAGAGAAGGACTGGGGAGGGAGAGGAAGGGTCACTAAGATTAAGAGGTAGAATAATGAAAGGCGATGACAGTAAGAAAGAGAATGAAAGGGACGTAATTCTTTGATTTTTCAACCGTCCTTAATCCCTTTTGGTCAAATCATTTAGTCACCGGATCACTGATCATCTTTGTTCTACATTCTGACTCTCCAAACTGCTGAAGTTAAAATACACACAGAGACAAGCACACAACAAATGAACTGCTGGTTGACATGGAGCTGTAATCTTCCTTCTTAAATTTCACAACGGTGGATCTTAGAACAGACCATGCATGCGATTATATTTCCATTAGAACCAGTCTGAGCACAGACGAGTCCAAGTACACTTTTTTTTTTTTCTTTCAAGCAATTAGTCATCAAAGTGGAGCTGCATGTGTCACCAAACAAGGAAAGGGCTTCTGGGAAGGCTTGATCGCCTGCATTGCGGATTCATGAACCATGAGGAGCTCTTTTTAGGTTTAACTAGAGGAGCTTGAATCTGAGCTGTTTGACTTAATTAAATGGTGTCATGCTAAGCTGAGTTATAGGATTAACTGGGTTAATGTGCTTTTACTGTAGTCTCTTATTGGCCCGCAGTCCTTGATGTTTAAAAAGGGACAAAATGTCAGGGGGGTTTTGTTTGGGACTATGGGATGAGAATCGTAAGGAATTTGACTATTCTGGTTCCAATTCTGATTTCTATATGATCCTATTAGTATTTTTGAGGATGAACTAAACCTCTTCATTAATTTCCATTTTTGATAATATACACTACTATTCAAAAGGTATTCATTAAGATTTAAATTGTTTATGAAATATGTCTCTGCATTTATTTGATTTAAAAAAAAAAAAAAATACAGTAAAAAGAGTAATATTGTGAAATATTGTTACAATTTAAAATGACTGTTTTCTATTTTAATATGTGAAAACGTAATTTATTCCTGTGATGGCAAAGCTGAATTTTAAGTCTTTAATGTCACGTGATCCTTCAAAAACATTTATTATTATTATCAGTGCTGAAAACAGTCTTCTGCTTAATGTTTTTGTGGAAATCGTGATACTTTTTTTCAGGATTCTTTGATAAATAGAAAGTTCAAAAGAACAGCATTTATTTGAAATAGAAATATTTTTCATTATAAATATAATAAAATTATTTACAATTTTGAGGAATGTAATGCATCCTTTCTGAAAAAAAAAAACATTAATTTGTTTAAAATTTTAAAAATCATACTGATCCCAAATTTTTAGAATGGTACTGTATTTAATTTATTTTTACTTAAATAATTTTTATTGATTATTTATTAAAATGTTTATCATAAATATTTTATTTTTAATTAAAATACCATTTATTACAACAAAACTCGAAACTTAAGAAGACTTAAAGGGATAGTGCACCCAAAAAAGAAAAAAATATATATTATTTTGTGTTTCATAGAAGAAATATCATGAAGTCATGAGTGTAAGTAAATAATGGTAGAATACAAATTTTGGTTAAACTATCACTTCTCTACAGATTCTTTACAATCTGTAAAATTAGTAATTGGCTGCCCAAATGGCAAAGTGTATTTAATGATATACTTCTAAATTTTCTTGTAATAAATGGCACTTTAATTAAAAAGAAAAATATCCTTAAGTAAAAAGTAGCTGATTGAGTTGTCCTGACAAAATGAGTTGTGAACAAACACTGACTAATTCAGTAATTGTGCGACTCTTTAGAACGATTCAAACCAACTCATTTGATTTATTAAAAATAACTGAATCATAAGAGTAATTTGTGAATCAGACTACACTGAACGAACGCATCAATGAAAGAGTGCAGATGTTCATGAACTGCTAACCATCATGAAGATCATTTGACACACACCCACAAATACATGCACGTCTTGGCAGACACTTTGGTAGAGTTTCTGCATGTGGAAACTTTGAAGGCTGCTCCAGACAGAGCCTATATGGTTAAACCAAGGGCTTTTGCAGCCATTGCGGTTGTAATCACTTAGCATGGAGCCGTCTGTGATTATTGATGACACACACTAATTGGGATCATAGATCATCTCCCAGACACTGACATGACCACTAAAGTCAAACGCTAGGCAGCCAAAGGTCATGTGTTAATGCCAAGTGTCATATGTCATGTGTCAAGTTAAAGTGAGCCAAGCCCAAAGGCATGTCTAATATCTGCTGTGTACGTGCAGATGCAGGGCTAATTTATCATATATGCACATGAACTATCATGCTGTCCTTGAACAGACATGCTTGCATTCACAATAACTGAATTCAGTCTCTCTCGGACCTGCAATCTTCTCTTTCTTGTGGATACTTGTGAGCTTTAACCTCTTGGTTGGAAAATGGTGTGTGTGCAGCATTTAGGATGGTAAAGTTCATAGCCGCTGGCAAATGTGATACTATTGAGACTGAGAGGCTGAGTGGAAAAGACAGGCCTAGATGAGTAACTTAGGCTTTAACGAGGGCAAACTCGTGGTCTGAATATTGTGTTTAATAGTTGCAATGATTTTTCTTAAAAATGAAAAGGTCGCTGACTAACATGGAGCCAAGAGGATCTTTGTGTTATTGATGACAATGAATTGAATGTGGTGAGTCATGAGTCACTGTGTGTGAGAATTTGAAAAGATTCATTTGTCTCAGAATACTTGATCAGAAAGGCTGTGACTCAGTCAGCATAAAGGCACAATGATGACTCAGAAATATGCTGTCTATATGTAAATATATGTAGTGAGCATTTTATGATGAAATAACCCTAATATGATTAATATGAATATTAATAATGTGTATTAAAACATCAGACAGAGGTGTGTTTAATGGTCCTATAATATAATTATAATTATTACTCAGAGTCAAGTTGAATCAAGACAATTTTCTTTCAATAATTATTTCAAAATATGAATTAAAAAATGGACTTCAATTCCAATGTTTAAACTGTGGGCATGTGATTTCTTTTACAAATATTTTTGTGCTGATATATCTCCTATTTTCACCAAGGCTGCATTTATTTGATTAAAAAAAAAATTATCTATTTTAACATATTTTAAATGTTTTTTATTCCTGTGATGGCAAAGCTGAATTTTCAGCATCGTTACTCCAGTCTTCAGTGTCACATGATCCTTCAGAAATCATTCTAATATGCTGATTTGCTGCTCAAAAACATTCATTATTATTATCAATGTTAAAAAAATTCCATTCATTTGATGAATAGAATGTTCAAATTAACATGTTTTAAACACATTTTTAACATTAATGTAATATTTTAATGCATGCTTGCCTTTCTTTAAAAAAAAAATAATTCACTGACCCTAAACCTTTTAATGATAGAGTATATGCGCTTATACAGTATTCTGTATTTCTTAAGATGAATGAATCACCATGCATCTGGTTCATTTGTTTGTATAGCCCTGAGAGAGGCCTGTTCTAAATGTATAAAATGCTGATCTTCTGATGTTTTGGGAACAGGTGGTGAAGAGGCTATAGATGAGCTCCTTTAGAACTAGCTGTACTGATCCAGAGTCAGCCTGAATACCGGATATGTGTATGGGGACGCTGTTTGTAAGAGAACCCACAAGAAACGAGAGACAGGAAAAAAAGATGACACATGGATGCAGTTAGAAAAGATTAAGATGGAGAACAGGAGTCAGCAGGTTTAAGGAAGAAAAAGAGGAATATAAAACGATCTAGGAAATAAAGAAGGTGCAGCTACAGTCCCTATGATGATGAATGAGTCTATAATGAAGTATCCCTCTCCCCCTCTCCCTTTTTTCCTTCATCTCACCCTCTTTCTCTTGATTCTTTCTCTCTCGCTGGCTGTCCAAAACCGCAGCCTTGGCAGCTTACACCGACCTCCATCACATCACGCCACATGCCATCAGAAGACCTCATCTATACACACTCGTTTTTTAAAATGTGTATAGATCCGCGGACCCTCCTCCACGGATGACTTTCAGTAAGTCATGCGTAAGTGTGACATGTGTGAAGTTTTAGATCATGTTCTTGATATGATAACACAAATGGTGGCAGATGAAACAGATCATGCGTGGTTATGTGTTTGTCAGGCTATGACAGCATTATGGGACATGTACTGCTGCTAGCCTCTCAAAACTTTGGCATTGGACACCTAGAACAAAGAGAAGGAGAGGAAAGCTTTCCAACTGAAGTATGCTCTCATTTTGTAATTGAGCCAGCATTGCTGTTTGTGTACCTCTGGAACTTTCCAAATGTCCTGTATAGTGTGTATTTGTGTGTGTGTGTGTATGAAAGAGGATACAACTGCTGGGCATGCTTGAGATACCTCTGCGTGTTTTGCCAGACAACAGGCCAGATCTCCACAACAGCGTTCCTTCTTCTGTGTGCTGAACGACACCAGGGGACTTTTTCCACCAATTTGCAATGCATGATGTCTTCATAGTCATGTCACATTTGGAGGCTCTTATCTAAGGGAATGAGAAAAATTATAGGTTTGTGCGTGTGCGTGCGCGTACGCGTGCAGAGAGAGAACGCCCTCAAAGATTCCTTGGAAGGAAAATTATACTTGAAAGAAAATAAGGTGGAAAAAGAGAGCAAGAAAAATAAGAGAGAAAAAGAGCTGTAAGAGCTATAGGTAACATTTTTAAGATTCATACTGTATTCAGGCTTAAAAGATTTATTATTATTATTTTATTGTAATATTATTTTGATATATTATAATTTAAATTTGCCAATTTTTTTTGTCAAAAGCATTATTTTTTGAGAATATAGTCAAATGTAATTTTTTCCTGTGATGGCAAAGCTGAATTTTCAGCAGCCTTTGCTCCAGTCTTCAGTGTCACATGATCTTTTTTTATTATGTATGTTGAAAACAGTTGTGCTGCTTAATATTTTTGCGGTAAACCGTGAATGATATTTTTTTTTTCATGATTCTTTAATGAATACAAAGTTCAAAAGAACAGAATTTATTTGAAACAGAAATCTGCATGTCTTTAATGTCACATTTGGTCAATTTAATGCATCCTTGGTAGTATTTAACACTGTTTAAAACTTTTTTTAAACTTTTATTCGTCATTAAATATGACTTTTGAATGTCTGTCAATGGAGAACGATGTTGCTTGCCCATGTCTAACCATTTTATGTCTATTTCTCCCAGACACATTTTAATTTGTGGTGTGCATGATAGAGCGTTTATGAAGTTACTGCCTGTGAAAAGCATCTCAAATCACTTGTGGTTCTAATTTTGAGTTACCTCAAACCATGCGTTTAGCAGCATATACTTTCATTTTGCTAGAAGAATCTACTTAGCAAATGTATTAGTATCTTAAATCAGATTACAGAACATTATGGTGTCCAAATCCCAAACATACTCAACTCTAATGTTCCTTTTCTCCTCATTAATTTAGGCAATGTTCAGCCAAGCTTAAGTCCTGATCGTGTTTCAAGTTAAAGATTCATACCGAAGTGTGAGTGTGTGTGGGCTTGATGACTGCAGTCCTGCAGTATTCAGTAAAGATTAACTTCACAGTGCTGGCCTTCATGCTGACAAAGCTCTGCCAGTAAAGGCATCACTGGGCCATCACGCTTTCATCTGATCTTCGATCAGGCTTTCGTTGGCTTCCTTCTGCACTGCAATATGCAGATGCTGGTCCAAGCCTGGCACACTCTCATTCACTCCCCCAGCCTGACAATCTGTCAAAAAAATCAAGCATCTACCCCCAAAACCCTCCCACCCTCTAATTTGTTTCTTTTCTCTGGCTCTGTCCTTTTCCTCTCTTGTTTACCTCAGGGACACACAATCATTTAGGAGTCTTTTCCAAATAAGTAAAACTGGCCAGTTGCTTATAATTGATTTGCCAAATACAGCAAAAGACGTACAGAGAGGAGCAGTGGCATCTTTTAGGATAACATCCAGGAGTGGGTATAGGAGACAACTGAAGTTAAAACATTTTGGAGAGAAGGGGGACAAATGTTTAATTTATTTGTATTAATTACATTTTTGTTCTTTTTTTTTAAATGGCTATTAAAGTACTGTAATTTTATTTTATTTGCCATGAGACTTTGACATGACATTTATTTTTTTTATTACATTTTATTGTGTTTTATTTTTGTTGAATGAAAACAATTACTGCATCATATAAATCAGGAAGGTCTCTGTTAGAATTAGAACCAGATATGCTGAACATGCACAAAACACAAACAAATATTCCTAAATAAAACAATAACATGTTTGTTGTCAACCCCTGACCATTACAAATGTCCTAATGCAGAATCTTTGTTTCTCACACACACACACACACACACACACACACACACACACACACACACACACACACACACACACACACACACACACACACACTCACACACACACACCTAGTGCTTTTTTATTTGATTAAATAATATATGAAATTATTATATCTAAAATTTAATATAAAATTTGCCATGAAAAGATTTAGTGCGTCCTATAAATCAGAAAGGTCTCCATAATTAGAACCAGAGTTGCTAAACATGCACCACACACAAACAAATATGCATAAACAATGACATGACCGCCGTAAACCTTCTGCTCTTAACACACACACAGCAACATCTAGTGCTTGAGTGCAAACCACACGTCAGGAATATTAAAAGAGCTTTAGTTGATGGAATAATGCTGTGGGTGCAGTTTTCATCTGCTGTGTGAGTGAATGTGTGTTGTTCGTGGCCTCGTCTGGCCCGCCGGTATTGTTTCGCAGGTCTTGCTAAGCACTCCTTCACTCATTAAGCTGGTGAAAGCTGTGCTGAGTGTGATAAGACTGCTAGTGATTGTTATTAATGTAACATATTCCTGTAGCCTTTCACTGGGACTGACTGACTGTGTAGATGTAATTAGGCGGACAGGAACTGTAAATGAGCAGAGACCATGAGTTTTAGTGCTTAAATATGGCTGAGGTTAGGACTGTGTGCTTTGTTTGTTCATATTGCATGTGTGTAACTCCAGAGGTCAGAGTACTTCCCTCCAAGTAGTGTTGCTGGTATTCGTTCAACCGTTGCATTTTAAAATTACACAGACCACCTCTTTAGCTTCCCTCGGGCTTTACACCTCCTTTCCAGCCACGCGATCTGCCTCAAATGCTTTTAATGCTTGTGTATACAAGACTAGAAGAAAATAGTGTGTGTGTGTATATATGTGTGTGTGTGTGTGTGTGTATATATATATATATATATATATATATATATATATATATATATATATATATATTAGTTTTGTATATAGCTTTATATTTATTTATTTATTAATTAATATATATTCTATATCTTTAATGTTCTAGCATGCAAGATTCAGCGAAAAAATCCACCAAAAGGCTATACATATATTTTGTATTGAGGTTGTGTTGTGAAAAAAATATATAATATATATAATATCTAAATGCACTGTTTCTATTCGTACACCTTTTTTATGCCCTTTTATGATTTAACCCTTCACAATGTTGTGAATTATGCATTCTACAATTTAACAGTTGGTTTAAGCTGTTCCCAAGGCTCACAATAGATAGTATTTGTTTTGATGTTCAGCTCTATAGAAAAATGTGACTTTGTAAAAGAGGTTTTGCTTCCACCAAGTAAGCAAAAGAAAGACAAAGACTCATGTTGACTCCTGTCAATGCAAGCAGAGCAAACTTCGTCTTTTCTCTTTTTTTTCCCTTTCTCGTTTTTTCATCTATTCCTCATTTTAAACTCTGACATAGTGCTATCCATAATTCTGCCTTATTAGCTCGGTCCAATACATTTAAGCAAATAAAACTAGTTTCTCTTTGAAGATGGACACTAACCTCAAAATGTAAGGAGCCTTTTTACTTTATTGTGTTTGACATTGGGTTATATGTCAAGAAGGAAAAGTGGAGAATGTTCATTTAAAAAAAAGACCAATCTCATATCAATGACCATAGATTTAACATTTCAAGGTTTCATGCACCCAGAACCAGTTTCTCCTTGCGTCTGGGTCTAGTTTCAACCACATGCTGTGTTTTAAGGAGGCTATCTTGATCCAATGACATCAGCACAAGGCAAGCGAGACATTTTAACCATTAACACCCTAACCCTCCCTTTCTAATGTCCCATCCCCCAGACACACTCATTCCCACAAAGCCCTAAATCTGACTCTCAATAAATGGTTGGCACAACATCCTCCCAGACGCTAGCAAGAGGAGAAGTGTGATAGATCCCTTCCATTTAACAGTCATGCTTTAGTTGATGAGCTGGGTGGCTGATCTGTCTCATTCCCTGTATTTGGCTTCTAGTCGGCGTGTTATACGTTGAACATTTACTCACATGAACACATTTAGCCCCATAGTGCTTTTTCATCATTGCTTGTCTAAACCATTTGCAAACAATTATGTTCCTCCTGAAGCCCATTGTCAACTCCATACACACAAACACACACACATGCACATGCTCACAATTCCCTGGGGCTTGAGGAGGGGTTGTTTCTCTAATAATGAAAGAGAATCTGCCATGGCCACGAAGTGTTTTCAAGCCTAATCATTTCTTCATTTGATCATACTGAGACATACAAACACAAACAACTCTCTGTAGCACCTAACCCAAATCTGTCATACATTCCCATTAAGCTCTGATGAACAGAATTTGATCTGAACTTTAATTACCCACAGTATTAAAGGAATAGCTCCCCCATAAATAAAAAATCTGTCAAAAACTGAAATTTTTCTTAATTCCTTTTTGTGCATTGAGTTCAAGAGAAAAGTAGCATCGTCTGATAGAATAGTAGCGTCATAAAAAACAATCTCAAGACTGATCTTGTCTGATCGGTTGATCTCATTTACAAAACTGGTGTAAATGATTCATTCACAAATTGAAATAAGATGCTTTTTTGGTGACTTTGTTTGAATTTGAGTCCCCATATATTGTGATTGCATGGAAAAGAGCAATTGCTTCATTACTTAATTTCCAGGAGTGATCGGTCTTTCTATATCTATAGTCTTTGGTTCTAACGCTATAGCGATAGCGGTTGACCAGAACAATTGCAATTATTTCTCATTTACTAAATTACAATCAAATGGCTTTCCCCACACATTTTGCGTCTCCACAGCATTTTAATTTTTCTGCGCAGCCGTGACATCAGCTTAGAGGGAACATTGATGAGGGTGCGTAAATTAGTTTTTTTAGATGAACTGTCCCTTTAAGCATTATGCGCTATCCTAATGTCCAATCATTGAAAATACCAGTATAACCAACCCAATACTCTACTTACAGGACATGAGATTTGAAGATTTGCTCATCATGACCATGTCTGTCGTTAATGGGCTGTTGTCATTTATCATCTCTGTAATTTAATGTCTGACGAAGAGGCAGCCGACTTAGTCATGCAATGAATTGCCCATTTAAACAAATCTAAGACATTGTTCAGCTCTTGCAATGGCCTAAACAGCGTAGCGGAGAAAGCTGGTAGCAGATGAGCAGAGAGAGGTTGAGACCCACACTGAGTCATCTCTTCAGTATTAATGTCAACTCAGGGCAATTAGAGGCTGCAAAACTCACTTAGAAAATGTAAAGGACATAGAAATGAATCATGGTGATTGTTCCCTCCATTAAGCAGGTGTCAGGCTTTGATACAACTGATTTCAATTTAGTCTTTTTTATGCATCTGACTCATATGCTGAATTTTGTTATTTGCTAGTGTGGAATTTTGTTTCAAAGCTGAAGTGTGTGATTTCTGTGCCACTTACGTGACTAAATGAATTTGCAAAAACAGTGGGTCTCACTCACTAAGTGGCAAGTGCAGAAATTTGCGCGTGAAATCTGTGTACAAATGTTTTCACAAACAAATATTGATTCACCCATAAGTTTTGTACTAAAATGCATTCTAAATGTATGGGGAAAAATGTAGGAACAACTGAAACCACATGTAAGCAAAAATCACATACTCATATAATCAAACTAAGATGAAGTTTTTTTGTTCACCTAATAATATTTCATCATAGTGCGAGGGTAACGAAAAAATGCGTTATAGCTCAAACTACAAGGTTTCTCTGTATAGATGTGTATGTACAGCTGGATAATGAGAGGTCGGTATTCTGGGTCTGGTGCTTATTGTGTTTGAACTGGTTTTGAGGATGGCATGCTTGGCATTGCTCGTATTTACAGAGCTTCATATGCTTGCTGAGAGTAAAGCCCTTGAAAAGCTCTTATATGAAGATGTTGCATGTTTTATGCAAATGGTTATTCTCGGGCACACGGTCGCACATCTAGAATTCTCCGAATTCATTAACATTTAAAAGAGGTTAAGAACTAATTCACATGTGTATGAAAATGTAATGAATTAGGAATTAGGAGAAGATCTACTGTTCATACAATACACATATAGACATGAATACCCAGTGATTGACAGATAACCAGTTAGCTCCGCCCCCCAAACTCACACCAGTTGTGCCTTGTCCGACTGGTTGGGAAACACAAACAAACAGAAATTAATCAAATAGCAGATTTTTTTTTTACATCTAAGAATATTCATGGGACATTTATTAAAGACACTATTATCTTGATGGAGACAAAAGTTAATTATTTCAAATTTGGAACAGATTGATCCAAGAAATTTGCCTCATGAAAACCAACTTTTTAACTTCTCGTCTGTGTGTGGGTTTTGTTCGAATTGAAGAGTTGTTTTTTATTTGTGTGCAAGCGTGTGTGTTTGTGGCCGACACAGGATCTCTAAAGTTTACGAAGGTCACCAACTTTGGTGTGTCAAATTCCTCAACTGGCCTCTAAAACAGAGTCGTCTGTGGTGGAGACTCCTGTGAGTGTGACCGGTCTTGTCCTGAACTCCCTTTGTTCTTATCTCAACAACATCTCTTAGATGGCATGTTCGTCTACTTGCAGACAAAAAGATGACTCTTTTGAGGGAAGAATAAAAGTGGGCAATGAAAACTTGAGATTCTACTTTAGAAATAGGACGGATTTGCACACACAGGCTGTAAAATAGACCAGATGGTGGAGTTCATACATTGTTCGCACTCCCACACACAGAATCCTGTGAGGAAGGAAAAACTGCTTACTAGCGTCATTTCAAATCTGTGAGCCTTACATATTTATTTAATTTCATTGCCTCTGCACTACATAGGCTACTTAATAGGTCTGTTATCATGTTTAGATGCACATATGGCCTGATTTGCTACATCATTTGCTTCATACTAAGCAAAAAATAATAAAACAAGATCTCTATGTGGGTATCTGATAAGAAAATAAAACTCTTCAGGCTGAGATTAAACACTAAATGATAGTATAAACAGATCAATAATGTGATCAAGCACAGCTGTAGCCTCTCTACAGAGGAGGTCAATGGAGGCAAAGACTACAACTACGCTAACTGATTTATGCTAGTTTGGCTCTAAGCTAGCTAGTGGAGCTTCATAGCCATATTACAGCCAGCAAAAATTATCTGCTGACGCTTGTTTAGCAAAAGAAGTCTTGTTGGTTTTGCCAGTAAAGCACCCTGTTAGAATTTAAAACAACATACCTGCTGACTGGCTAAACTGGTCTTTTTAGCAGCATATATGTCTTCTACTGCACACTAATGCTGTGTTATATTGTTATATATTAGCAAAGCATACCTATATGACAAGACCTTTAATACCAAAAGTGCTAATTATCAGGCATGTGTCAACACCGAATGCTCACATGCTAGCTGCTGCACTACTGACCTCTAGCCTGAAAATGATAATTCACGATAAGCATGATGAAAACAGACACAGTGCCCTTTTCTCTAGTCTGACACTCAGTTTCATTTCACTGTTTTTACAGGTCTATATTGAGGGCTTGATAGCTAGCGTGTAACACAGATGAACAAATGGATAATTATGTCATATCCTCTGACTTGTTACACCCGCATAGTGACGAATCGCCGGAAGGGGTGACAGATGCAGCGTTTGGCGGATTGGTCTCTCGGCACCAGCCGTGAATGATAAAGTAGAGCGATTACATATTCCAGCCACAAGCTAAATTGTTTTAACATTTTAATCAGTAATTAACATCAAGCCAAGAGCCGTTTGGGATGCAGACAAACTGGATTGAATTTTTCATTATGGTACATGGCTTTCATTTGGTTTGTGATTTTATATTAAAATTTTCAGAAGGTACAAGCTCAGTCACATTAACAGTTAACATATTTATGACGCTGTAAGCTTTGGAGCATTTCTTACAATGTTCCATTAAAGTCGCCTATTAGATTTCTGTGTTTTAAATGTCTCATTTTTTGTTTAGTGAAAGTGTGCTATTTATGTCCTTTCTACACCCACATGCTGGGGGGTTTAAGAAACAGCTCTGATTTGGCACTGTAGAATTACAGCCTACCTTCTCTCAGGCGTCCATGGAAGGAACTGTGAGTTATTTCAGATTTCAACGACTTTCACCCAGCAATTAACAGGGATAGAAAATAGCTCAGAAAAGGCAGGTGTGCCACGTCATAGTCTATATATTTGTGCGTGTGCGTATATATATATATATATATATATATATATATATATGGGTTTTAACGACAGTCTCTTAAAATATCTAGTAATTTGAAATGTTTATTACAAGATTAGGTTAGCTTAAGTCATGTAGTGCAACTCTCCGAAAACAATGATATTTGTAAAAAAAAATTGCAATTTTTTTTGTAAGTATTGATTAAGTTGTTTAAACTAACATGTACCTGTATTTTGTAAAGAAACTATAGTTATTTCTTTGTACTTGATGGTTACACCACGTGACATTTTTAGAGTAATTAAAGGGATACTTCACCTCTGGCAAAATGGACTTTCAATAAAACTCAGCTGCCTATAGAGTAGAAAGGGGAAAAAATTTAAATAAGTGCTACCTGACTAGAGAAAACAAAGAAAAAAGGCTGTTGTCTTCCCTTTTGCCAAATAAGTAGGAAAACTTCAACACCCATAATGCACTAGGCATGTTGCCATCCAAGGCCACTCCCACCAATCTACTAGGGAGGCGCTTGACCAGAGTCAAATGGTGCCTTGCTTTAGTAGGAAATACTTTTTATCAAACTTTGAGTCATAATGGTGTTGACTTGTAATGTTCCCGAGTGCAAGAACTAGAAGAGTAACTGTTTAGTGGGAGTGAGTTACTTTTGGTTTCCAGTGAAGGATCCAGCGCGTTGTATAGGCAGTGGCTAAAGGCTTCAAAGAATCGTAAATATGAAGAGAACAATATGACAGAAAATCTGAAAAACCTCCATGTTTGTATAGTCAACATTTTAAATTGAATAACAACGAGCCCAACCACGAGTGTTTTAGGCCAAACAGAGGGGAAAGCTGAAAGAAACTGCTATTCTGTCAGTTCCGCCTGAAGCAAAGCAGCATCACATATAGCTAAGAAAGATGTTGCCATAGTGTTCCATTTTTACCGTAATGGTGTTTACAAAGTAGGCAAAGTATAGTGAACATATACCTTACAATAACGGTTCTGTTAATAACCCTCTGTCGATCTGATTGTCCGTGGGCGGGGATACAAAAATGCGGAAATATAGCCTAAAGTTTTCATGAAAGCCCTGGAGTATTTTGCGTCATCCTGTGGATTTTTGCTGGTAAAAAAACGTGAATTTTTAAACCCACGTAACACAGATAACGAGGAATCATTGTTAATTTACATAGACTACCAGCATTGTAGCAATACAAAGTGGGTTGAAAATCTGCGAAGTTACACTTTAAATGTGAAAATAGTATAAAACATTTTCAAAACCATATGAAACCAACATGAGGACAAGTATTACATCGCTAAGAACTTAAAACATTCTGTAAACTATGTTAAGTGTTATAAACTGTTTATATAGCCGTTTTTTTACTTTATTGTTTTTCTGCACTGGATCTACCAACCACCCCATAGTAATCTCCATACTTAAAGCTGCAGTCCGTAACTATTGGTGCTCTAGCGGTTAATAAACATAACTGCATGCGTCTTACGAAAGAACATTTTAGCCGGAGCTACTTCTTTCTGTCTCTGTCACGCAGGTACCGGGCTACTCCGCAGTGGTACAACCCGAACCAATCTAAAATAGTCTGAATATAAACACTTATTATAGGTGTACCGTAGGATTCAGGATAAGTTAAAAACACGGTTTGGAAAAATGGATTCATGATGTACTCGATTATTATATAATTTTTTTTTACATTTTGAACACAAAAAAGTTGCAGCTTTAATCACTGGCAGCTTGCTTAGGTAGACTGTGGAGATTTGGAACGGCTCCAGTTGATGCTATTGTGTGGCAGAAGGGCTGCTTTCCATATGTGAATCAGATCTGGCCTGACAATTCCCACAGTGCCTCAGTTTCTTCTTAGTAAGCGAGGAAAATTAGTAAAGACAAAGGAGGGTTTAATTCCAAGGCAAAGAGGTTTGGGGTGCGTGTATAACCCCATCCCTGCGCTCTGCTCCGTCTCTGGGACGTCCCGTACAGAGAAGCGTCTGTGTATGAAGCAGAGGGAGTCTGTGAGAAACAAGCGCACGATGAAAAGCATACTAAGAGTGTAGATATGTGTGAAATGGACCAAGACCTGCAGTTTAACACCAAACTTTCTCCATCTCCAGTGTCCCTCACACACACACACACAAACACTCCATCCCCCATCATTTGCAGTTCAAATAAACACACCAAAATGGTAGGTGTGTGTGCTCCCCTTTCTGCTTGATGCCTGCCTGGGCCATTAATGCCATGTAGGGTGTAACGTTCTTCTTGAGAGAAATGTAAATAAGCAGAGACCACAGGGCGAGATTTAGAGAGATGAGGACTGTTGAAGTGCAAGGAGAATATTGAAGTATATAGTCCATCTTTCCTTCTCACTATATTTATCATCTCACTCTTTTCCCGGGCAGTAAGCGAGGCACCATTTAATATGCTATTTTCTCTATTCTCTAATTTTTAGCATCTCTAATTTAATTAGTTAATTTTCTGCCATGTCTCATGCACGGAATGTTGTGGATTTCTGCCTTGTAGCAGTAACACAAATTTCTCCCTTCGTCATATGCCTTTTAAGCTCTTAATAGATTAACAGCCATAATGAATAGTTTAGATTAAGTGTTCTCTATTAAGTCTCCTCCTCTTTATTATGTCATTCCTGTAATGTCCTTTTGTCCTTTCATATTATCTCCTGTTGTTTCCATAGCAGCCTGAACCTCCCTCCTCCTCTAATAGATTGTTGCCCATTTCTGGGTGAAATCAAACTAATAATGGACACTAGTATTCTTGTTTTTCCACTTCTGTCTTCTGGAAATCTCAAAGGTGCGAAGCTTGTCCAGAGGTGTAATATATCTCTTTTAAAGATGAATTGTTGAAAGTGAGTCCTGACATGGTTTGTCCGTAAGAAGGAAGTGTATGTAGAACATTTTGGACAGAGGGGTCATACATCTGGTAATGCATTTACCAGATGGGTGATGAAAATTTTGTACTATCTTTCTTTAAAGTAACTGGCAATTTGTTTGATGTTTTTTTATTTATTTAATGCTATAACATTCATACTTTAGGTGTGGTTTAAATATTGCTAGGCTACAAATATTTTTGGACAATTGTAACTTATTAGGATCAATAAGGACTGTTATTTGAATTCAATCTAATCTGAGTCTGAGCTTTTTAAGTGAGTTGGAGAGGTTTAATAGTGACACAAGGTTATCGGTCATAAAGTGGAGCGTAAGTGTGTCTCAACTGTAGTTTCTGTTTTCTGCCAAAATGTATCCAAACAAACTTATCATGCACATTTATCTTGCCATTCCTCTCCATCTGTTTCTTTCTCTCTTCCGGACATGTCAGGCCTATCTCAGTCCCAGCTCTGTGCAAATGACTGTTCCCTGGCTGCTGCAGCCTCCCCAAACTAAATATTTAAACAGGGCATACTTGTGCTCCCATTTATTTAACTTTAAAGTTTAACTTGCTGCTCTGAAACCATCACTAAGTGAAAGCTAGAACGCTGTCCTCAGTGATTTCCTCGCGTGAAAGTGTATAATTATCAAAATAGTCCTTTTTTGCTCTGTTTTACAAGATAATGTGCATTTTTAATATACATGAACGGGATATTTACAAAACTAACTATACTGTAAAAATAAATTGTGTGTTAAGCTGTGGTTGCCAGAAAATCTCTTTACGAAATGGATAATATACTGGATGGCATAATGATGCCTGTATATTTTACAATTTACAATTGTATATTTCAGTAAGGGATGTAATGTTAATATACCACTGTTATTTTCTAAATCTGCTTTTTACCTTATAAAATGTATATTGATAACCACCATAACAATACAGGTGGCACAATACCACATGATGAACCAGAGTTCATTGTGCCCTTTCCATAAATCATAACCAATACTTGTAATATAGACAATTAATTGAGGAATTAACTAATTAACTGAAAATGGAACACAAAACACCCAAATTTACATCACTGATAAACAAAAATTGTTTCTATAAAACAATATGTCATGTCACGCAGGGATTTCTGGGAATGTCCTTTTAATGTTTTTCACCTTAAATGATGTGTTTCATATAATGCGATGTTAAACCATTTATAGTTTTTCACTGTATAGAGTTATGTTTTTTACTGTAGAATTTCACAGTGGTGGGTATCTCAAACCATCCATCACAAACCCTGCAGTTTGGGGCACCCTTGATTTTAAACTACAAAGAGAAAGAATATTCCATTCTTTATCATCAACATTAGTACATTAAATACTAGTATTTAATGCACTTATGTTGATAACAAAGAATGGAAAATCCTTTCTCTTTGTAGTTTAAAATCAATATGTGACAAGGTTATCCTATTCAAATCAATGTGATAAATGAGTTAGGTCAAAAGTAATCTAAAAGTAATCAAAAAGTAGTCAGATTACATTACCTTCAATTTGTAATGTAATGGGTTAAATTACTAACTACACTTTTTGTCATGTAATTTAGAATCAGTAAATAATCTACCCAGCACAGGCAATTTATCTATTCTTATATTTGCTAAAACATGAAGGATTTAAGTAGCTTGCTGGCAATATAATCCCAATTTAGGTGCATATAGTTCTTAACTTTATAAAAGGACCACTGGCCAAGACCCTGTGCATTTTGTGAGAAATAACATGCTGTGCTGTGGGATGTAAAAACCATCTCTGAGTGGATCTTCTCTAGTAGTGAATGAATGGATGTTCAGTGAATTGGGCCCTGGAATGTGATGTAAGAATTTTTTGAGAGTCACTAACCCAGCCCCCTCACATTGTTCTGACTGAAAGCACAGGTTTATATTTGTGCGTATGATTGCTATGTGCGAGAGAGAGAGAGGGAGAGGGAGAGAGAGCTGTTTGGAGTACATGAATCATCAGTGCTGTCCGAATGCTTAGTGTATTTTTAGAGACACTTCATTGTTTCATCTTAAAAGAAGCCATTAAATGTACAATATAATAGTCCATGTGTCATGTTGTATCGCCACTTGTAACTCTTCAGTGCGGTAAAAAACTTCCTGACTTATACCGTCAAAGCAAATGTGCCCCACTTCTGGGTTGAGTCAGAAAAATGCATGTGGATGGCTTAGAAAACTTCCCATCGTGCTCTGCAGCTGCTTTCCTCCCTTTAATCTGATGCATTGATGGATGTGGCACAGCAGTACTTCCGTACAGTGAAGAGCCCTTTCAAAGTGGAAGAAGTGGGGCAGAAATAGCCAGCCAATTCACAAGGTCACACAGCTCAGTGTCCCAATGCAGCATTGGATAGCTTAATGTTTTACACGGCCTGCTGTCCCTCCTTTCCTCTCTTCGCCTGTACAGATTGTAAATAGTTAACGAAACTCCAAATTGAATTTCAAGCGCAGTCTCGGTTATAACCCGTAAAGAAAACTTTCACTTTTTATACCACATATATAACATTTTTGCACATAATTCACCCCGACACATGAGAAGAATGTCCAGGCTTCAGCATAACCGTATGAAAAGCTATCCAAAGGCATGAATTATATTAAAAACAAGTCTGTTATAATAATGGTAGTAGCCTACAGTGAATTTTTATCAGGGGGAAAAAGAGCCATTTGCAAAGAAAGTGGAAGAGGAAGAGGTGGTTTGCTTTACCTTGATTCCTTGAAGCTCATTCCCTGAATGGAATTTGGTTATCTCATCTTGAGGTCTCACCAGAAAAAAAGAGACGTAAGCATTCCTCTGCAATCAGCTGTTGAGCTGTACAGCTGCCCTTGTGTTGACTTAGAATGATAGCCATCAGCATTTTTGCTAAGAAAGGGGGGTGTGGTGCTTTGTGAAATTAAAGAAACATCCATTCTAGTCTACCTTTGAAATCCTTATTCAGACAAAACCAAATTTACACGGATTGTAACTAAAACTGAAATTAATAAAACGTTTTTGTTAATTAAAATAATGCTGAAATTATTTAGTTGCTTGCAAATAACTGAAATAAGTTTAAAGGGATAGTGCACCCTAAAATGAAAATAAAGTCCTAATTTATATGGCGTGTTGTTCTAATGTCGTATGCCCTTTCGCGCTCGCACTCTTATGGCAGTGAATAGTGACCAGCATCAGGCTTTTTAAAAAATACACAAAAGTATCAGAATGGTCCCATGTGACACGTGGCGTACAAGTTTTCTGGTGGTATACAATCAGGTTTGGTAAAGAAAACAACCTGCAATTTAATGTACTTACTTGGTTCAAGCCATTCGATTTGTATTGTTCATTTGATGTCAGACACGCAGGCAGATTACTGTGATTTAACACACACCTATAGAAGCGTTTATAAAAGAAACCCATCAGCCGCATGATTTGGAGAGCAGCGTAGGCTTGTGGCCAGGCATGTCACTGAGCTTGTGGCTGTGGGGAACAGAGTGGCTGTCAGTGCGTGTTACTCTCCAAGCCTAAAGCACTGGGACGGGGGTAATTGATACTACTGTGTGTGTGTAGGGGTTTGGCTCAGGCTGGCATGGTAAATGAGAAGCACAGTCCAATAAGAGATACCCTCTTTTCAGATGACTGCACATCCACACAGAGAACTTAAGCCACCTGGAAGTTAAAGAGCCAGCTGCATTCAAATAGATTTATGGACGTTTTATTAAGGAATTTAACCGCTGTTGTTGGCTTTCTTTTTTGGCTTTCTTTTTTTTTTTTCTCTCTCTTTGTTTCGAACTGGTGTTGTGAGCGAGCTTTTGAAATAAGTATTGATTTACTCAACCAGGCATAGCTCATGCATCATAGCATCATCTATGAATGCTCGGTGTTGGTTTTTGGTGGTCTTGGTTGTCTCACCATGAGATTTCAGATTAGCGGAGAAATGGGTGAAATGTGTCAGTGGGTATATAGGGTTATATGATCTCATGGTGAGACAACATAGACAACCAAAAACCAACACAGAGCAGCGTTCATAGATGATGCTATGATGCATGAGCTATGCCTGCAAAAGCTATGTCTTTAATCTTGCAAACTATGCATATATTATAAAAAAGAATCTAACATGCTCAAATGTTCTGTGAGATATGTTCAAATGTGCTCTTTTGTAGGGAAATGATACAATCCAATAAAGTTTCCCCAAAAAGTTTTTAAAAGCCTTTATTCAGTTGGCTTTTTCATGATGATAATAATAATAATTATTATTATAATGGGCTGCAAACTCACATGTTTTGGCCACAAATGCCCTCCTCCTCTGGGTGTTTTTTATTTATTTATTTATTGGATATGCTTTTTTTTTCTTCACATGACCATATATTTAAATACAGCTGCCTGTGATTAACAGATTTTATTTTCTAAAAAATAAAATAAAATGTGTGTGTGGCAGGTAATATGAATGTTGTCAAATTTTTATAATATTATAATGTTATTATAACAAATTTGTTGAAATTGATTCAGAACATTTAAAATATTTTCAGTAGGCTATTCAACTTTTTTCTGGCTTATTTATGAAAATTAAAATTGTATCCTAAATGTGTACATTATTTACATATAAACGCTGTTCTTTCCCCTCCTTTTTGCCTTATGAAATGCGTGTATTGTCTGGGCTCTTTACAGTTGGAGGGAAAGAGACTGATTTGCATGTAAATGATTCCAACAACACCAGCTATTCACGGTGCTAATTAAACTAATGTAGGGACGTTGACTTGCTGACATCATGGACGCTCATTACCATTCACAAGCTCGAGTGGGCAGAGCGAACAGCGAGCCAGTGGAGTCCAAGCCACGGTTCACTGAGCTCTCATAGCCTGTTATTGAGGGGAAGCGCAGGCTGTTCATGGCTTTACGCCCCGAATGCTGCTGGAAGGAACTATCACGGAGAAGCGCGCTGGATCTGCGGGGACGCTTCGTGCTTTCACGTTACTGTCGATGTTTTATCCAAAGCGCCAGAGCTTGAGGCATGTCTTTCCTGGACGATACCTTTGTACGAACTAAAGGCTGGTCAGTCTAGTGCTTGATAAAGACGCGCGGATTGAATCGCAGCGAGCGCTTGTTTGTGGAGAAGTGAAAGTGCGCCAACAGATCGCTTTTCAGGCTGGAAATGTGTAGCGCGTGCTTAGATCGATTCACGACTGGCGACATCGAACTCTCTCATCTCCGTTCATGGTAAAAGGTAAGTGTAGTCTACGTACGTGGCTCGATCTGTTACAATCGGGTCTGCAGTTTAAAATCTGCGTGATGACTTTTCCCTTTCGCTCGCTGCGTTATGTGGTCGAGCTATTCCGAGAAAGTTGATAGCCTACATAAACTACATTTTATAAATCAGACGTTGATACGGTTTCCGTCATCTTGTTACGTATCCACGCGTCTGTTTAAATGGTGTTAAAAAATAAAGCTTTTAGACGCCTGCGAAAGACGGAATACAACTTTCACCAGTTATCTTGTATCTTCAGTCATTTCTAGTTGACCTGTTTCTGATAGTCGGATTAAGCCTTTGTTTGGTAATGTTTTGTTGGATTAACACATAAAAGTGACAAAGCGGAGAATAATGCCCAGGAGAGAAAGAAAAACCAGGCAGCTGCTGTTGAATTCGCACAAGCGATTTTCTTTACTGAATATAGCACACTCGCGCTTCTCGTGAGAGCAGATTCTTTTGAATCTGATATTATCATTTAATTGGTTAACACAGGGTTCAAGAAACCAGACTGAATAGTTAACGGAGTTGGTCCGAGGTTCTCAATTCAACAACTCGTTTAATCGTTTGAGAATCGTCTTTCGTGCAAGTTGAGTCGCTATTCGCGAATCGATTAATGTACTCACAGTGAATGCCTGTTCACACCATGGACAATGACTATTAAGATTACTATAACTATAAAGTTTTAATAATAGGTATGAGAACAGGAAAGTCCACACCACAGCTGTGATAACGATACACAGGAAAGAAATGGATGGAATCATTTTCAGAGCGATTTTTTTTCCTGCTGATGGAGGGCAGATCAATCTAATTTTAAAGAGCTCGAGCACTTATAGCAGCATACAACAGAACT